>NC_091471.1:148173525-148521025 GCF_036971445.1 Narcine bancroftii
TGTACATGGTGAATGGTAGGGCACTGAGTAGTGTGGTAGAACAGAACAAATTGGGAATTCAGATACACAATTCCCTGAAAGTGGTGTAACAGGAAGAGAGGGTTGGAAAGGGAGATTTTGGCATATTGGTCTTCTTAATTCAAAATATTGAGTGTAGGAGCTGGGATGTTATGTTAAAGTTGTATAAGACATTAGTAAGGCCAAATTTAGAGAATTGTGTGCAGGGTTGGTCACCTATCACAGGAAAGATATCAATAAGACAGAAAGAGTGCAGAGAAGATTTACTAGGATGTTGCCCAGACTTCAGGAACTGAATAACAGGGAAAGATTCAATAGGTAAGGACTTTATTCCCTGGATCATAGAAAAATGAGGGGAGATATGATAGAGATATTTAAATTTATGAGGGGGATAGCCAGAATGAATGAAGTTAGGCTTTTTGCACTGAGAGTAGGTGAGATTTAAAAAAAAAACATGGGTTAAGAATGAAAGGGGAAGAATTTAGGGAGAATATGACTGGGAACTTCTTCACACAGAGAGTAGTGGGAGTGTGGAACGAGCTGCCTGCTGAAGTGGTAAATGCAGGGCCAATTTTAACATTTTGGAAGATTTTGGACCAGTACATGGATGGTTGATGTTTGAAAGGCTATGGGCTAGGTGCAGGTCAGTTAGACTAGGCAAAAAAAAAAGATTTGATACAGACTATAAGGACCAAAGGAGTCTGTTTCTGTGCTGTTGTGGTCTATGATTCTATGGTATCCTCCAGGTATGGATTCAATCATTATTTTATTATGGAAAATTATCACAAGGTATTTTTCACACTGAATTCCTTTTTATTGTCTTGTAGTCAATATTCAAAGCATGAACATGAAATAGACTCAATATTCTTGAATATTTCAAACTCTCTGATGCAAAGGATGAGCACCTGATTGACTTCTAATATGAGAAATATGGAGTAACAAGGCAAAATTAACGTGAAGCAAATGGTTGAAATTGACAATATTAACAGGTTGAAATCAAAAATACAGATAGTGGTTTAATCCTTTTTTCTCAATTTACTGAGGAGTATAACATTCAACTCAGTGGCGTAATTTTGCAGTGGATGCTGTAAGGATTGAGAGAGAGAGTGAAAGACAAAAGTCTGGAAATGTTGCGATTGTAGTAAAAGCACAGAACTCAGCAGGTCTCACAGCATCCACATATAACTGACATTTCGGGTGAGAGCTCCTTCTTCAAGCAATAGATAAAAAAAGGCTGATGTCTAAATAAAAGGCGAGGGAGGGAGGAATGGGCATGGGTCGGAACACAGACTAACAGACTAAAGCTGTTAATTGGATATGGATGGGACACAGGAGAGAGGAAAGTTGAGAATTGAATGGGGGAAGGGGTTGTTGTTTGGGGATCTGTGGAAGCAGAGCTACATAAAGGAGATAGAGGGAAAAGGACAAAAGAAAGAGACAGAAGAAAGGAGACATAGGGAAAGAAGGGTGGGGGGGGGTGGGGTGGCTACCGGAAACTTGAGGTCAATGTTCATGCTATCTGATTGGGTGGTGTCCAGAATGAATATGAGGTATTGTTCCTCTAATTTCCAGATGGTCTCAGTCTGGCAAGCGCACGAGACCATGGACAGACATGTCGGCAACAGAATGGGGCGGGGAATTGAATTTTTTGGCTACTGAGAGGTCCTCAATATTGTGCACAGAGCCAAGGTGCTAAACAAAGTGATCTCCCAGTGCATCCAGTCTTTAACATGTAGAGATCACAACATGAGCACTGGATGTAGTAGATGACCCCTGCAGATTCACAAATGAAGCATTGTTTCACTTTTGGAGTCACAAATGATGATGAAGGAGGATGTGTGGGTGAAAGTGAAGCATCTCCTGTGGTCACAAGGGAAGATGCCAAGGGGCAATTGAGGAGAAGGGAGATGTGAATGAGCGAGTCATGGAGCAAGCAGTCACTGCAGAAACCAGAATGGGGTGGGATTATGTAGTTATTGATGGAAATGGCAGAGGATGATACGTTGGATAATGAGTGAAAATCAAGCTCTATGCCAGTAAGAACTTTTAGTTTGAAATAATTCATTACAGCACTTTTATTTTGCTGAGTTTCACATAAAGGCTCCAATTTGATTTTTATTAAACAGCTAATTTAATGTGTTTTGATAGGAGTCTTTTGCTGTCCTCACCTGTTCCTGTTTGATTATTTTTCACTGACTGCAATCAAAAGTATTTGTAGAGCTTTACAAGGCAACTGGAAATAGAGAAAAAAACATAATAAGACGAGGCTTGCAGGAAGAATGAGGTACAACCTGCAATATATATTTGTTGAACACTCCGGTGAAATGTGTTGTATAATGTTTGCCATGTAATTTCTTTATGTAATGGTCTTCTGACCTCCCCCACAGTGCGCAGGAAGAACTGATTGGAGAGATAAATAATGTTCTCTCAGATATCTGCCAGCATTGGGTAAAGAGGCAGAAGTAGAATCTGCTATCACCAGAGACTGGTGAATGATTGTGAGTGGGAGGAAATCAATAAAACTTATTTTTCTATAACTCAGGACCCAGCACCTGGCATGCTGGGTGATCAAATGCATCACAATCTACATGAGGTTAAGAGGCAGATCTAGTCATGTTGCATCCTTTTTCAAGAAACGTGCTTCCTAGGAATCTAATGAAACAAAAGGCAAATTCAATGCTTAATTGCAATTTCAGATCAGATACTATTTATTGTCATATGATTAAAAAGAAATGTATTTTTTCACAAAATTTTCTTTAGTCTTCCATAAGACAGACAAAGTTTCGCCATTGGCATTAACATTGCCCAGCGCCCTTACAGTCAGATAAAGATGTAAAGAGTATCCTTCCAGAGTAATCTGTCTGTGGATTCGCCTCCAGCATTCCTGTACGCACACGAGTCTCCAGTTCTGTCACAGAGCCCCTCGCTGGTCCACCACCATGATCACTGACATTATGGTCATCTCCTCTGTTTCTCCTTCCCAATGTGGTGTGTCCTCCCCATTACTTTTGCCCTGTGGCAGTCCGTTACTCCCTCGGAGTCTGCAACCCCATGAGGCCACTGCCAAATCTAGGCACTGCCATCTTTGGCCCAGACCCCATGGTAGCAGGATTTTAAATGAAACACCATTGGTTCTTTTAACAGGCCATTTAAAGCCTGCTTGGAGCCGTCGGAAATAGGACTGGACCCCAGGTGGGAACTGCTCCCTGCTCTCTGCACCAGTGGCAGCACTGTCTTTAGCAGCTGTGGCAGTGCTACCAGATTTTTAAAATCTTTTGGGTTTTTCTTTGTTATTTTGGTGCAAGGGTCAACATATTGACCTAAGGTTTGCTTTAGAGATTCATTTATAATTGTATATTATTTTGCCATTTCACCATTTTCAAGTACCAAGATAATCTGACATAATCTTATCTCATTTAACAGATTGGTGCATATGGAATGGCGTCTGCCTTAATGCCACTTTTACATGCAATTTGACTGCTAGGAATTTTATACAATGTCGTACGAAATTCCAATGTTCGCTATCTCTACTCAGAATAAATGTTTCTTTGCACTGCTGTCTATGTTTGCTCACAGATGGTTTATTCAAAGTTTGGTTGGTTTGGCAGGGCTACATCTGTATATAAAGCCTTGTCTGATATTCTTCTTCAAATTCTCTGCTAGGGCACAAAGCCAACAGGGAAGTGTGCAAGAGCCAGCTGTTGGAGTTGCATATGCTGAGGAACCTTAAGCCGGTGGAACCTGAAGCAGTACAGTCATTACTGAAATATGATTCATTAATAGGCATCTAAAAATTTCCGAACGTTTGTTTACTAAACATAAACATTCCTTAAGAACATTGGCAACACTGCTGGAGCTGCTGTAATTGCAGTGATGGGAAAGTGGAGACCCAGTTTCGAAGGATTCAAATGCCCAGTATTAATTCTGAAGGCTCTGTTCAGGCTTTAAACAGCTTGTTTGTGGTGATATGCCTATACTGCTCCGTACATAAGTGCTTGGCCTGCCCACTGATGACTCCATCCCCTGTTACCCCTCCTCCATGACCTGGCCATAAAAGTCAACCTCCCTACCCCCTTCCATTCATTTGAGCACATGAAGTTGGGCCAGCTGAAATATAATGTGTATTAAAGCCTATCATTCTTCACTCAGTCTTTGTAATCATCGATAGTTCATATCACTGTTAAAGGAAACAATGTTTTTTTAAAAAAAAACCCCGCAACCACAGGGTCTGTGGCCAAGATGGCGTCTGTGACCATGAGAAGTTGCAGTCTCTGGGAGGATATCAGATCGGTACAGTGAACGTGAAATGGGGAGAACATCCCTTGTTAAGAAGGTGAGGCATAGGATATGACCCTACTGAATGGTGACAATGGCAGCAGGTCAGCGAGGGGCTGAGAGAGTGAAGAATGCACACAAGCTGTGGGTAACTTGCGGTCAGGAGACCCACACAGGCTATGAGCTGCTGGAGACTGGTTCAAGGGAACAAGGTAGTGGAGCCAGCATTTGAGGGTGCTGAGGGTAAGAAAGGCTCTCAAAGGCCCTCAGGTGCTGAAGAATTCCTGATCTTGTTGTAAGTTTGGATCTGGTGCTTGGGTTGCCTATGGATTGAATAGCAGTTTGTGCAATTGCAGGAGCATTGGAAATGAATCAATGGACACTCAGTGTCACTGAATCGACTCTCTCTTACTTCTCTTTCTCTCTTACTGTAAGGGATTTCAGGCAATGGCAGGTAGAAGGCAATTTTGAGTAATATTACATGTTCTTTATTATAGGGTTTAAAATGCTTGCCACTTGCCCATTTGTGGTTTTGTTTAACATATTTTATGCTGTCTCCTAGCCACATCTTAGCTTTAGGTTCATAGCTAGTTTTTCTCTACTTGCTTGGGAGATAAGGTTTTTTTTTCTTTTTTTCCCTTTGTTCTGCGGAATGGAGGATACAAAAAATCTTCCAACATTTTCTCTTGTTCGTCTCACAATGTTTAGCAAATAATAACAATATTTATCAATTTATAATAAATTAACAATGTTTAATATTGTTTAACAAACTTTGGAAAACTCAACTTAACTTTAGTACAAATTTGTTTGAACAAGTCATAGAGAACAAGATTATTTTATCATCCAAGCGAATATAATGGAAAGTAGTTGCTACATTCAAGTCAATAAAAAGTTAGAATTGGAATTTCAATTTGGATTGGATCAATTAGCCTCTGCTTAGAGCATTTTGAACTCATGAAAGCACGATTGTCAAAAAAAAACATAAATACCAATGGAAGTGGTAAGTCTTAATTAGGGATTCCCTCTGTTTTTATTGCAAATTTGTAACACATTTTGGAGTAACTACTGCTTCTCCTTCGGTGACTGTTTTGGCTTGGTGCCTGAGAAAGGTGATCAGCTGGATGGATAAGGATAAAATGGCAGATACTGCTGAAGCTGTTGCCCTTGAGAAGTGATGTATCGAGGAGATAAATGTCATGGAATTTAGAGAAGAATTATCAAGTGGAGCCAAAGCTGTTCTCCTTACAAGACAGAAAGAGGCAAGAGAAACCTGGGGATGTCATGATAATCATGGACAATTCAGAACCTCAAAATTCCTGGTTGATGGGGAAGATTGTAGATACCATTCAGGACATGTATGTCAAGTTCAGATCAAGACTAAAGCTAGCTTTCTAAACAGACCAATTACCAAAATCTGTCTTTTCAAGAGGCAGAAAGTCTTGATAATGACTTTTTAAAATAAATTTAACCAATATATACTATGTACTACATCTGATTTTGTCTTTATGATTATAATTATTATTTTTAAACCTAATAATTAGGGTCCATTATTGTAGGGGTTAAAATGTGTTTCCTGGTCACCACTTGTCTGTCTGTGGTTTCGTTTAACTTATTTTTATGCTGTCTCTTAGCAACATCTTTCCTTTAGGGTCATAGCTAGTTTTTCTCTGCTTGCTTGGGAGATAAGGGTTTCTTGTTAGTTTTTTTTCTTTTGTTCTACGGAATGGAGGATACAGATAATCATCTGATATTTTCTATTGACTTAAATGTCTGACTCATTCAAACAAATTTATACTAAATTTAAGTTGAGTTTTCATAAGTTTATTAAATAATGTTGAACATTGTTAATGTAATTATAAGTGTTAAATATCTTCCAACATTCCTTTATTGACATGTTAGAATAGATGACAATAAAGGAATCTTGAATCTAAACTATCCTGATATAAATATTTAGACACAGAGCTCCAGATATTTTCCATTCAACAAATTAAGAAAAAACATGTATGGCAAGGAAGTGCTTCAAATTCTATTATCTTTAAACAATAGGATAATTAGGGGTTATGGGGAATAAACAGGTAAGTGGAGTCTGGTCAATGGCCAGATCTGTCGTGATCATATTGAATAGCAAAGCAGGCTTTTAAGATCAGATGGACATTTCCTGATCCAGTGTCATATGTTTTTATATATATATATATATATGTTTTTTTTTAATATTAATTTCCCTCTCCCAATATTTTGGCAGACTGAACTCTGACAATTAAAGGTCACTCATGTCCTAAAATCTGTGCATGGTATTTAGTCCTTCAGTGGACATGGCATTGAGTATAACAGTAAGGAAGTCATGATACAGCTATATAAAACTTTGATTATGCCACACTTGGAATACCGTGAGCCATTCTGCTTATCCCATTCCAGGAATGATGTTGAGATTTTGGAAAGGGTACAGAAGAGATTTACTAAAATATTGCCTGGGTTAGAGGGCATGAGCTATAATTAAGGTTTGGACTAATTTGTGTTTTCTCTGGCGCATCCAAGGCTGATTGGTGACTTGATGGAAGTTTATAAAATTGAGAGACATTGATAGGACAGACAGAAATTTTCTTGCGCGGTAAAAATATCACTTAAAATGTCACATGTGAGAAGGCATATATTTAAGGTGGCAGGAATGAGTTGGAGAGGAAGGAGATGGAGATATCTTGGGTGTCTTTTTCAACAGGGAGTGGTAGGTGCCTGGTGTTGGCTGCCAGGAATAGTGCTGGAAGCAGCCACAATAGTCACAATAAGAAGCTTCTGGAAAGAAAGATGAACATGCAGGGAAAATTGAAAAACATATCGTCTGTAAATGGCAGAGTTTTTGTTTAATTCACTTCATCATGATTGCCACAGACAGGTGGACTGAAAGGCCTTTCCTGTGATGAACAGTTGCATGTTCCATAAATTACCACAACTCAAGAATATGAATATTGCTTGTCCAGTCTCATGGATCATACTTGCAGAAATTTACAAAGAAAGCATTGCAACAAGGTAAACACTAACCATTTCTCCTCAATTTTGGTTAATGTCCAAAAAAAAAGACAGTTACAAATGACTGGATCAGAGCTTGATGTTTGCTGTTTTATTCAAATACAACCATTCAATGATGCTTGTTATCCTATTCTCCTATTTAAGACTTGTATTGAATTGTATTTGTTTTATTCAGGGACACTTGCCTTTTGTGACAGTTTGTTGAATAACAATGTCAACTGTCATTCATTTCCGAGGCAGTCACTCGTATCAATGTTCTGTTACTCAGCCACTTAAACTAGTGGTTTACAAACTGTCCCCCTAAACTCACATTCCACGTTAAGCAATCCCTTTGTCATAAATACTCTGTGATTAGTAAGGGATTGCTTAAGGTGGTATGTGAGTGGAAAGAAAAATATTGAAAACCACTGTTTTAATCATACCCTATTGACTCATTATGTGGATGGTTTCATAACTCCAAAGGAAATGGGCCAATGACAATTTTTCTCAAGAAAAATATTTCAGTAACAATTGGGTCCAGAGCAGTGATTCTTCCCACTCCCTTATTAATCACAGAAAGGTAATGGAATGTGAAATATGTAGATTAGAACTTGAGACATGGGTGTAAGGATTGCTTAAGGTGGTATGTGAGTTTAGGGGAGGTGCAGTTTGAAAACCACTGACTTAAATACTATTATTCTCCCACCTCTTCAGATTTATACAAGGTGAGAGTTCAAACTTCAACACTGACCTCTATTTTTAATTTTTTTTAAATCCATACATTAGTTAGTTACAAAACTGAAAAAGTACAATAGAAAATTTTTAAAAATTCATTATGCACTTCATGATGCTTAAATCCACCCCCCCCACTCCCCCAACCTCCTTCCACCCTAGAAATCCCAAAGAAGAACAATGAAAAAGATACAAAGAAAAGAAAAAGACAAGAATGGAACAAAAGAAAGAAAAGGAAGGAAGAAAAGCAATGAAAGCCAAAAGGATTGCCAAGAAAGTGCCACTCACAACACCGATCTCCAATATATATTCTATTTAATTATTTGGAGAAGATTAACGCAAGTCCATAGGATTATGGAGATGTCTACAAATTTATACCTGAGATTTGGAAATACGGGTGACAGATTTGCAAAAATATATCATATTTATTTCTTAAATTATAAGTAATTTTCTCAATGAGAACACAACTATGTATCTCGGCATTCCATTGTGCCATACCTAAATGTGAATCAGATTTCCAAGTAACTGCTATACATTTTTTTGCCACTGCTAATGCTATTTTGACAAATTCTACTTGGTGTTAGATAATTTCAATTTATGTCTTATCCATAAAGTATTGCCCAATAAAAATAGTTGTGGATTTTGTGGAAACTTATTTCCTGTAATCTGTTCTTAAAAATAATTCTTAAATCCACATGGGAAAAGTCGAATGTAAAAGAAGAATTATTTACCTCCTCACCATATCTAAAACATTGATCTGATAAATATGACTTCAACCTATTTAACTTCTGTAGCATGTGGAACATTTGATGTAAAAAAAAATGTATTGAATCAACCTGTACCTTACATTTTTTTTATTTGTCATACTATCCCGACAAAGATCAGACCAATTTTGTTCATCAATTCTAACATTTAAATCTGATTCCCATCTCTGGATAGACTTATGAACCCCCTGTTCAGCAGTTCCCATTTGAAGTAGAAGAAACATGGCAGAAGTAAAAATCTCACTTTTGGATCAAAGTCTCTACATCACTTTGGTAATAGCATTGTTCGGCATAATTTGTCCCTTAAATATGCTCCTAATTGAAAAAAGCAGAAGAGTTATTATGTATTCCAAACTTATTTTAATTGATCAAATTATATCAAATGTCCTCCTTCATAACAATCTTCAATATGTCTGATCCCTTTATGATACCAGATATCTAAAAATTGATTAACCATTGTAAAATGAAAAATTCTAGCCACCCACCCCCCCCCCCCACTTGTTCTAATTTCACCATTTATCTTGTTCCAAATATTAATCATATGTTTTTACAGAGGGGTTTCTTTCTCACCAGATATTAATTTCACTTCCCATTTGTACATAATGACCTCAATGATGCATCATCAATTACTTGAAAGACTATTGTAGAGAAATGAATAGGCATTTATTCACTTAAGAACACAAGCCCATCCATATTGTTCAGTTATCTTGCAGTGAGCTGCAGAGGCTATGAAACAGTCACCTTTATACAGGAGCCTGTTGGGAGGGGCCACATGTACAACCAGCCAATAGGTGTGCCCGGCCAGATAATTATACATATCAATGGTTTATCACATTCATCCCATGTTTTTAAAAAGAGCCCAGCGGGTTGAAGTGGAACTTAAAAGGTTACAAATCAAAGTCACGTTCAGTCTTTTAGGAGGTGTGGTTGTTCCCTGGGACCGTTGTAACACCAATTGTGGCTGCAGTGCCATGGCAGTGTCCTGGACAGTTTCAGGTGCCTGAACATGCTCATTAGTGTTGTGCTGGTGGGTGGGCACTGATTAGGCTGGTGTAACCTCCCTCAGGACAGAGTATGACGGATCAGGTGCACCATGTGTGTTCCATGGTGAGGGAAGTGTGCAGGGAACAGCCATGACCTCCATAGCCCCTGAGGGAGCCAAGTCCCTGTCAGAGATAGTGTCTTCAAGTCTGTCTGGGTATGCCATGAGGGCATGGAGGAGATGGACCCTTTTGACCAGGGGGTCAGACTTATGGCTTCTCACATGCTTCCGGAGTAGGATGGTCCCTTGGGAAGTCAGCTACATCGGTAATTTGGTCCCAGTCGCAAATTTCCTGGGAAAGGAAAAATGTTCTTGCAATGTGGCATTTGTGGCCATACATAGCAGGGACCTAATGGAGTTGTGAAATATAAAGTGTTCACAATCACTACTCTGGAGACAACGTCTTGGAGAACAGGTTCAGCTTTATTTCGGGTCTGTAGAGCTGGGTGTCTCTCAGTCCCGAGACACACTGGAGGTCCAGAATCATCACTCTTTTGTACAGTCCCGCGCTCAACATCACCACACCCTCATTTAGTCTCTTCCAATCAGAATTTCAATATCTTACAACCTTCCCCTTTTCCCTTCCATCCCTGCAAATAACTCACAGTCCCTCCCTCATCATACATCGCATGTTATGTTAATTAGACAGTCCCATTCTTAGGGGTGTCTAAGTTAATATTCATGCCTTTATTAAGCAAGCGCAGTAGTGGGGTACCCTGAGTCACTGTACCAATCTGAACCAGATTCTTTCATCCTTGAGGATTCTGATAAGAATGGGGCCCACTAGCTAGTGCTGTCTATTTTCAAGTTCTAATCTACATATTTCACATTCCATTACCTTTCTCAGAATGGTGCTTGTTTAATCATCTTCAGCCATTTTTCACAGAGTGGAGTTGCTCTGGGAGGAATTCTTGCCAGTGGTAGATTCTTAGACTACAATGCTAAAAGGACTGCCTTCCAAACTGTAGTGTTCTCCCTTTCCACTTGTGCATTACCCCTGGGGTTGTAACTAGTGGTTTTGCTCGTGGCAATGCCTCTGGCCAACAGGTACTGGCACAGCTCATCACTCATAAAGGAGGGCCCCCAGTCATTGTGGATGTGGATATAACTAGGGAAGCCAAACAAAGTGAAGAGGTTGCGCGGGGCCTTGATGACTGTGGCAGCAGTCATATCCGAGCAGGGGATGGCTAATGGAAAACGGGAGTGATGTTCAGAAAATACACATTGCGGTCAGTGGAGGGCAGGGGTCCTTTAAAATCGACACTGAGTTATTCACAGGGTGGCTTTAATTAATTGTGCCATGTCTAACCAATAGAAATGCAGCTTGCATTCAGCACAGACCTGGCAGTTCTTTATGGGACCTGATTTCATTGATGGAGTATGGCAGGTTGCATGCTTCAACAAAGGGAAAAAATTTGGTAACTCCGGGATGGCAGAGATCATTGTGGAGGTTTTCTAGTCGGTCAATCTGTGCGCTAGCACAGGTCCTGCAGGATTGGGGCGACTGGCAGCTCATTATATTTCCCTGGCCTGTACAGAATATTGTAATTGTAGGTGGACAATTCAATCATCCACCTCAGTATTTTGTCATTTTTGATTTTACCCCACTGCTGATTGTTGAACATGAACACAACTGTGCATTGATCAGTCATCAGGCTAATGGTGCCAGAGCCATACTGCCTTGACAATGGCCTGAGGCTCTTTCTCAACCGAGGAATGCCAAATCTTGGGGCCCTCCTGGGTACATGTAGAATAGACTACTGGGCTGTCTGTCTGGTTAAGAGTTGATGCTAGGGCAAAGTCTGATGAATCGCTTTCCATCTGAAACGGGGTCGATTCATCCACAGCACGCATTGCAGCCTTAGCAATATCTGCCTTGTGACTGAAGGAAGCATGAGCCTCCACTGATAGGGGGAAGGATGTGGATTTGATGAGGGGGTGGGCCTTGTTCAAATAATTGTGGATCCACTGAGCATAATAAGAAAGAACCCAAGGCACCTCTTCAGAGCTTTGAGGCTGTGTGGGAGGGGGAGCTCCAGGAGCGGCTGCATGCGGTCAGGGTCTGAGCTGATGACTCCATTCTCCATGACACAGCCAAGGATAGCCAGACAGGTTGTATGAAACACACACTTGGACTTGTCACATGTAAGGTTAAGGAGCTGACTGTTTTGAGAAATTTCTTGAGGTTGTTGTCATGGTCCTGCAGGTCGTGGCCACAGATGGTGATGTTATCGAGGTGTGGGAAGGTAGCCCGCAACTCATACTGATCCATCATCCGGTCATCTCCCGCTGGAAGACCAATACACCATTCGTGACCCAAAAGGGGACCCGCAGGAAGTGATAGAGGCCACCACCCACCTCAAATGCCATATACTGGAGGACTTCTGGGGGGGATAGGATGATATGGTGATTTCAGGTCAATGATTGCAAAGACTCGATAGTTGCCAATTTGATTGACCATATCAGCGATGCATGGAAGGGGGTATGCATCCAATTGTATGTATCTGTTGATGGTCTTACTATAGTCAATGACCATCCCATTCTTTTCCCCATCCCAAACTGCCACTACCTGTGCTCTCCAGTGGCTGGAGCTAGCTTCAATGACCCCCCCTCCTCGAGTAAATACTGTATCCCTGTCTGAATGAAGGCCCTGTCCCTGGCACTGTATGGCCTATTTTTGGTGGCAACGGGTTTACAGTTGGGAGTGATTTGGAGAATAGTGATGGGAGTGGGGGGGAATTTTGAGTGTGGAAAGCCCACAGGTAATGTGTAGTGAGTGGTGGGGGTGCCGGTCCGAAAACTATTGATGAGATACAGCGAGGGGTGGATGGGGCCAATCAAGCGTCATCATCATGGTTTAGGTGACGCTGAAAATCCAGCCCCAACAGTACAGCAGCACAGAGCTGCAATATTACCAATAATCAAGAGTCTTTATATTCAGTCCCCTGCACTCTTTGAGTGACTACACAGAAGCCCTGGACATCTGCTGTGTGCGACGTGGATGACAAGGAGATCTTCTGGTTCACCAGCAATATCATGAGAGAAAAACGTTGCACTGAGTCCCGGTGTATGAAGCTTTCCGTGCTTTCAGACGAGTAGTTCTACTCCAGCTTACTTCCCTGCTCAACTGTTCTATGCAGACAGGAGTCTCTGTCTCTGTCAAATGTAGTTTGACCTGATCCCCATGACATAGGTGTCCCAGATCAGGTCCTCTGTGTACTCTGTGGCAGACATAGCCTTGCTTTCTTCAGGTCCTGAAGATATTCCGCGCTGGACTTACCAGGTTGTTTTTTTTTTCAAGACACTAGAAGGTGTCTGGCAGAGAAAACATTGATTTTAGACAGGTACTATTCTTTGAGAATGTCCATGGCTTCCTGATATGATGTAGTATCCCTGATCATGGAGTAAACCAGGGTGCTGACCCGGGAAAGGAGCACTTGCAGTTTGTCGGTCTCCGATATCACAATGGTAGAGAAGGCCTGCAGGAATGCTTCAAAATAGTGCAGCTGGGGCTGAGTCGGTAAATTGAAGGTCAATTTTCAGCTTTTCTGGCTTGAGAATCTCCTCCATTGTGAAAAAAAACTTTAATTGATGGACCGACAAGACTATTGTAGAGAAACCAATAAGCTTTTATTCGCTTAAGAACACAAGCCCATCTATACTGTTTGGTTGTCCTGCACTGAGCTGCAGGGAGCTGTGGAACAGTCACCTTTATACAGGAATCTGTGGGGTGGGGCCACAGGAACAACCAGGAAATAGGTATGCCTGATCAAACATTTATACCACACTCTATTTTTCACTGCACTTGGGAAAGCAGTGCATGGAGATACTGCATAACAGAAATATTAAAATCTCTGCTGAACAGTCAGAAAATTAAACAATTGGCAAGATGATGTTGAATCGAGCTGCCTGCTGTCATTCTTGGGAGAAAAAGGCAAAAAAATCACAGTGTTGCTGGGTTCCTGGTATTTCCTAGTGAGAAAATATATCACAGAGAATGGAAGGGTTGCAATTATAAGGCACTTCTCACTATTTCACATAACTCAAGGAACAGCATCACCAATATATTAAACTAGATGTTCTGATTTAAGTACCCGCGGTTCTGCTCTGGATCATATAAGTGCATGGTCATTCGAAACTCTTCAATAAAAATGAAAGTTCAAAAATTCTGTATGGCTGACTTTAACTGATTGGACAACTACACAAATTTCATGGTACATAGGCTAGATAATTCATCCACAGAGCTTTCTGCATATTCTGAGAGCCCATTAACTTTAATGGAGAAAATTGACAAGAGAATAATGATTCAGACCAATTAAATTCGCTCTTCTTGCTTAATATAACAATCTCAATGAAGAAAGTTGATCTAAAATGCTGTCTGCTTCTCTCCCGACAAATGCTGCATGACTTTGTGAACATTTCTAAAATTGTCTGTTTTAATAGAAATTCTTTTTTACCATTTCCTGTTATTTTTCTTCATGCATGTGTTACTTCTAATTTTTTCAAAAAAAAATTTTTTAAAGCTATTAATGTTTGAGAAACATTCAGAACTCTTTCAATAATTGGGAAAATTAGAGACAGAAGCCTTTGATGGTCAATATGCTTTTATGGAGTGAAGACTATCAGTTTCAATCAAGAAGCCCCATAATGTCAACAGAAGAATGCACACTGGAGTCTGGTCCAAGTACAAATAAACTTTCAGAGAATGTTCCAAGCAGAATGTCTTGTTTGACCGTGAAAGATAATTTGTTTGAAGTCTAGTTATTGTTATAATCCCAGGGTAATTAATACTTAATTTATCCAAACCCAAAACTGAAATAACAGACCAAAGATAGGATATTTTATGATGTTCATCGTGGGAGAAATGTTGATCACAACACCAAGAAAGAACTCTCCCAATTATATTAAAGCAATCTTATGAGATTTGGTTTATCTCTGAGAGGACAGGTAGCACCAGTAAATTGTCTTAACTGACGGAGCCAATTTCTGATGGTATGGAAATTTCTCAGAAATATGTTGAAATGGCAGGAAAGAATTATTTGGAGAGGCCATTATGGAAATAGTCAATGACGAATTTGAGGGTGTAAATGTGATATCTCTTACATGAACTTTTTGGGGGAAGAATCCTCATATAGCAGCTTCACTTCTCCAGGGATTTAGGAGTTGTGTGCAGACTTTGTTTTCCCCTCCAATGCCATGGATTTTGTTTTGGCTGCTCCCGTTTCCTCCCACATCCCAAAGCTGGGTGGACAGGTTCATTAACTACTGTAAATTACCCATCGATATTGGATAATGGCAAATAAAAAATCAATGAAGAGTTGATAGGCATGTTTAAGAGAGAACCATTGCAACCATTGAGGGAAAAAAAAATTAAAAAGAGAGAATGGGACCAATCAGATTGTTTGTCTGAAAGCTGGCATGGAACAAATGGGCCGAATGCTCTTCTTCAGTGTCATTATTAAATATGAGTAAAAATCCATCACATTCTACTGAGTAGAATATACCATGTGATACCACAGGCACAGAAGTAAAGAGGTTTTCAGTTCTGATTATTTTCTAATAATAGTCGTTCAGTAAAATCAACCAGACTGTGATGAGTTGTAGTGGCTTTAGAAATGTTAAAAAAGTTTCTTAGTCTAGTTTGCTGTTCAGTGAATTATAATGGATGGTGGTCTAAATTGTACAGATAGTGTCCTGTCCTGCCCTCTCCACCATTCCTCTCCCAATCAAATCACTTGGCAACATTAACTGCTGACTTCCACTCAAAATTAATGGCACTATGGAGCTGTCTAGAAAACTCGAGATTGAGTCACCACTTTCAAATGAAATGAGAAGCAAATAAAGTGAAAAAAAAACATTAAAAATGCCTGGGGACACGACTCAATATGCCTTCATTGAGCAGCTGGAAATCTGGAGGTCTATAATAGGTACAAAGAAAGATCACTGCAAACTGAAAAGTAGATTAATACTATCCTGAAGCCATGCCGATTAAATCTATAAGTTCTCAAACTGGTAAAAGAGAGGAACAGATGATAATCCACTGATTTTCACATACATCGGTGAGTAAAATGTTGCAAGCTGACCTGTGGATTTGGGAGAAGGTAATATTAATGACCCTATGGAAGAAAGGATAAGAAAAAAATTCAATTCGATTCAAAGTGATCTGCAATTTTGATGAATTTTGCAGTGTTATTGAACCAGCATGGAGTATCTCTCAAAATATCTGTCATTCTGGTAGGCATTACTCTCCCTTTGATTGACAGTTTCATACCACATAAAAGCAGGCATAAAAGCAGTATAGAAGGCCAGAACTTTTGTTTAAACTCTTGAATTATATTTGGGAATACTTCGCTATCTTTAAAGGGTGGTCATTATGAAAAAAAAATTGGAAAATTTCCCATTTTAGAAAGGTAAATGGAATATGCTAATCTATTATCTGTAAATTCTTTGCTTTGGACCAAAATAAACAAAGCAGATTGACTTTTACACTTTTTCCTCAAGTTATCAATCACTAATTAAATATTCCAATATATTATCATTTGGCTGTACCTACTATAACAGGAGATAGTTCTCCTCCACAAGATCCAACTGTCCAGTCTAAATACTGACGGCTCCATACAAGCTTTAAATTGCTTGATAAAGGAGCTGTGTTTTGTAAAAATTTAAAATCCTACAACTACAGGGTTTGTGCCTTAGATGGCAATGCCTGAGCTGGCAGTGGCCTTGAAGGTTTGCAGTCACTGGGATGCAGCAGACTGGCACAGGGCACCAAGCAGGGTAGAACATCCTCCCCCCCCACTCCATCATTGAGGAGGAGGACCATAGGAGATGATTCTACAGGATGGTGACCATTGCAGACAACCCGCAAGCAGCTCAGTAGCTTAAAGGACCTGCAGAGGTTGCAGGCAGTTAGCGACTTGCAGTCAAAGTACTCATACAGGCTGCGGGTTGCTGCTGAGTGGCTCATGGGAACCAGGTATTGGAACTGGGATTCGAGAGGACGCTGAAGGCAAGAAGGGCTCCCAAAGGGCTTCGGGCACTGATGGTTTCCTGATAGTTTTGAAGGTTTAGATCTAGTGCTCATGTTGCCAACAGAAAGAACAGGGATCTGTGCTGCTGCAGAGGCTGCAGGACTACTGGATATTCAGTGATGTTGAAAGGACTCATTTTTTTTCCTTTTCTTTCTCTTACTGCAAGGAATGCCGGGCAATATTAATCATTACTCTTTGCCTTACAGCCAACTAAAGGAAATTTTGTGTAATACTATATTTTCTCATGACATGAAAATAAAAGAACTTTGAATCTTGAAACTTGAAATGACCAACGTAATGACTGATTGAGACAATTTCCATCATGAATTGTATGATTATTTCAGACAAGAGCATTGTCAGTGATGTTAGAGGAATAATTTATCTGTTGAATATTCTGCTGCCAAAAGTATTGAAATATCTGTAGTTACATGAATTACTATTGAAGTGAAACGGAAATATATGTTAAATTAGAAATCTTCAAAACTGATGTGATTGCACAATAAAATTATGTCATGCCTTCTCAGACTGATGCACGTGAGAATTGTGTTGCCCATTCTCCCAAATGTTTGCTGTCTGTTCAGAAACAATACGATGGGTGGATAGACGATAAGTTGCATTTATCTTGAAGCAATCTGAGGGCAGGTTGAAGAAGAAGGCAGAGGAGAATGCAAAGCCATGGCAGACAGGAATCTACAGGAATCAAGCAACAACTTGCCATTAGGCTTGGTGGCTATCCTTCTAACAATCATTAAATTTCACCTCTGGAAACCCATCTATAAAACCAAGGGAGGTGGAGCATTTGATTGACAGCATCACAACTTCCGTGGCTACATAAACAGCTTTGATCAGTGATGTAGGTGCTGCAGTAAAAGCTCAGAGCACTACATTTTGGTCCCAAATGGATACAGAAATAGACCAAATGACCCATCAATCTGCTTGTCCATTCACTAAAGTGACAACATCCAGCCAGGTCTTCACTCCGTCTGTTTGTTAGTGCATAATGGTGGTGTGGTGAATTGAACTGGAAGAACCTTTCAGGTCATCACAACAATCCATTAATTTGCTATTAATCACGAGGATTTTTTATAGGATTCATCTTATAAAAATGATAGCAATTCTGTGAAAAACTAACCTGCTTTCCTCTCTCTTAACCATGATTTTCAGCCAGTGTGTTTGCTCTTTGGATGGCAGCAGTTAGCATAGGCTAACATAGCTTGTGTTGAGATGCTGTAATCTATAGCTAAAATCTTTGAACAAAGGGTCAAACTTCATGATAATTTGTTGACCCAAATGTGCCTTCCACAATAGATAATGCATCCACTGGGGAGTCACAGACCAAACCAATGCACAGACAAAACATCTTTGCAAAGCCACAGAGATGTGCACAGATGCTTAATGACAATTTGTTTCCATGAAGTAAAATAATATCATTTGTAAAATTGGACTGTAAGGCACATGTATTGGTGCTTTCCTTTTTCTGCTGTTAGGTATAGGTTAAGGTATGTGGAATGCATGATAAATTAATAGTTTGGATATGGAACTGGATGGCTAATTAAAAAAAAACAGAATCTAGGAGTTGAAGAGTGTGCATGCTGTTTATGGCAACCTGTACCAAGGAGAAACCTTAAATGTGGGCAGAATATTGTATTTTCCTTGACTGCTCCTTGCAAAAGCAATGAGATGAAATTAGTTTCTCCTTGCATACAAAACATCTGTAATGAGGTCTATTCATGAGTAATGGAAAAACAGCAAAATGACTAAGATATTTGCACACTTAATATCCAGAGAAAATTTGCCCTATAAAAATCAAAGATGGGCTGTTGAATTCCAATGCATGTTCAAACACTGTTGGCACAGAAGTTAAAGTATGTTCCAAATACATCTATATGGTGGAGTATTAGAGTAACTGACATTTAAATTGCTTGCTCTGCACTATTTTGATGTACCTCTTGACAACAGCTCTCGTATATTTGTACATAGTTATGTAAATAAGTTATTTATGCAGTAAACACAATAACAGTATCCCATTTCTCTCTGTATGTGCTTATTTAGGGAATTTCTTTACCCTTTGACTAATACACCCTTGTCCAAAATTCTTACATCCATAACAGGTATTGCAAATAGAACTTCATTCCAAGGTACATCTAGCAGTCTATTACAATGGCTGAAGAAGGATGTAAAAAGATAAAAGTCAGAAAGAAATCTTATTGGACCATCTTTAAAAGAAGATTTCTTATGGTGTGAACTTCTGTAAAACTCAGATCTGCAAAGATTAATGGCAAAAAAATACCACTGATTGAAAACTCCCTCAGTAAATTTTTTCCTGTTAATTAAATCAACAGAGAAAGAGATAGAGAGAGAGAGAGAGAGAGAGAGAGAGAGAGAGAGAGAGAGAGAGAGAGAGAGAGAGAGAGAGAGAGAGAGAGAGAGAGAGAGGGAGAGAGAGAGAGAGAGGGAGGGAGTCAAGTCAAATTTAATTGTCATCTGATTGTGCAAGTACAACCCAATGAAACAGAGTTCTACGGTCTTTGGTACAAAACCTGTAGACTCGCAACCAGATATAATACATATAGAGACAAAAAATACATATACAGACAAAAAATACATATGCAGGGCATGCATTTCATCAATACAAACAAATAAATAAATATTGTTTCATTAATATGAGAATCTTGGATTATTAATTTGAGTAGTTTTTGATCATTCAGCATTCTCATTGCCCTTGGGAAGAAGCTCTTCCTTCGCCTGGTGGTGCTTGCTCTGATACTCTTGTATCTCTTCCCTAACGGGAGCAGCAGAAGGATGCTGTGTGCAGGGTCCTCAATGATTTTGGCACCCTCTGCAACAATGATCCCAGTAGATCACAATGATGGGGGGGGGGGGGGGAGGGAGACTCTAGTGATCCTTTCTGCCACCCTTATGGTCCTGTCAATTGATATCTGATCTATTTCTCTGCAGAAAACATATCACATTGTGATGCAGCCAGCCAGGATGTTCTCTATAGAGCACCTATAGAAGGTATTTTTTAAAAAAAACTTTATTTAAAGACTTTAATCAAAATACAGTTAAACATAACAAAGAAATATGAAGAACAATTTTTTTATATATAATAAAACCCCACCCACCCTCCCACCCATTCAGCCAGCTCCCTTAAGGGGAGCCAAATATAAAAACAATACAGTTAATATAAAGAATATTTCAAAATATTTCCAAATTCATATACTCCAAATAAGGAGACCACATTTTAACAAAAAATGAATAATTATCATGTAAATTACATGTATTTTTTTTCATAATAATACAAGTTCTCAATTCATTATCCCAGCGAGTTATATTAATCTCCACATTATCTTTCCAAGTACTAGCTACACATTTTCATGCTACAGACACCACTAGACATACAAATGCAATGTGAAATTTATCCAACCCTAGTCCTTTCAAAGAAACCATATTTCCCAACAAAAAAAATCGACGGGTCAAATGGGAATTTAATGTTAAATAATTTTTCCAAAACAAATCTAATTCCTTTCCAAAATGGTTGTACTTTAGCACAAGACCAATCAACATGTAAAAAAGTTCCAGTACATAATCCACATCTAAAACAAGAATCCAAATTACTAAACCCATATTTTTTTTAATTTCTCTGGAGTCAAATATAACTGATGCAAAAAATTATAATTAACTATTCCATATTGTACATTTGTCACTTTAGTTACACTATCATAGCACATGGCCTCCCAATTATCTTCGGGAAAAATATAATTTAAATCACTTTCCCATTTAAGTCTAGATTTCTCTCAATCCGGTTTATCCATCGCATTTTGTAACAATTGGTACATACCCAAAATATAACCTTTCTTAGGTACAGAAGAAATCAAAGACTCAAATGTTGTCAACATGGGTAAATTCATCTCTTTACCATAATTATCTTTTATCAAAGCTCTAAGTTGATAATACACAATTGAAGAATTTACAAATATATCAAATTTCTCCCTCAGTCAGTTAAAGAAAAGAAACTGGCCTTCTTCAAAACAGTCCTGAACTATCTTAATATCCTTAGAATTCCATCTCTTTAAATGATTATTAAACATTGAAAAAGGAAGAAGCTGATTATGATATAATGGATTGATAATTTACCCTTTGATCCTAAAACCATATTTCGTTTAACCCATATATTTTTTGTACTAACATATTACATTCCTGCAATAAATTCCCATTCCACTTAAATAAGAACTGGTGTATCTCAACTTCAGATATACAAGACATTTCCACCTTTTCTCAACTCGGAGCTAGGTCCATATCCATCAATCTACTGACACATTTCAACTAAGCTACTTCATAATAATTTTGAAAATGAGGTAACTGCAATCCACCTAATGCATATTTCCATGTATGTTTACGCAAAGCAACTTGTGCTAATTTTCCTTTCCATAAAAACTCCCACACTGCTCTATTCAGATCCTGAAAAAACCCTTTGAAAGTAAACATGGTATCAACTGAAACAAATATTGAATTCGAGGAAAAATATTCATTTTAGTGCAATTTACTCGACCAATTAATGATAATGGCAGATCTTTCCATTTAGTCCACACTCAGGCCCGCGGGCCAAATTTGACCAGTGATATAATTATATTTGGCCCGCAAGATCATATCAAATATGTATTAGAGCTGGCCCGCTGGCTGCCGTGTCAGTATAGTGCATGCACAGCTAATACTACAAATCCCAGAATGCTTTGCAAATGCGTTGCCGCCGGCCCGTCAGCCCGCTAATCGCCCCCACCTCCTCTGTTTACTTTCATTAGCATCTGCGACCTGTCGTCCAACTCACATGTAATAAACCCCTTACGAAAAATGGCCAAAACCAAAGACAGAAAACAGGACCTTTCAAGACAGGTGGGAGGCAGACTATATGTTCATCATTTTAAAAGACAAACCTGTTTGTCATTGAAGCAAGTTGTTATTTTTTTGACTTGTTGGCTTGTGAAAAAAATTACATTTAAAAGGTGCTTAAAGGCTATAGAGAAATATTATTTATTGAATATTTTATTTCTCATTTGTTAATGCTTCTTCTGGAAAGAGTTTAACCAAAACTATTATTAAACATTTATTTTAATAAGAAAAAGTGTAACATTGCATATGATGAAAGAAGAGAAAACATGCAGATGTTGTTGAAAATTTTCAATGAATATTTAGTTTGGCCCACGACTTAGTCCAAGTTTTTAATTTTGGCCCTCTGTGAATTTGAATTTGACACCCCTGATTTAGTCAAATCCATTTTAATCCTGTTTAAAGGAACATAATTTAATTTATGTAAAGATTGATCATCTGCATTTACTACCACCCCTAAATATTTAATTCTATCTGACCACTTTAATTTTATAATACTTTTATATTCTGAATAATCTCCAATCCCAACTGGCAGTATTTCACTCTTATCTCAATTGACTTTATATCCAGGCAATTCCCCAAATTTTAACAAACAATCTTGTAAATATTTCAAAGATTGTTCTGGTTCTATCAAATATACCAACACATAATCTGGAAACAAATTAGTCTTATATTCATCATCCACATTTTTCATTCGTTTAATCTTATCATTCTGTCGTATTGTCTGAGCTAACGATTCGATAGCCAATGCAAATAAGGCTGGTGACAATGGAAAACCTTGTCGAGTCGATCGCATTAATTTAAATGGTAAAGAAATTGGGCCGTTTGTCACCATCCTAGCAATTGTATTGTATATAAAGCCTTAAACCAACCAATAAAATAAGGGCCAAAATTAAACTTCTCTAACACCTTAAATAAAAAATTTCACTCAACCCTATCAAAGGCTTTTTTCCACATCCAGCGTGGTGGGTTGCTATCTAAATGCATTCACCAATGTTATCAATCTGAGGATATTATCAGACGCATTTCTATTTTTAATAAAACCTGTTTGATCTTTATGTATCAACTGAGGTAAATATTTGGCAAGTCTATTTGGTAACACCTTCACTATAATTTTATAATCTACATTTCATAAGTAAATAGGCCCATATGAAGACACTTTCAATGGGTCCCTATCTTTATTAGGAATCACAGTAATTATAGCACTTGAACAAGATTCTGGTAACAACTGCTCCTCAGTTACTTGCTGCAATACATCTCCAAATACAGAAGATAAATCTTCATAAAATACTTTATAGAATTCAACTGAGAATCCATCATCTCCTGGCGACTTTCCATTCGGCATCTCCTGTATAGTCTTTTTAATCTCAAAATCCATGAATGGAGCTTACAAATCTTTAACTTTCTCCTCCTCTAAAACAGATAAATTTAATTTAGATAAATAAGATTCAAAATAACCAGCATCCTGCTTTCCCTCAGAAGTATGTAATTTCTGGTAAAATGAATAAAACTGGTCAAATTTCCTGAGGTTTATAGGTAACTGTTGAATTCTTTTTCACAGCATTAATAATTTGGGATGTCTGTCCTGTTTTTAACAGCCATGCTAGTACCTTATGAGCTCCCTCACCCAATTCATAATAACATTGCTAAGATCGATAAATTAAATGCTCATACTGATAAGTTTGTAATGTATTTGTAGAGCTCATCGAAAGAATCAAAGATTTGTTGATCCAAACCAAGGCTTTTATTAGCAAAAGACAGGAGCTCTTCACAGGTGGCCGACCAGTCCAGAATGATCCGACCTGGCTAGGGACACAACCCTTTAAGGCCTAGACAGTAGGCATGGCTAAGCTCTCAGCCAATCGCTGTAAGCACAGTCTAGATACTGTAACTATATACACTATATACATTGGTTATAGATCTATACTATCACATTCATCCCTTCTTGGAGAACTGACCCTGGAAAAAAAAACAAGGGAGAGAATGAAAGGAAGGGGTAGGTTAAGGACTGTAGCCGTCAGGGGGTCTGACCATCCGGCGTGACCGCCATGGTGCTGGGATTTGGGTCGCTGGAGTGGTGTCGCCAGCGGGCTCATCGGATGCGACCGCTCCTTTGCTCAATTCCCCAGTTGTGTTGTAGGCAGGGTGGCCTGGGTTGTTGGGGTGCTGTTAGTCCTTCTGTTGCGGCACGGGGCCTGGGGAATAAAGAGTTGGGGAAAGTTGGGTTGGGGGGTTTGCTGGGTCTCCTGCGTCCCGCACCGAAACAGTGAGAGGCGTTGTCATACCCATGCTCCTGTTCGGCTCCGAATCATGGGTCCTCTACCGGCATCACCTATGGCTCTTAGAACGCTTCCATTAGCGCTGTCTCCGCTCCATCCTCAAAATTCATTGGAATGACTTAATCACCAACATCGAAGTACTCGAGCTGGCAGAGTCCAGAAGCATCAAATCCATGCTGCTGAAGACTCAACTGCGCTGGGTGTGTCACGTCTCCAGAATGGAGGACCATCGCTTTCCCAAGATCGTGTTCTATGGTGAGCTCTACACTGGCCACCGAGACAGAGGTGCACCAAAGAAGAGGTACAAGGACTGCTTAAAGAAATCTCTTGGTGCCTGTCCACATTGAGAATCAGGTTGTCACTTTCACCCCATTTTGCGAGATTTTCCACTTCTTCTCTGTAGTGCAACACATCGTTGTTCCTGATAACACAGTTACTGTTGTGTCATCTTCAAACTTGATGACCTTGTTGGAGCTAAATCTGGCAAATCAGTCATGGGTCAGTAGCATGAACAGGAGCAGGGTGAGCACACAGCCCTAAGGTGAACCTGTGCTCAGTGTGACGGTGCTCGATATTCTGTTACTGATCCTGATAAACTGCAGCCTTTTTGTTAGGAAATCCAGAATTCATTTATAGAAAGCAGTGTTTTTTAATTTTTTAAAAATTTTTCACACTGTGAACCATATCAATCAAACTACATACAAACATTTCCCTCTTAAATATACACAGTGGCATTTTCTCCCCTTTTTTTCCCCCTACATTCCCTTCCCCCTTCCCACCCCCTCCAAACCCATTTAACGTTCAACATATAAAATACAATAAAACCATTAAACAATGTCATAACACAATGAAAATAAACAAGAAAATTGTGTGTTCTACTTTTGAGTACTGGATCAAGTCATTTTGTCTATTTATCATTTTATTATTTTAGGGGGTGGAGGTCCGAGGCACGTCCTCTATGTTGTGTTCCATGTCCCAAACTTGTTGAAATAATGTGACTTTATTTTTTAAATTATATGTTTTTTTTTTCCAATGGAATACATTTATTCATTTCCATGTACCATTGCTGGACTCTCGGGCTCTCTTCTGATTTCCAAGTTGACATTATACATTTTTTTACTACAGCTAAGGCTATCATAATAAATCTTTTTTGCACTTCATCCAGTTTGAGGCCTAATTCTTTACTTCTTATATTACTAAGAAGAAAGATCTCTGGATTTTTTGGTATGTTGCATTTTGTGATTCTATTTAAAACCTGATTTAGATCTTCCCAAAACTTTTTCACTTTCTCACATGCCCAAATTCCATGTCCTGTTGTTCGCATTTCCTTCTTACAGCAAAAACATCTATCTGATAATGTTGGATCCCATTTATTAATCTTTTGGGGCGTGATATATCACCTGTGTAACCAATTATATTGTATCATGTATAACCTTGTGTTTATTATATTCTTCATAGTTCCAGAGCATAACTTTTGCATATTTCATTTTTTATCTTTATGTTTAAATCTTTTTCCCACTTTTGTTTGGATTTATAGCTTATTTCATTATTTTCCTTCTCTTGCAGCTTGATGTACATGTTTGTTATAAATCTTTTTATTATCATTGTTTCTGTAATCACATATTCAAAGCTGCTTCCTTCTGGTAATCTCAGTCTGCTTCCCAATTTATCCTTGAAGTAAGCTTTCAGTTGATGGCATGCAAACATTGTACCAAATATTCCATATTTGTACTTCATTTGTTCAAATGTTAATAAATTATTTCCCAAAAAACAATTTTCTGTTCTTTTAATTCCTTTTCTCTCCCATTCTCTAAAGGAAAGGTTATCTATTGTGAAAGGGATTAGTTGATTTTGTGTCAATAATAATTTTGGTAGTTGGTCGTTTGTTTTTTTTTCCTTTCTACATGAATCTTCTTCCATATGTTGAGTAAATGTTGCAGTACTGGTGAATTTTTATATTGCACCAGTTTTTCATCCCACTTATAAAGTATATGTTCTGGTACCTAGCTCTATCTTGGTCCAATCCGGTTTTTCCTGTGTCTTATAAAAATATGATAGATATCTTAATTGTGTTGCTTTATAATAATTTTTGAAGTTTGTTAGCGGCAAACCTCCTTGTTTGTACCACTCTTAATTTATCTAGCGCTATCCTCGGTTTCCCCCCTTTCCAAAAGTATTTTCTTATTATTCTCTTTAGTTCATTGAAAAATTTCCCTGTTAAGGAAATTGGTAACAATTGAAATAGGTATTGTACCCTTGGGAAGACATTCATTTTAATGCAATTTACCACCCCCCCCCCCCCCATCAATGTTCTGGCAATTCTTTCCAATCTTCTAAGTCTTCCTGTAATTTCTTCATTAATGGCTGATAATTTAATTTGTATAGGTGGCCTAAATTATTATCTAATCTAATACCTAGGTATCGGATTGCTTGTGTTTGCCATTTAAATGGTGATTCTTTTTAAACCTCTGTGTAATCTGCATTATTCATTGGCATCACTTCACTTTTATTTGTGTTGATCTTGTACCCTGATATTTCTCCATATTCCTTCAATTTCTTATGTGCTTCTTTTATTGATATTTATGGTTCTGTTAAGATAATATGATGTCATCTGCAAATAAACTGATTTTATACTCCTTCTCCTTTATTCTTATCCCTTTTATTTTATTTTCTGCTCTTATCAGTTCTGCCAATGGTTCTATTGCTAAAGCGAACAGTGAGGGAGATAATGGACATCCCTGCCAATTTGACCTACTTAATTTAAATTGGTTCAATACATATCCATTTACTGTCACCTTCACCAATGGTCCCTTAAATAAAACTTTAATCCAATTAATATATTTTTCTGGTAGGTTGAACTTCTGTAATACTTTGAATAATTATTTCCATTCTACCCTGTCAAAGGCTTTATCTGTGTCTAAAGCAACAGCCACTGTTGGTTTCTTATTTCCTTGAATCACATGGATTAAATTGATGAACTAACAGATATTATCCGCTGTTTGTCTTTTCTTAATAAATCTTGTTTTACAATTTTTGGTATACAGTCAGCCAATCTGTTTGCTAATAATTTTGTTATTATAATCTGAATTAAGTCGAGATATTGGTCTAAATAGTGATATTGGTCTATATCACTATATGATAGTGGATCCTTCCCCTTCTTTGGTTTTACTGTAATTATTGCTGTTTTACATGAATCTGACAAGTTTTGTGTTTCTTCTATCTTGTTCATTACTTCCAAGAGAGGAGGAATTAATAACTTTTTAAATGTTTTATAGAATTCTATTGGGAGTCCATCCTCTCCAGGTGTTTTATTGTTCGGCAGCTTTTTTAATATATCATGCATTTCCTCTATTTCAAATGGTTTTATCAATCTGTTTTGATCCTCTTCTTGCAATTTCGGTAGTTCAATTTTAGCTAAAAACTCATCTATTTTGTCTTCTTTCCCCTTGTTCTTAGTTTGGTATAATTGTTAATAGAATTCCTTAAAGTTTTCATTAATCTCTGTTGGGTTATAAGTAATTTGTTTGTCCTTTTTTTCTTGATGCCAATACAGTTCTTTTAGCTTGTTCTGTTTTAAGTTGGCAGGCTAATATTTGGTGCATTTTTTCTCCTAGCTCGTTATACTTCTGCTTTTTTTTCTTTATGTTCTTCTCCATCTTATACATTTGTAATGTTTCATATTTTATTTTTTTGTCTGCCAATTCTCTTCTTTTTGTTGTATCTTCCCTTGTTGCTAGTTCTTTTTCTGTACTTACTATTTCCCTTTCCAACTGTTCTATTTCCCGATTGTAGTCCTTTTTCATCTTAGTTTACATAACTTATTATCTTCCCTCTAATGAAGGCTTTCATTGCATCCCATAATATAAATTTGTCTTTCACTGATTCTGTATTTATTTCAAAGTACATTTTAATTTGGTGTTCAATAAATTCTCTAAATTCCTGTCTCTTAAGTAGCATGGAGTTTAATCTCCATCTATATGTCCTTGGTGCAATGTCCTCCAGTTCCTTTGCTAATAACAGGGGTGAATGATAAGATAGCAATCTAGCTTTATATTCCATTTTCCTAAATCTCCCTTGCATATGGGCTCTCAACAGGAACAGGTCAATCCTTGAGTATGTTTTATGTCTACTCAAACAATATGAGTATTCCTTCTCCCTTGGGTGCTGCCTACTCCAGATATCCATAAGTTTCATTTCCTGCATTGATTTAACCATAAATTTGGCCACTTTATTCTTTTTGCTAGTCTTTTGTCCAGTTTTATCCAAGTTTGTGTCCAAATTAAGGTTAAAATCCCCTCCTATCAATATATTCCCCTGTGTATCTACAATCTTCAAAAAAATAACTTGCATAAACTTTTGATTCTCTTCATTAGGTGCATAAATATTGATCAAATTTCAGAATTCTGAATATATCTGAACCTTTATCATTACTGGATCTATGATTTGGGCTTCCTGTAGCTGTTTTTCTTTCCTATCACTCCCTTTTCTGTCGCTTTCCTCTTCTTCCAGATGAACGCTCTGCTGTCGGGCATCTCTCAGCTGGCTGCGCTGTGTAAGTTCACTCCTCAGCTGGGCCCCCCTCCCATCGGTACTAAGATAGGTGGAATAGTGGATAATGAAGAAGGTTTTCAAGGATTGCAGAGGGATTTGGGCTGCTTAGAAAGTGGGCTGAAAAATGGCAGATGGAATTTAATGCTGATAAGTGTGAGGTGCTTCATTTTGGTAAGAAGAATCAGAACAGGACATACGTGGTAAATGGGAAAGCATTGATGAATACAGAAGAGCAGAAAGATTTAGGAGTAACAGTACATCGTTCCCTGAAGGTAGAAACTCATGTGAATAGGGTGGTGAAGAAGGCTTTTAGTATGCTGGCCTTTATCAATCATTGCATGGAATATAGGAGTTGGGAGGTGATGTTGAGATTGTATAAGACGTTGGTGCGGCCTAATTTGGAGTTCTGTGTGCAGTTCTGGTCGCCTAATTATAGGAAGGATATAAACAGAGTGGAGAGAGTGCAGAGAAGGCTTACCAGAATGTTACCTGGGTTTAAGCATCTAGAGTATAGGGAGAGATTGGACAGATTAGGTCTTTATTCTTTGGAGCGTAGAAGGTTAAGAGGGGATTTGATAGAAGTATTTATGATAATGAAAGGGATAGACAGAGTGGATGTGGATAGACTATTTCCGTTAAGAGGAGGAAAGATTAAAACAAGAGGACATGAGTTAAGAATTAAGGGGCAGAGGTTTAGAGGTAACATGAGGGGGAACTTCTTTACTCAGAGAGTGGTAGCCGTGTGGAATGAGCTTCCGGGAGAAATAGTGGCGGCGGAGTCAATTGTATTATTTAAGAAAAGGTTGGACAGGTATATGGATGAGAAGAAGATGGAGGGTTATGGGCATTGTGCAGGGAGGTGGGACTAGAAAAGGGTGTTTGGTTCGGTGCGGACTAGAAGGGCCTAATGGCCTGTTTCCGTGTTGTAATTGTTATGTTAAACTGAATTAAAGCTGTAGTGATTGAATAGTGATGGGAACAGATAATAGGCTCTGTGGATGAGATCAAAAATCCTGGATGGCATGTTGCCACCTTCCAGGTGCCAGGATCTGGGATATCTCAGATCGAGTGAGTCTATGGCCTCAAGAGGGAGGGTGAGCAGCCAGATGTCATAGATCATGTAGAAACCTGTTTCCATGATCTGCAAAGAGAGTTGAGGGAGTTAGATGTGAAGTTGAAGGATAGGACCTCCAGGGTAGTGATCTCTTGTTAGCTGCCCATGCCATATGCTGATGAGGTTAGAAATAGAATGATAATGTAGCTTAACATCTGGCTAAAGAGAGGATGCAGGATGGAGGACTTTAGGTTTCTGGATCATTGGGCTCTCTTCCAGGGAATGTGGGTCCTGTTCCAATGGGATAGTTTCTATCTGAATTGGAGGGGAACTAATATCCTTGCAGGAAGGTTTGCTAATGCTCCAGGGGTGGGAGGGTGTGGATGGGGGTGGGGGAGAGAGTGGAGTTGGTTTAAACTAGATTTGCGGAGTGCTAGAGCAGATTGTGGAGAGGAGAAAGAAAGAGATGATGTTTAGGCTGCATTTAGAGACAAAAAGCAAAGGGTTGTGCATGGTGGAAATAATGTTCGTAGATGTATCTATTTCAATGCAAGGAGTATTGAAGGAAAGGCAGATAAGCTGAGAGTATGGTTTGGCACATGGCATTATGACATTGTGGCCACTAGTGAAATGGTTACAGGATGGGTTGTTCTGGCAGCTTAATGTTCCACAGTTCTGTCGTTTCAGATATGATGGAGTGAGGGGGGGGGGGTGGTAGTGGTATTGCTAGTCATGGAAAATATCGCAGCTGTGCTCAGGCAGGACAGACCAGAGGGCTCATCTACTGAGACTATATGGATGGAGATGAGTGAAGTGCCAGTTGATGAAGTAGACAAAAACGATGTAGTCAAACAATAATCATGGCTTTTATTAACAGAAACTAATAGTACAATAATGAAAAGCAATGGGTGCATACACAGTTATACTCAAGGGGTGTGTCTTTAACAGTAGAGATAATGCACAGCCAATGTTAGTAAGGCAAAGCTAGCCGAAGGGAAGACTGACAGCTCGGCAGAGATTCATCATACTGAGCAAAGGGAAAGGTGTGTCCACATTAATAAGGTTGTAGTATAGACTGCCTAATAGTCAGAGGAGTGAATCTGCAGGGAAAAAGCAAGCAGCGGCAGGAATCATAAAGTTGTGATGGGAGGTGATTTTTAACTTTCCACATATTGACTGGGATTTCTATACCGTAAAAGGGCTTGGATGGCTTAGGATTTGTCAAATGAGTTCAGGACAGTTTTATAAACCAATATATTGAGGTGCCAGCTGGAGAGAAAGCAATACTAAATCATCTAATAGTCAGGATAGGTGACAGAAGCATGTGCAGGGGAACACTTTGTCTCCAATGATCATAATATCATTAGTTTCAAGATAAATATGAGTCAGGATTGGGTTTGGTCCTCGGGTTGAGATTTTAAATGGAGAAAAGCCAATTTTGAGGAAATGAGAAAAGATTTTAAAAGTGGGGATTTTGCTATGTTATTTTCTGGCAAGGATGTATGAGGTAAGCGGAAGCTCCTTCAAAAGTGACAGTTTGAGAGTACAAAGTTTGTATGTTCCTGTAAGGTTTAAAGCAAAGTTAATATGCATAAGGAACCTTGGTTTTCAAGAGATATTTGGGATCTGCTTAAGAAGGTGCATAGCAGATATAATGAGCAAGCATTAAATGAGGTTCTTGAGGAGTATAAAAATGTAGGAAAAAATAATTAAGTGGGGAAACAGTAGGTCTAAAAGAAGACACATGGTTGCTTTGGCAGACAATGTGAAGGAAAATCCTAATCACTGGTATATTAAAAGCAAAAGGATAGTAAGGGTCAAAATTTTTCCTCATGAAGATCAGAGTTGTTGGTTACGTATGAAGCTAGAAGACATGGGGGAGATCTTAAATGTTTTCTTTTTGCATCAGTATTTACTCCAGAAACTAGCACAAGCAATAAGGTCATGGAATCTACAATATATAGAGTGAAGAGGAAGAGGTGCTTGCAGTTTTGAAGTGAATAAAGGTGAATCATTCCCCAGGGCCTGACACAGTATGCCCTCGGACCAGAGGTGATTAGAAAGTTCAAGGTAAATGAACCCTTAAGCTGCAGTGATCACAATGTGATTGAGTTCACTTTGAAATTTGAAAAAAAAAGAAGGCTGAAGTCCAATGTTTTGGTATTACACTGAAGGAAAGGAAATTACAAGTGCATAAGTCGAGGGATAAAACACACTAATGGGGAAGACAGCAGATCAGAAATGGCTGGAATTTATGAAAAAAATGAGGAAAGTTCAGACAGGCGCATAAAAAAAAGAGAATTGTGAATGGAAAACTGAGACAATTGTGGCTGATGGGGGAAGTTGAAACCAAAGTGAGGGTATTCAATGAAGCAAAAATAAGTGGGAAGACAGAGGACTGGGAACATTTAAAAAACTTGAAGTAGACAATTGCAAAGGTGATTAGGAAGGAAAAGATAAATTATGAAGAGGTGAGCAAAAATATCAACGAAGATACCAAAAGATTTTTTCTTAAATATAAAGAGTAAAAGAGTGACCAAAGTAGACATAGAAAATTACACTGGAAAAATTGTAATGGGAGATAAGGAGATGGTAAAGGAACTGAATAAATATTTTGGATCAGACTTCACTGTGGAAGACTTGAGTAGCATACCAGCTCAAGAAACTGACACAAAGTTGTGGGAGGTGAGGTAAACAAGCAGTAAGGTAATGGAACCTACAGTATATAGAGTGAAGAGGAGAAGGTGCTTGCTGTTTTAAAGCATATAAAGGTGGATCAATCCCCAGGCCCTGACAAGTTATTCCCTTGGACTAGAAGGAGTTTCTCATGGCTCTCTCGGAAGAGAAGTAAGTGCATTCAAGATCACAAGAGAGAAGGTACTTGGGAAGCTAAATGGTCTAAGAGTAGTTAAGTCTACTAGACCAGATGGAATGCATCCTCAAGTTCTTAAGGAGGTAGCTGTAGAGATTGTGGAGGCATTTGTACTGATTTTCATGGATTCAATGGAGTCTGGCATTGCTCTAGTGGACTGGAGGACTGTGAATGTCACTCTGCTGTTTAAGAAGGGAGTGAGGCAGAAAAAAATATTAGGCTGATGTTATTGGTTAAGAAGCTGTTGGAATCCATTGTCAAGGATGAAGTTATGGAATACTTGGAGGTACATGAAAAGGAAAGCCCAAGTCAGTATGGTTTCGTCAAAGCTATTATAATTTTTTTTGGAGAGATCATAACTAGGATCAACAGGTGAGATACAATGGATGTTGTGTACTTGGACTTTCAAAAGGCCTTTGACAAGGTACCCCACACTACACTGCTTAACTGGATGAGAGCCCATAGAATTACAGGGTGGGTACTAGCATGGATAGAGTATTAGCTGATTGGCAGGAAATAGAAACTCTGTTTGGCTACTGGTTTCTAGTGGTGTTACCCAGAGGTCGGTGTTGGGGCCATTTCTTTTTACATGGTATATAATCGATTTGGATTACGGAATAGATAGATTTATGGATAAATTTTCAGATGACACCAAAATAGATGGTAGGAGATACCTAAAACCTGCAGGGAGACTTGGCTACATTAGGAGAATGGGCTAAGTGAAGGCAGTTGAAATATAATGTTGGAAAGTGCATATTCATACACTTTAGCAGAAGAAATAGATGGGAAAACTATTATTTATATGAGGAGAAAATTCAAAATTCTGAGGTGCAAAGGGACTTGGGATTCATTGTGCAGTATACCCTGAAGATTAACCTCTAGGTTGAGTCAGTGGTGAAGAAAGCAAATGCAATGTTGAGTGTTCATTTCTAAAGGAATACCATATAAAAGCAGTGATGTAATGTTGAGACTCTATAAAGCACTGGTGCTGTTTACAGTTTTGGGTGTCTTATTTGAGAAAAAGACCTGGTGGCATTGGAGATTCAGAGAAGATATATGAGAATAATACCAGGAATAAAAGGGTCACCATATGAGGAACAATTGTCATCTCTTGGACTGCACTCGTAGGCATGTAGAAGGATGAGGTGGAGGTGGGGGGGGGGGTGGTGGTCAACTTCATTGAGGCATTTCGAAAGCTGAAAGGCCTGGACAGACTACCGTTAGATGTGGCATGGATGTTTCCCATAGTGGGGGATTCTAAGACAAGAAGGCATAACTTCAGGATAAAAGTGCATTGATTAATAAAAGAGATGTGGAATTTTGTTTTTTAGTCAGATAGTAATGAGTCTGTGGAACTTATTGCCACAGGCAGCTGTGGAAGTGAGGTCATTGGTATTTAAGGCAGAGATTGACAAATCAATTAGTCAGGGTATCAACGGTTACGGGGAGAAAACTGGGAAGTGGGGTTGAGTGGGTGCATGGATCAGTGTAGAGATTACAGGGGCCCTGGTAGATATATTTTATGTGTCCATAGCCACAAGTAAGGTGCCAGAGAATTGGAGGGTAGCTCATATTATTCCATTGTTTAAAAACAGCAAAAATAACCTAGGAAATTAAAGGCTGGTAAGCCTGACATTAGTATGAGGTAAGTTATTGGTAGGTTTTCTAAGAAATTTGATATACAAGTATTTGGATAACCAGGGTTTGATAAGGAATAGTCAACATGTCTTTATGTGTGGTGGATCATTTTTAACAAATCTTATGGAGTTTATCGAGAAGGTTATCAGGAAAGTTTTTGAAGGAAAGGATCAATCACTTGGTATTTATGGTGAGATAATAAACTGGATTTGACATTGGATTTATGGGAGAAGCCCAAGAGCTGCAGTGGATGATTGCCTCTCTGACTAGAGGTCTGTGACTAGAGGTGTGCCTCAAGGAGCAGTGCGGCATCCATTGTTGTTTGTCATCTATATCAATGATCTGGATGATAACATGGTAAATTGGATCAGAAGGTTTGCAGATGGCACTAAGATTGGTGGTGTAGTGGACAGCAAGGAAGGCTTTTAGAGGACTCTGGACCAACTGGAAAAGTCAGCTGCAAAATGGCAGATGGATTTTAACACAGGCAAGTGTGAGGTGTTGCATTTTGAAGAGTGAAGCAAGGTGGGACATACACGGTAAATAGTAGGGCACTGAGACGTGCAGCAGAATGGAGGATCTGGGATTAGAGATAGACTATAGAATTCCCTGTAAGTGCCGTCACAGGTAGATAGGTTCCTAAAGTTCCTAAAGTTGTATAAGACATTTGTGAGGCCAAATTTGGAATATTGTGTGCAGTTTTGGTCACTTACCTACAGGAAAGATATCAAAATAAAATGGGAAGAATTCATAGATGATTTATAAGGATAGTGCTAGGACATGGGGACCTAAATTATAGGGAACAATTAAACAGGTTAGGACTTTATTCCCTAGAGTGTAGAAAAAATGTGGGAAGATTTGATAGATGGGTACAAAATTATGATGGGTATAGAAAGACTAAATTCAAGTTGACTTTTTTTTTTCCACAAAGGTTAGGTGAGATAAACCAGAAGACATGAATTAAGGGTGAAATTGGAGAAGTTTAAGGGGAACATTCAGGGAATTCTTTTCATTCAGAAAGTGGTGTGAGTAAGGACTGAGCTGATGGGTGAAATGGTGAATGAGGGCTCAATTTTCACATTTAAGAAAAGCTTGGACGGATATCTGAATGGGAGTGGTATGGACCAATTGGGAATAGGTGCAGGTCAGTGGGACTAGGCAGAATAATATTTCAGCACAGACTAGAGGGCCAAAGGGCCTGTTTTCTATGCTATCATGTTCTATGGTCCTATGAAGGACGGAGATATTTTTTCAAAGTCAATAGAAGATAATGCTAAAAATTGCAGGCATTGAATATTTTAATGAGGGATTGTAAGAAAGAAATTTTATTTGCACAATTGCACATCAATAATGCTAAGTCTGCAGAAACCTAAAGTCATCCTATTTGCATTGATGGTTCAGAGGCTGGAAGAATAGTTCAACATACAACTGCTGTGAAAGGAGAGCCATAATCATTGAAAGATCTATCAAGGAAACCTTATCATGATTTTGGATCAAACACTCAGGTTCGTGTGAGATTTTGGAGAAGAATGTATCCATTTGAAGGAGTTGGGCATAAAGTTCTCTCTTTCTTTGCGAGTGGGAGTGCACATTGCATTCAATTCTGCCAGAAGATTCTTTTCTGTGTTGAAAGTTATAGAAAACAAACACAGCTCCACTTGACCACAAGTTGGATGTGTCACTATTATGGATGCATAGGCAATCATCCCTCATATAATTGTTCTTTTAAAGAGACAAAAGACAGGAAGATATTCACAAAATGTCTCCGCGGCACAATTAACTTCTTCTCAGAAGTCATGGTGAAGTTGCTGCAGATGACATTGTGTATGTGATGAGTGCTACAGACAATAGTATGAGATAACCAGATTGTAAAGTGCAGCCCTGACTGATGGAAAGTCAATGGAGATGCAAATTGACAAGATAGCATCACTGAGAAACATATTTATGACAGGAGATTTGGTCATTCAGCCTACCCTTACATAATGTGATTTTCTTTTGCTTCTTTCTGTTTTCTGGCAGATGAAACCAAAATTTTGTGTAATGTCGCACTGTCTTTATTAAATGACCATAAATAGAAACTTGAATCTTGAGAAGGCCATTTTAGACTTTTACATCAAATCTAGCTCATAAAAGAAGCCCAATTGCTTCATTAGTTTTCCTTGTAAACAGTTCTTTCCACATTCCCTTCAATTCCCCGTTCATTCATCCAAACCCACCCATACAAAGTTCTAACACTCACTTGCATATCTAAGGTAGTTAACAGTGGCCAATTAACTTATGAACCTGCATACCACAGTGATGGGAGGAAAGTGGAGCACCCAGGTAAATCGCTGCAGTTTTTGAGAATCTCCACACATAGAGCACCCAAGGTCAGAATTAACCTGGGTTGCTGGAATTGTGAGTTAGTAACTTTGCTCATTGCACACATTACCATAAGGAAGGATAGTCCTGAATCTTCCAGGATGATTTTGACATTCTTGGAGTGTTAGGTATTAAGAATCTCAAGTTGACCTTAGTTGGTTGACAAATGATAAGAGGTAAACATTATCTATGCAAATATTCCAGACTATATGCCTGTCCTGTTACAAAATACTAATATGTGTTGTTCCTTCTGGCATGACAGGTAGTTTACCTCTTAAAAGAATAGTTGCATGAGGAATGGCTCATGGTGTGTCCACAACATTGCTACAATATCTTGAAAATTGACTGAGCAGAAATGTTAGTGATCTGTCCAAATTATAACATGAATTCTCTGAAACTGGTAGTGAAAAATAAATTATCACACTGCGACCTGCAGACAAGAGTGATTCATCAAAGGATAATGTTGTTAGGTCTGTAAATGCATACTTAGATGATGGACAAGTTTACCAATTAATCTGTACAGCCATTCTATGACCATAGTTATCAACTGAGCAACAATGCTTTAAATGAATGCCAGTGTGATGAATATTGTGTTTTGACCAAACATTGCTGAAGTTGTGCCCATTGACACAATCTGTCTCAATTGCAGAACAACACAATCTTAAACATCATTCGGACTATGTCAAATCCCACCTTTACTATTCCAATGATTCTTCCTTTTGCTCTGCCATGCGCACTAAAAAAAAAATAGTTTGGCAGCGATATTGATACTTGTATGACAGACGATTGCACCAATAAAGGGCTGAGGTGGATCTTTGGTATACATGGGATTACAGCGGAAGTTAGCATCCAATAATGGATCACACGGGCATTAAACATTTATTGATCACATTATCACCCTACTTCCAATGGAGCAGCAGAAAGATCTGGAGAGAGAAAAAGTTAAAGGTGCAATCATTCCAGAGTTACTCACACTTTTCAATCAATCAGTCACTGGCTCACAGTTATTTCACAATCTTCTGGTTTTACATTAACTGAGCAGTTGATGTATCATCCACTTTGCATGTGCTTGAACTTGGTACAGTCAGACTTGGAGCAGGGAGCAAAGGATCAGCAACTCCAACAATGGGGTGAAATCTTGTCCACCACGTGACTCAGCAATAAAACCTTGGTTGGATATTCCATACTTGCAGTATAATAGTTAGAAATCATGTCTGGAGTACCCATGGTAATGATAATCAACAAAAAAAAAACAAACTTGTAGATCCCCAAGTCTACTCCTATTATTGACATAGAATCAACTACCATTACAGAGATTCATTTTATTGTGGGACAACTTAAGGGCTTGCAGGTTATTTCAATTTAGGAGCAAATATGCAACCAAAAAGATCAAACAGACCAAGGATGCCAATCAACTAACTGAATCTTTTATACTTGTCTATAAACCTGTATCAGAATGTTTAGAAAAAAACCCCAAAAGAGATGGTTTTTGACTTCAAAATGGCCCGGGGGATTACTCTCCACTGATAATTGATGGCTCCACCGTTGAGGTTGTCAAGAGTATCAAGTTCCTTGGAGTGCACGTGGTGGAGAATCTCACCTGGTCCTTTAACACAAGCTCCATAGCCAAGAAAGCCCAGCAGTGCCTCTACTTCCTGTGAAGGCTGAGGAAAGTCCATCTCCCACCCTCCATCCTCACTACATTCTACAGAGGAGGTATTGAGAGCATCCTCTGAAAATGTATCGCCATCTGGTTTGGTAGCTGTACCTCCTCAGACTGCAAGACCCTGTGGAGGAGAGTGAAGTCAGCAGAAAAGATCATTGGGGGCTCTCTTCCTACCATGAAGGACATCTACCACACTCGATGCAAGCGAAAGGCAATAAACATTGTGAAGGACTCCACAAACCCTTCATGTAAACTGTTCTTACTTCTGCCATCTGGTAGGAGGTATCGTAGCACTTGGGACCTTATGTCCAGATTGGGCAACAGTTCTTTTCCACCCAAGCCATCAGACTCCCGAATTTCTGAAAATTTGTAGATAGGGTACTGTGGACTGTAACTGTATACATCTTAATATTTTAACGTGTTTAACTTCTAACTTATATTTATGTAAATATCCTCCATGGTCTTGGAGAAATGCTATCTCATCTTTACGTGTGAGCATGGTATGAACGATAAATAAAGGTGTCTTGACTTGCTCTAACCGTGAAAGATGTTTAGGCATGGTTTCTTCAAAGGTAGTGTGGTGTATTTTCATTTTTCTTGTCGTAATGTAATTAAGTCAAGGGGTTTCAGAATAGCCCTTTCATATATATGATGCACCCACCTTGCCCAATGGAAATTTCTTGCTGTTAGACTAGAAATAAACAGCTTCGTTTGAAGCAGCTGTTTCCATAATTATGATATTTAATGCAATTTAGCAACACCCAAAGACCAATTTAGGAAACAGTGCATCCTTAACAGACTGGGAGTAAACAAATACAACATTTTTGGTTTCAGTCATCAGGTTTATCAAGTTTATGTATTCATCATGTTTTTTTTTAAATATTCACTTGCTGTTTGAGGTCAATTGACTGCATTAAATTTCAAGAAATCTTTTAAGACAAATTGGTCAACTTTATTTGACATTTTGCACAGACTATTTGCAGATCCACAGTTTATGTAAAGGAATAGTTTCAGCCACAGGATATATTGAGATGCGCAAAATTCCCATTTACTTGGCATCGTTGAGGTTTAGTTAAGCATTCTCCGTCAATGCAGAAAGTCTTCTTCTTCTTCTTCTCCTCGTCCTTCCCTTCTAGATCATGTGATTTATTTTTATTCTCCCAGTAATATCACATTTCCCTTCAAAAATATCTATCTTTGGAAATAAATGCATCAGCGAGGCCACTCTCTCTAGAATTCCCAAACCATAGCCAAGGGTATAAAAGTATAAGCAAATTACGCCAGCACCTAATATCAACTTGTTTGTGGATGTTGATCTCATTAAATAATGCCAGTGAGAGGTCATTCATTCTAATTATATGTGGAAATTTCAAACAAAGGTTTGGCTGGTTAAAATATAGTGATATACCGATCATTTTAGCACTCTGCACTGGTTGAAATCACCCTCTTAACCTCTTTTATCAAGATGGACTTATGAACAATTGTTATTGGGACCATGGGAATATCTCAGAACACATTTCAAGCAGGCCTAAGTGGTTCAAACGGAAGATAAGTGAAAGTGGAACAAATAAAATGAGCAAAGGAAGATATGTATGTTTGTGAATAATTCCTGATCAAGTCTTGAAAAGGTACATTGTCAACTGAAAAACAGAGGTTCAAAACATAAAAGCTGTAATATTTGAGAATAGCTACTGATGTAATAAAAAATGGAGCTGAAAAATATCAAAGAAAAAACATAACCTAGAAATTTTGCAAACTAATAATAATGAGTGTATTGTCATATAAGTGTTCAATTATGCGTATGCATCGAACTTCTGACTTGGTACAGCTGAACATAAAGAGAACACAAAATGTTTTAAAAAATACAATTTATTTGGCATGAGTAATGTTTACAATGTTATGGTGTCTTCATTTTGAATTTGTTTATATGGGATTTTTTTTAAATTCAGTTGCTCTGACGGTCCTTAGGTTGTCTTGAATACAATGAGACTGTGAATTTAATGGCCAATTGATTAAGTCAGTGTTGAAGCTGGAACTAGTGATCTCAAGTTAGGAATTCAGATCCCACCATGAAAGATGGTTAATTTCAATTCAGGTAATTAAATAACTCATTTGATAACAATATGCAGGGTTGTTGTAGAAGGCCATTTAGTTTCCTATGGTCTTTCAGGAATTAAAATTTACATGTGACCTCAGAGCCACAATAATATCACTTACTTTCAGCTTCCATCTAACAAACCATTTAGTTTTGACACTAATACCATCACAACGAACTTTGAATGTATCATTAGTTTATGTTTTACTCAGAAGAAGAGGACTGAGGCAGTTAAAAAGAATATGTTAAGAAACAAAGTTCAATCCAAACATAAGGACAGTTTCCTTGACTCAAAATTATATGCAAACTGTTTCATTGAATAAATTGTTTTAACTTACAGTATAAAAAGTCTTATTGGAGTTCATTTACTTAAAGATTAAAGATTATTTTATTGTCAAGTAATAATACAGAAAATGCAAAATAAAATGAAATTGCCTTCTGCCTGCAGTAAGGCATACAAAGAGGTACCATTAGTATTGCCCACTGCCCCCTCCTCCCAAACAATAAGAGAGAAAGAGAAGTAAAAGAGAGTCTCTTCAGAAACACTGAGTGCCTGTGGATTTTCCTCCAGCATTACTGCAGCCTTTGCAACTGCACAAACTCCTATTCGATCCATTGGCAACCCAGCTCCAGTTTAAAATCTCAATACCATCAGGAAGCCTTCAATTCCCAAGTACCACCCCCCCCCCCCACTCCTGTCTCCACACTTTTTGCCCTCAGCACCCTCATGAATCCCAGTTCCATGACTCCCTTGACTGCAAGTCACTGGCCGCCTTCAGCCTGTTTGGGTGATTCAGCCTCTGGGCTAGTGCCGTGGTCATCATCCTGTATGGTCGTCTCTAATACTTCTCCTTCTCAACAGGAAATGCATTCCCTGTTTCCAGGGCCATGTGCCGACCCACTGCTCTCCCAGAGTCTGTAACTCCTCATGGATGCTGGTGAGGATAGATGCAGCCATTTTGTAGACCCTAAGGCTACAAGATTTTAATTTAAATCATCACTGGCTTCTTTAACAGATATTTTAAACCCTGTACAGAACTGCCAGCATTAGGACCAGATGGGTGGACCCTGCAGAGAAAAACTGTGTTTCTGCTCCCATTACAGCATCTCCGGCACCACCGCCAAAGTTCCAATTAAATAGTATATTCTTAATTTTGTTAAATAACACATTTATGCTGCTCTCTGATTGGTTTTATTAAAACAAATTGAAAAATATCTCCTATTGTAGATTTTGAGTGCAGATTGTCCTTATTGATCATGCATAATAATGAACCTGGGCTCTTCATCGTAATTCATACTCTATCCCTCACAGTTCTTTCCTGATCCCATATTGTGCCATTACCCAACTTCCTATATTACTACACTTCACAAGTCTTACATATTAGAAGTTTGATTGATTGATTGCTGGTTAGATAAATATTCTATCACACAGTCAAAGGAAGGAAACAATACATTGACTTTGTAGCCAGCATATTGTAACCACCTCAAAATCCATTGGTGACCTTGAGACAACTGACTTTCTGGAAAATGAGTTCCTTGCACATTAATATTCAATGTATGCAATGCAGCATCAAGTACATAGAGACCCAGAATAGATTTTGCAGACCCTAAGGACTCTACACGCCACATTTCTGTGTTATGAGCAGCTTTTCAATCAATTGCATTGTGCAAATATTGTATACAGAAATATTGCAAGACCTATTTGAACATTTAAGCATCATCTTTTCCATCTCAGAAACCTTCATACATTGCATCATCAAAGGTATGGATTCTGTCATCTGAGTTTTAATAATTGCCATCATTTAGCTGAAAACAACCGAGCCACAAAGAATAGACTGTGAAAACTTGGATTCTGATATGTCTTTTAGTGACACGGCAATGTTTCATAATACAGATTTATTCTCAGGACTTAATATTGATAAAATCACAGAATGTAAGAAGGCCAGTCACTTTCTGAGTTTTTGCTTGGTGTCTGAAATAGTTGTAAAACTGGTTTCACTCCAATGCATACTTTTGCAAGTTTTAAATCATTTATATCTAATAGCCATTTCAAAAATCAGTGGTCAACCTGGTTTTGCTAGTTAATATATTCAAGATTATAACTTGAAAGAATAAATCATAATTTCATGATCACTCCTATTTTTATACTTTCACAGTGATATATAACATGGAAACAGGCTCTTCATCTATGCCAACCATGAACCAAGACTACTCTGCCTATTTGTGTTCATCCCATTTCCTGTGTTGGGCTATGTCCCTCTATACTTTTCTTATCCATTTACCTGTCCAAATGTTTGTTAAATGATGTAATTATTCATGCCTCTACCACCTCCTGTGGGAGCTCATTCCATACTCTATGAAAAAACGTACCTCCTAAAATCCTGTTTAAATATTTCCCTTCTAACCTTCATTCTATACCCTCTAGTTTTGGACTTGCTGCCCTGGGAAATAAACTATGACTACCCCATCTCTCCCCCTCTTTACACTGGATGACAATTATTTTTTTTCACAAGGTTTGCTTCCTGAAAAAAACCATGGCGAATTATGATAGACATCTTCAATATGAACACAAAGATAATTTCAAATTTGTTGTATAATGTAGGAAGTTGGAAAAAAACAACTATTTTGAATTTAACATGTTTAATCACATAATGATGCTTATACATTGCGTTAGTTCAACTGACTTAAAAATGTGTTACTGTTGAATTTAATTTTTACTCAGCGTCTGATGCTTCTTATGTTAGTTTCCAACAATAGTTGGCCAGCATTGATAGAATCCAGTCACCCTGATACCACTTTTCCATGGTTGCAATATCCTAATGAAACCTTTCACTATGTTCTTCACTGACTGCACCAAGATCAGCGGGGAAGAAGCCTAAGTGCAAATGCAGAAAATGAATTTTCAATGACATGTTGCACCTTGTGGTTTTTTTATGCATGAAGTAGACATAATATGACAGGAAATTAAAAAAAAGGTCATAAGTAAAAATAAACATGTACGTGAGAGAAAATATTTAGGGTGATTAACAGCCCAAAATCTAAAAAATCCACCTAAAAGAGCTCAGAAAGCAAAATCTTCAATGCTCAGTGTTATTTAAATGTCAACATGGTCACCCATTGCTCCAGGATAAACAGACCCAACCATTCAAATCTCTCCTTCCAACTAAAACCCTGAAGTCTGGTTAAATTAATATCTGTGTATTTTTTGTCACCAGATATAGAATAGTTTATCAGAATCAGAATCAGAATTTATTGTCATGAACAAGTCATGAAATTTGGTGTTTTGCAGAAGCATCTTGTGACATTACTAGAAAAAATTTTAAAAAAACTGTACACAAAAATTAAGGCACTGTCTTTGCTTCATTGATTATTCAGGAATCTGATGGCAGTGTCTTTAGGCTTCTGTAACCTTATTCCTGATTGTAGAAGAGTGAAGAGGGTGGTGTGTTCTTTGAAGATAGAGGCTGCTTTTTTAAGACATGGCCTAATGAGTCTGGTGATGTGATATTACAGGCCTTGTTAACAATCCTCTGGAGTTTATTCTTGTTCTGAGAGTTGGCGCCTCCATACCAAGCAGTGATGTAACCAACCAGAATGCTCTCCATGGTACACTTGTAGAAGTTTATGAGAGTCTTTGGTGACATACTGAATCTCCCCAGACACCTCACCAATATCTTGTACAACCTCACCATAACATCCCAACTCCCATACTCAATATTTTGATTTATGAAGGCCAAGATGGCAAAACCGTTCTTTACAACCTGTGACACCACTTTCAGGGAATTATGTATCTGTATTCCCATATCCCTTTGTTCCTCTGCACTCCTCAATGCACTACCATTTACTATGTATATCCTACCTTAGTTAGTCCTTCCAAAATGCAACACTTCACACTTGTCTACATTAAATTCCATCTGCCATTTTCAGATCCCTCTACAAGCTTTGAAAACCTTCCTCACTGTCCACAACCCCTTCTGTCTTAGTGTCATCAGCAAATTTTCTGATCCAATTCCCACATTATCATCTAGATCATCAATATAAACAACGAACAATAATGATCCCAGTATGGATCCCTGAGGCACACTACCAATCAGAAGCATCCAGTCTGAGAAGCAGTCATTCACTACCACTCTTCATCTTCTTCTATTCAGCCAATTTCAAAACCATTTTACAACCTCTCTATGGATACCTAGTATCTGAACTGTTTGAACTAACCTCCCATGTGGGAACACGTTGAAGGTCCATGTAGACAACATCCACAGCCTTTCCTTCATCTATTTTCTTAGTAATCTGCTCAAAAATAATTATATCTATTAAACACAACCTAGTATGCCCAAAGCCATGTTGACTATCCTTAATCAGCCCTTAACAGTCCAAATACTTGTATATCCTATCTCTCAGAACACCCTCCAATAATTTATCCAATACTGATGTCAGGCACATTGACCTGTAATTTCCCTGGTTTACCTTTGGAACCTTTTTTAGACAACAGAACAACATGAGGTAACCTCCAATCCTTCAGCACCTCACCTGTGCCTTAGCACATTTTAAATATTTCTGCCAGGGCCCCTGTAATTTCAACACTAGTCTCCCTCAAAGTTCAAGGCAATATCATGTCAGGCCCAGGGGATTTATCTAACTTTATTCACTGTAAGGCAGCAAGCACCACCTCCTTTTTAATCTCTATATGTTCCATGCCACTACTGCTTGTTCCCTTCCTTCCTTATACACTATGCCAGTTTTTTGAATAAATACTGATGCAAAAAAAAACTGTTTAAGATCTCCCCCATCACGTTATGCTCCACATGTAGATGACCACTCTGATTTTCTCGGGGACCAATTTTGTCCCTTAATATCCTTTTATTCTTAACATACTTGTAGAAACACTTTGGATTTACCTTCACATTGTCTGCCAAAGAAACCTCATGTTTTCTTTCTGCTTTCCTGAATTCCTTCTTAAGTATTCTCTTACATTTTCTAGACTCTACTAGTGCCTCATTTGCTCTTGTTGCCTATACCTGTTCTACACCTCTCTCTTCCTCTTTTACCAAATTGCAAATATCCCTTTAAAACCAAGGTTCCCTATGCCTGCTAATTTTGCCTTTAATCCTGACAGGAACATACAAACTCTTCACTCTCAACATTTCATTTTTGAAGGCCTTCCACATACTGAATTCATCCTTGGCAGAAAATAACTTATCCTAATCCACTCTTCCTAGATCCTTTCTCATTTCCACAAATTTAAAAAAAATCCCTTTTCCAATTTGGAATCTGATCTCAAGCAACAGACGTATCCTTATCCATAATTAACTTGACACTAATGACCTACACATACTTCTGTCACCTGATCAATCTGGTTCCCTAATAGGAGATCCAGTATTGCATCCTCTCTAGTTGGTACCTCTATATATTGATTTAGAAAACATTATTGAAAAAAATTGACAAACTCCAAGCCATCCAGCCCTTTTACAATATAGGAGTTCTTGTCAGTATGTGGAAAGATAAAATCTCGACTATTACAATTTTCTGTTTCTTAGAATCAGTCTACTATCTCTCTACAGATTTGCTCCTTCAATTTTATCTGACTATTGGACGGGCTATAATACAACTCTACCAGTGTGGTCACATCTTCCCCGTTCCTCAGTTCCATCCATATGCCCTCTGCAGACAAGCCTTCTTGGCCGTCCTGTCAAAGCACAGCTGTGATATTTTCTCTGACTACCAATGCCACTCCTCCCCCTTTCATCCCTTCTCTTCTATCACATCTGAAACAATGGAACTCAGGAACATTAAGATGCCAGTACTGCCCCTCCTGTAACCAAGTCTCACCAATAGCATTAATGTTGTATTCCCACGTCTAAGATCATCTGCCTTTCTGACAATACTCCTTGCATTGAATTAAATACACTGGAGAGCATTTCTATCATGTACAAACCTTTGATTTCTGTCTATACATGCAGTCATCACATGACCTTTATCCTCCTCCACCTCACTACTACTCTAACACTCTGGTTCCTATTCCCATGCAAATCTAGTTTAAACCCACCCGGAGCAGTACTAGTAAACCTACCCACAAGGATGTTAGTCCCCCTGCAGTTCAGGTGCAAACCATCGCATCAAAACAGATCCCACCTTTCCTGGAACAGAGCCCAATTGTCCAGAAATCTGAAGCCCTCCCTCGTGCACTATCTCTTTAGCCACATATTTAGCTGCATTAACTTCCTATTTCTAGCCTCACTATAATGAGATCACAATCCTGTCCTTCAACTTTTCACCTAACTTCCTAAACTCTCTTTACAGGACCTCTTCACCATTCAAACCCATGTCATTGGTCCCTACATGGAGCATGATATCTGACTTCTCATCCTCCCACCTGAGAGTACAGAGAACTGGATCCAAAATATCTCGGGCCCTAGCACCAGGGAGACAACAGACTATCAGGGATTTTCAGCTTCTCCCATAGAACTTCCTATCTGTCCTCCTAGCTATCGAATCCCCTATCACTATGGCTTTCCTCTTTTCCCTCCTTCTATTCTGAGATGAAGGTTCAGTGCCAGAGATGTGACCATGACAACTTGTCCTTGGTAGGTCATCCCCACCAACAGTATCCAAAGAGGAATACTAATGGTTTTTGCAAATACCCACAGGGATGCTCTGCTTTCTCTGTCTATTCTCCTTCCCTCTCCTCACAGTCACCCAGTTACCTGCCTCCTTACTTTTGGGGGTGACTGTCTGCATGAAACTCCTCTCTATTGCTTTCTCTGCCTCTCAAATGTTCTGTAGTTCATCCAGCTCCAGGTCCATTTACCTAACTTAGTTTGTCAGGAGCTGCAGCTGGATGCACCTTTTCCAGATGTAGACCTCAGGAACAATTGTGTTGTCCCAGATTTCTCACATCTTGCTATCAGAGCAATCCACTGCCCTAGCTGGCTTTATTTACCTATTCCTAATATTGATCCAAGATATTGATCCAAAGGCTGCCCCACAAAAGCCTCACTCACTGCTGACCTACAGAAGGCTGCCACACTGAAGCCTCATTCACTCACCAGCAATGGGGCCATCCTGTTGAAGCTTCACCCACTCACCGCTGACCTGTCGAAGACCGCCCTCAAAAGAATTCTATATCTTTTATAAGATTGTATGAAATGGCAGTCCATTGGTGTGCCAACTTCTATGTCAATCACAAGATCCCATTACAAATTCCAGTAGTAATCAATGACAAATTAATTGTCAAGTCAAATGAAATCAAGTTTATTATCATTTAACCATATTACAGTTTATGGCATGGAAACAGGCCATTTTGACCCTACAAGTCCATGCTGGTTCACTCAAACAACTCTGCTAGCTCCCCCTGCCTATTCTCCATCCATAACCCTCTAACGCTGTCTTATCCATGTATATATCCAGCCTCCTTTTAAATGAAAGAATTGACTCTGCCTCAACTATTTCCTCCAGAAGATTATTCCATTCAGCTATCACTCTCTGAGTGAAGAAGCATCCTCTAATGTTTCTCCTAAAATTTTGCCCCTCAACTTGTGTCCTCTTGTTTCAACCTCCCCTGCTTTCAAGGGGAAGAGTCTACTTGCATCTAGTCTATCTATTCCTTTCATAATTTTAAACATCTCTATCAAATCCCCTCTCAACCATCTATGTACTAACCTCTAAAGTCCTAACCTCTTCAATCTTTCTCTGTATTCTAGGTATTTTAAGGCAGGCAACATCCTTGTAAATCTTCTCTGCAACCTCTCCATCTTATCTATATCCTTCCTATAATTTAGAGACCAGAACTGAACACAATATTCCAAACCTGGCCTCACCAACGCCTTAAACAGTCACAGCATCACTTCCCAGCTCCTATACGCTATGCTATGATTTATGAAGGCTAGTATACCAAATGTCTTCTTAACCACCCTGTCAACATGGGAATCCACCTTCAAGGAATGCTGCACTATAACTCCAAGATCTCTTTGTTCTTGTGCATTCCCCAATGTCCTCCCCTTTACTACATATGTCCTATTTTGATTATTTTTTTCTGAAATTAAGCACCTCTCACTTCTCTACATTAAATTATTTCTGCCATCTTTCAACCCAACTCTCCAGACAAACCAAATTCCTCTGTAATCCCTGAAAACCTTCCTCGCTATTCGCCACTCCCCCTATTTTTGTATTATCTGCGTATTTATTTATCCAGTTAACCACCCCATCATCCAAATCTTTAATATAAATTATGAACAATAGGGGAACTAGGACCTATTCTTGAGGTACTCCGCTCATCATAGGCTTCCATCCTGACAGACAGTTGTCCAGCATGACCCTCTGCTGTCTCTCCTCCAACCATCTCTGAACCCATCTTACTATTTCTTTATTAATCCCTAGTGAATGAACCTTCCTTATTAACCTTTCATGTGGAACCTTATCAAAAGCTTTGCTAAAATCCAGATAGACTACATCAACTGCCCTATCTTCATCCACCTTTCTTGTCACTTCTTCGAAAAACTCAACAAAGTTCGACAAACATGACTTCCCCTTCAGAAACCCATGCTGAGTGCTCCTGATCAATTCCTGCTTATCTAGATATTTATACACACCATCTCTAAGAATACCCTCCATAACTTTCCCTATCACCAAAGTCATGCTTACATGCCTATAATTACTTGGCCGACACCTCGTGCCTTTTTTAAATAATGGAACTACATTAGCAACCCTCCAATCCCATGGCACCTCAAGTACAAGTATACCCCAGCGAAACAGCATTCTGCGGTCCTCGATGTAAAACCATCAGTCATAACACACATAAACAAACAATATATATGCAAGGCGAGCATTTTATATGTACAAATAAATAAATAAATGTTGTTTCCTGATTATGAGAGTCTCAGATGGTTAGTGTAAGCAGTTCCTTTGGTCATTCAACATTCTCACTTCCTAGGGAAGAAGCTGTTCCTCAGCCTGGTGGTGCTCACTTTGATATTCCTGTATCTCTTTTCTAGTGGGAGCCTCTGAAAGATGCTGTGTGCAGGTGAAAGGGTTCCTCAATGATTTTGTGCACCTTCTTCAGACAACAATCCTGGTAGATGTTGATGTTGCAGAGGGAGACTCCAGTAATCCTGTCAGTGACTCTGCCCTGTGGAGTGACCTCTGATACATTTCTCTGCAGCAGCCATGACACACTATGATGCAGCCTGCCAGGGTACTCTTAATTGAGCTCCTATAGAAGGTTAGCATAATGGTGAGTGGTAGCCTTCACCACTTCAGCTTTCTCAGGAAGTGCACAAGCTGTTGTGCCTTCCTGACAAGTGGGGAGTAGTTGCGTGTCCACAATGGTCCTCCAGAAGATCATGATCATCTTTTGTCTTGTCCACATTGAGACTCACGATTTTACTCTTGTACCATTTCATAAGATTTTCCACCTCTTCTCTGTCGTGCGACTAACCATTGTTGCTGATAATGGTGGTGTGTCATCAATGTTCTGCTGACCAGTCTTTCTGTTTGGAGATCCAGAATCCAGTTACAGAGAGGGGCGTTGAGTCCCAGTGGGAACAGGTTCTCAACCAGCCTTTGGCAAATGATTAAATGCCAAGCTGAAGTCAATGAACAATAGCATGGCATATGAGATGTCAGCCTCCAGGTGGCTCAGGATGGAGTGAAGGGACAAGGCTATAACATCATCTGTGGAATTGTTTCATCTATTAACAAATTGAAATGGGTCCAGAATGTCTGAGAGGTGTGTGTTGATCCATTCCACCACTAGACATTCTAAGCATTTAATAGTGGTGGAGGTCATTGATGCCCTCTTGGGTACCAGGATGATGATGGCTGCCTTGAATCCTGTTAGAATGATGGATTGCTGTAATGGGGTGTTGAAGATGACCCTGAAGACCTCTGTCAATTGGTCTGTGCAGTCCTTCAGTACATGATCAGGTATGTTGTCTGGTCCCACTTCCTTGTGTGGGTTCACCTTGGATAGGGTTCTCTTCACCTCTGGCCCATTCATTAGGGTGACATGGAGCTTTCTTCGACATCACCTCTGTAAGAAAAAATGTTCTGCGACATATTGTCTTGGGTAAACTTATACCTCTCATTTTGTTCATTTTAGATTGGTCACAGTGCTTGAGCTACCGAAAGAAAATAGACACACACATCGAGAGAAGTTCAGATTATACAAATGTTTATTACAAATTCAAAAGCTGATTTCACACTACAATATGCAAGCCCTTCCCAACTATACTTATCAATGCTTGGACTGGTCCCAACTGCCAAAGCGAGGCAACAACTGCACACTTGTAGTAGGTTGTCAGGGCGCCGGTAGCAGCTTCTCCACCTCCTCTGGCCGGGACATTGGCTGGACTCCAGAAGTTCTTCTTCTTGCTGAGAGATGTTGCCACCTCTCGGAGAGTCTCAAACTTCAGCAGCGGGACCATGACTTATATTACCCAAAAACTGCTTACCCAAGCACCTATTCCCAGCATAGCAAGAAAGATAAGCAAGCAAGCTAGCATGCTAGGCTACTAACGAATAATATAATTTTCAGCTTATCACTTTGAATACAATGGTTTATTTTGCATCAAGGCTAGGTCTCTGACAGTCTGTGACCAAAACAAGCAGGAAGATTAAATGTTTTTGGTACACAGATGTCCTTTCGTCAGATAACTGCATCTTTGGCCCCTTGGTGGAATTTAGCTATGTCTGCTGATTCTAAAACACAAGCAGGTTCTCAGCCTTGCAGAACCCAGAGCTGCAAGTTAAAAAAAAAACAGTTTAGAATCTTCCATTACACATATCTAGGTTGATTGTTGGAGGGAGGATAGGGAAGGAAAAAAGATGATGAGGACAAGGACTCTGGTGAATGCAAGTAAGAAGCTTTGTGCAGTAGCAGGTTGTCTAACAGAAGGATTGAACAGGGATCAAAAGATTGAGGAGCCTAGTATATCAAAGGATAAAAATATTAGTGAATTTGGGTGTGCAGGGTTTGAGTCATTTTGAGAAATGTGAATGGACAGTTGAAAGCAGTGGTGCCAATAGTGAGTATGAGTTGAGCAGTAGGGTCTTAGTCAGTGCTAATACAGGAGCACCTACTCCTTTGCCAAGCATTGCACAGGGAATGATGTCATCTGGTGCATATCTATTGCATAAATCATGGTAGGTTCATAAATGTGAGTCAAAAGCTGAGTCAATTTCCTTGAGTATCATAAAAGAATGTGGAATAGCTATTTATAGTGTCAAGTCAAGTAACCTTTATTTATTGTTCATAACATGATCACATAGTAAAGTTGAGATAAGGTTTCTTCAGGACTATGGAGCATATTTACATAAATATGTTAAGATAGAAGTTAAAAACATAAAATATTAAATATTAAGGTGTACATTGCAGAGTCCCTGGTACCAAGGTTCTCTATGCACATATGTTCTAGGAATTCAGGTGTCGGAAGTCCTGGGGGAAAAAAAAACTTGCCTAATTTGGATGAAAGAGCGTGGGTACTGCATTATCACCTACCAGATGGTAGAAGAGAGATCAATTTACTTGAGAGATGTGTGGAGTCCTTCACAATTGTAGATGTTCCTCATGGTAGGAAAAAAGCCCCCAATGATATTTTCTGCTGTCTTCACTATTCTCTGCAAGGTCTTACTGCCCGAGGATGTATAGCTTCCAAATTAGGTGATGATGCAGTTGCACGGGATGATCTCAATAGAATGTAGTGAGGATGGAGGGTGGGAGATTAACTTTCCTCAGCCTTCACAGGAAGTGGAGGTGCTGCTGGACTTTCTTGGCTATGGAAATGGTGATAAGGGATCAGGTGAGGTTCTCTGCCAAGTGCACTCCAAGGAACTTGATACTCTTTCATCAAATCCTGTGGTGATACACCACTAGCCTACTGCAGGGGGGAACCTGTGTACCTGTAGAAGAGCACTGGAGGACAAGGCAACACCTGACCAGCTGTTAATCAGCTGACCTGAATGGACCAAGCCCCACCCGGTTGGCTGCCAATCACCCTCCAGGATATAAGCTAGATCCAGCCCCTCGAGGTCAGTCTCAGAGCTTGCACAGCATTCTCACAGCCAGCCCTGTGGAAGTTTATGTTGAATAAAGCCCGTTGAACATACTTTATGTTTTGTGTCTGCTTTCTGCTCGATAGCGCATCACACATCCGTGTTTCAGTCTGATTAATTTTTATTCACATAATTCTGAACAAACAATTGTCTTTAAGTATTTAGGTTCCTGTTGCCCTCTTCATTCCACATAACCAAGGTTCACCATCAGTAGTAACATTGTCATAAATTCCTCTGCATCTGCCCCAAAGACTTATACTGGTAACGAGTCACCTGAACTCATTAAAATGCTCTAAATGGGTGTATTAAGAGAACTGAGCAAAATGTATTCCGATTTAGTCCAGGTAAATATATATATAAAAATAGGCTGGTGTAGTGGCTACTTCGGTAGAGCTACTAAAGCAATACTCACACACCAGTTTAGTAAACACAAGACTGTTTTATTTAGACGTTACAGGCTTCTTTTATATACCTCATATCCCAGGCTCCATGGGATGGAATGGGACATCATTATGAGTTTGCTGCCGATCCATGGGACGGGCAGGTTTAAATTAAGCACTTTGAGCATCCTGTGCCTTCGGGCAGGAGACTCCATTAATGAACGTGGTGTTACTCAGCATGCAGCACTATGCACGTGCAGTCCATTAATGGGGTGAGTACCCAGCTTTCTTATGGTTCCGTGCACTTGCCGAAGAATTGCGGCCAGCAACGGATTGCAATACTGTGTTGTGCGCCCTCTCAGCCCACTACACAGCCACTACACCAGCAGGAACAATGTCAATGAGATTGAAAGAGTGCTGAGAAGGTTTACTGGGATTTTGCCAGGACTTCAGGAACTGAGTTTTCAATTAAATTAAAAAATACAGCATGGTAACAGGTCATTTTGGCCCAAGAGTCCATGCCGCCCAATTTACATTCAATTAACCTCCACCCCCAGCGAATTTCAAATGGTGGAAGGAAACTGGAGCACCTGGGAAAGCCCATGCAGACACAGCGAGAACATACAAACGCATTACAGACAGCATTGGATTCGAATCCTGGTTCTGATTAATGACGCTGTTGTGACAAAGTATTTTAAGGTGGCTTGGGGGCAATTGCTAGAGCAGCTTGCACACACATTTCAAAACACAATTTTTGCAGGACTTTTGCAGAGTGCTTTTTTCAGAAAGAGCCACAAAGTTGCAGAATACAGCTGGCCTGGGAAAGCATGCGATCTTTGCAGGCAGACTCAGAACAGTTTTGCTCTCAAAGAGGGAGGGTATGAAACAGAGAGGAGAGACACAGAAATCAGTTCCAGAGGATTCCTGGTCAAAGGAGATGACTGGCAGTCTGAAAGATGACCTGAAAGAAAGAGGATCATTTGGAGAACCCTGAAGGGGGCAATTTTCGTCAGCAAGACTGATTGAGAAGGAATCAGTTGCGGATGTCCTGGAAAAGGAATCTCTCTCTGAAAACCAGCAAGAACCCTCCTGAGAGGTAACCGTTTGCCTGTTAAGCACCAAAACCTGGTGAACTTTGTTAATACTAACTTCTGAGCACAGTACAAAAATTACCTGCAAACAGTGAGATTGGACTGTGATCCAAAGAACTTTTATAATCTTAAAGATACATTACACACACCTGCGCTTAGTATTGGAGGGGAGATTAAGTAGGTTTGGTAGGTTAAGTTAGTAGGTTAAGTACTAAGTTAAAGTTTAATTCTGTTTTCTTGTTCAAATATAATTAAAAACCAATTTTTAAAAAATAACTCTGTGTTGCAGTGCATATCTATTGCTGCTGGGTTTTGGGGTCCTCTGGACTCCGTAACACTGTAAAGGCATTGCACTAACCGTTACACAAGCTATGTCATCCATTAAGTTCAACACTTGAGGAGCATAGAAGAATGAGGGGAGATTTGATAGAGGTATATAAAATTATAAGAAGTATAGACAGAATAAACATAGGTAAGCTTTTCCACGGAGGGTAGGTGACATACAAACCAGAGGGCATGGGTTAAGGATGAAAGGGAAAGGTTTAGGGGGAACATTAGGTGGACAATATATTCATGGATATTTTCAACATCAAACTCTGGCAGGGCATGTTTTCAAACAGGTGTCAATCATTCCATTGTCCAAGAAGAGCGTAGTAACCTGCTTTAATGATTATTGACCAGTAGCACTTGCATCAACAGTGGTTAAGTGATTTGAAAGGCTGGTGTTAAAACATATCAACTCCTGTCTGAGTGGGAACATGAATCCATTCGGATTTATTTTTCAGAGCAACATTTCTATGGCACATGCCATTTCACTGGCTCTACACAAGGCCCTAGAACAACTGTACAGCAAAAGTCCATTCATCAGGATGTTCTTTATTGAATACAGTTTGGCATTTAACACCATCAGCCCCCAAACTGACCAACAAACTCCAAAACCTGCGAGTCAATACCCCAATATGTAATTGGATCCTGGATTTCGTCACCTACAGACCACAATCTGAGAGGATTGGTAAGAAAATCCACAATCCCCATCAGAACCAGAGCACCACAGGGCTGCATTATTACCCCCTGTTCTACTCACTTTCCACCTGCACTGTATGGCTCAGTATGACAATTACACCATCTACAAATTTGCTCATGATACCACGGTCAGGAGCTGTATAAAAAAAAGTGATGAGTCAGCATACAGGAGGGAGATTTTAAACTTGGCTGAATGGTACACAAACAACAAACTTCCACTCAAAGTCACAAAAAAATAACAAGGAGCTGATTGTTGACTTCAGGAAGGGAATATCAGAGGTGTATCATCCAGTAATCCCTGGGGATCAGAAGTGAAGAAGGTAAGAAAATTTAAGTTCTTTGGAGTCACTATCTTAAAGGATCTTTCCTAGACCCAACATACACACATCATGAAGAAAGCATGTCAGTGCCTTTACTTCCTCAGGAGTTTGCGGAGGTTTGGCATGACACCAAAAACTGACAAATTTCTATCGCGGCGTGGTGACGTGTGTGCTGACCGGCTGCATCAAGGACTGGAAGGATACACCAATACTCATGAGCATAAAGTCCTCCAAAAGGTAGTGGACACAGCCTAGGACATCACAGGCAAAACCTTTCCCACTATTGAGAACATCTATAGGGGACACTGCTGTTGGAGAGCAGCAGCAATCATTAACTATTCACACCACCCAATACATGCTTAGTTCTCACTGCTACCATCAGGAAGGTTAGGTTCCTTCAGGAAAGTGCCATGAGACTCACACCAGCAGGTTCAGGAACAACTGCTACCCTCCACCATCAAACTCCTCAAAGACAAATGCAATCAGGGACTCCTTTAAGGATACTTATTTTGAAACTTGATTGTATTTTTTTATTTTCTCTGTATTGGACAGTCAATTTGTTTACATTTCTTTATTTCTTTACATATGGAGTTTGTGTACAAATTTTTTTGCATTAATATTAAGTGCCTTACCTGCAGGAAAATGAATCTTAGGTTGGCATGCAGTGTATGTATGTACTCTGACAATAAAGCTGAAATATGAAATCTGAAACTTCTTCACACAGAGAATGGTGGGAGTGTGGAACGTGTTTCCAGCTGTTGTGGTGAATGCTGGCTCAATTTTAACCTTTAAGAATTTGGACAGTTACATGGATGGGAGCAGTATTGAGGGCAATGAACTGGGTGTGGGTTACTGGGACTAGGCAGAAAAATAGTTTGGCACAAACTAGAAGGGCTGAAGGACCTGTTTCTATGTTGTAATCATTTTTGGTTCTATGGTTCTAAATAAGGTGAGGGTTGCAAAATTTCAGAGACTAAAAACCTCTATGTTGCCTCATGATCAGAGTTATTACACCATGACACTGCAGCCTGGTGCAGTCAATTTAAACCTGGAATATTATACTTTATAAATAAATCAAGCAAAAGATGTTGGATTCTGCAGTTGATAATTTGCCATTCTGCATGCATTTACTGTTTATGCACTGATTCTCTAAATCGTTTGAAAATAGCTTAATTTCCCATTACGTTGATATTTTGCATTTCCATTCTATGTATGCAATTATTTTCTTATTTAATCTTCAACTTTAAATTATTTTGAAAACAAATGTCTCTGTTAGTCACTGCGGTTTCAATTAATATTCAGACCACACCTGGCTTTGCAGGTTTTTTTCTTGATCATCCTTCCCACGGTCTTTGCTTTTTTCACAATTCATCTCCTTGCTATCCATTTCCTTACTATTCACTCCTGACTTGAGTCGTCATTCATTTTACTTTTTGAATTAATGTCATAGTTCAAATTAATTTTGGTTCTTTTGGATTTGTTTTGTCAGACTAGGGAACTGTCACACTTATTTTTCTTTATGATTAAGTGTGGAGAGTTTTGCTTGCAATTCCGTGATTTGTTTCAGGCTAGAAGAATCAAGTGAACTAAATATATCCCAAATGCAAGTCATTGGTCACTTATAGATGTACTATTTTTCATTTTCTTTTCCATTTACATGGAAAAGCAATCAATTTAAAATTTTCAAAATCCTGAAGGTTTCAAGAAAATTCTTAATAAAATATTTTCTAAACTTTCTTAACATTAATGTGTGATTGTATAATTCTTTATATTTCAGATTTATTGACAGAGAACATACATGACGTCATGTACAACCCTGAGCTTTTCTTGTTGCAGGTGAGGCAGAATTATCACTTATTGGTAGTGAAAAAAAACTGTACACAGCGTATACACGTAAACAAACAAAGAACTATAAACAGATAATGAATGTAAACAAACTGACTGTGCAATACAGAGAGAATAAAAATATCAATAAATTGCACAAGTCAGAGTCCTTAAATGGGTCTCTGATTGAGTTTGTTGTTGAGGAGTCTGATGGTGGAGGGGTAGCAGCTGTTCCTGAATTTGGTAGTGCAAGATTGATGGCAGCAGTAAGAACAGAGTTTGTTCAGGGTTGTGTGGATCCTTGACGATTGCAGCTGGTCTCCAGCAGCACTGTTCCCTGTAGAGGATCTCGATAGTGGGGAAGGTTTTGACTGTGATGTCCTGGGATGTCCTGGCCTCTTGTATGCTGACTCTTTCCCCTTCCTTTATACAAACCACTACTGTGGTCTCGACCACAAACTTGTAGATGGTGCTATTGTCATACCGAGACACGCAGCCATGTGTGTAAAGTGAATAGAGCAGGGGGCTAAGAACTCAAGCCTGTGGTGCTCAGGTACTGATGGAGATTGTTAAGGCAATGTTCTTACCATTCCTCACTGATTGTGATCTGGAGGTGACGAAATCCATGATCCAATTACACAGAGGCATTTTGAGTCTATTGTCTTGGAGATTGATGGTCAGTTTGGAGGGATGACAGTGTTAAATGCCAAACTGTCATCGAGAAAGAACATCCTGATGAATACATCTTTACTGTCCAGGTGTTCCAGGACTTTGTGTAGAGCCAGTAAGATGGCATCCTGTTGCTATGAGAGGCAAACTGGTACATATCCAGACAACTCTGAGACAGCACTCAGACAGCAGCTGATATGCTTCAATACCAACCTTTCAAACACTTCATCACTGTTGATGTAAGTGCTACTGATCGATAGTCATTAAGGCAGGTTACTAAGTTCTTGTTGGACATCAGTATGATTGATGCCTGTTTGAAAAAAGTGGGTACCATGCCCGGCTGGTGTGAGATATTGAAGATATCTGTGAATATCTTGATATGTCAGTCATCAAGATTTTTAATACTCACCCAAGTACTCTCTCTGGCCCAAATACTTTTCCCACATTCATTCTCTTGTAGAGAGTATGCACGTAATCCTCAGATACGGACAGGATGGATCATCAGTTGATGTGGGGGTGTGGAATGATGGTTCTTCACTGTTACTGTGGTCAAATTGGGCATAAAAAAACACTGAGTCCCTCTTGGAGTGAAATTTTGCTGTCTGCTACTTCATTGGATTTGGTTTTATAGCAGGTTTTGGTATTTAGGCCCTGCCACAGATATCCGATGTTCCTTGTTGTTTCTGTTTTCATCCAGAATCCCCTCTTCTCTTTTCTGTGCCCAATATTTTCCTTTTCCCTTGTAGAATATGTAGAATATGACTTGAATTGGACCTTTGATTCATGGGCATCAACAACTCTCCCTGCTTAATGTTAATTTTAGGAGGAGGCCAATTAATCCATCTCCTCATGCCCCCATTTATTTCTCTTTAACCTGTTCTCTCTCTACTCCAGCCTGATTCTCCACTTATCCATCTTTATTTGGGTTAGTTTACACTGCCCATAACCCCACCAAGCACCATATTTTTGGGCTATGGTGGGGTGTAATTGTGTTACCCTGAAGAAACCCACAAAGTCACAGGGAGAATGTGCAAACACCACACTGATAGTTTCAGATATCAAGATGACCATTGGAGCTGTGAGGAAGGTCATTCCTTGTCCCACCTGAGCCAGATCATTCAGCAAAGAATAATTCGGTTGATATAAACAAGTTATGAGAATTGTGTGATATGGTGATACTCAAATGGTAGTTATTTCTGGTCTTTAGAGAATAGTGAGTGAACAGTTGTGTCCCTTAATTGTTTATGAGATATTTCAAATGTAATTTAATTTAGAGATACAGCACAGTAACAGGTCCTTCTCGCCCACAGCCCACGCCACCTAATTACACCCATGTGACCCATCAACCTATGCACTCTGTTGGTCTCAGCAATGTGGAAGGAAACTGGAATACCCAAAGAAAACCCACATGGTCATGAGTAGAACAAACAAACTCTTTACAGACAGCACCGGGTTTGAATCCCAGTTGCTGATGCTATCATAGCATTGCACTAACTACTGCGCTAACTATGCCAACCTAATCAGCTAAGATTAATTGGGATTTTTGGGATGTAAAATTCAGAAGGGAAGATCTAAGAGTCTGGATGTGCTACTGAAACAATGGGGGGAATCAAGTGTGATTGGGAGTTGGAGCAATTAAGTGCTGAAGGGTCTTGGAAAAATTGTGCACGTGGAGCATTGTGAATGGATTGAGGAGATGAGGATGTGAGGAATAGTCCTCTGGGTTATACGGAGTGTGTTGATGATCAAAACCATGCCTGGGATCTTTGGCGATCATTAAGAAAGCTAATGCGGCAAAGCTGGTAAGTTGCAGGCGGAGAAAGTTATGCAAACGACAGCATGAGATGAATTTGGGGAGCACTAGAATTTTTGAAATGGATGTTGAAGTCTGGAGTCTGCATAGTTACTGTGTCTATGGAAACTGCTGCTACTGGGATGATCTCTGACAGTGGAGTCTGACTATTTGTGCCTTATCCCCATTTCACTAGCTGATGAGTGAGTGGCTTCTGAAATGACAGAAAGCTGTTGTTAAAAATATTTGATTTGCCTGTTATGTTAAAATGCTAGAAGCCCAGTATGAATTTTTTCCATGATCAATCTTGTTATATTGTATTAACCATGTGATTTTCCAAGAACTTTCAGATCTAGAAAAAGGTGACATTTTGCAATGTCGGGCTAGAACAGAAAACCAACTTTTTTACATTATCTTGGCATAATAAAGCAAACAATAAGGGGTTGAAGTGAGGTGCATAGCTTGTTCAAATTTGGCTAGTCCAGTGGTACCAAACTGTTTATTTTCCACTCACATACAACCTTAAGTCTTTGGCTTGGCTTCGCGGACGAAGATTTATGGAGGGGGTAAAAAGTCCACGTCAGCTGCAGGCTCGTTTGTGGCTGACAAGTCCGATGCGGGACAGGCAGACACGATTGCAGCGGTTGCAAGGGAAAATTGGTTGGTTGGGGTTGGGTGTTGGGTTTTTCCTCCTTTGCCTTTTGTCAGTGAGGTAGGCTCTGCAGTCTTCTTCAAAGGAGGTTGCTGCCCGCCAAACTGTGAGGCGCCAAGATGCACGGTTTGAGGCGATATCAGCCCACTGGCGGTGGTCAATGTGGCAGGCACCAAGAGATTTCTTTAGGCAGTCCTTGTACCTTTTCTTTGGTGCACCTCTGTCACGGTGGCCAGTGGAGAGCTCGCCATATAACACGATCTTGGGAAGGCGATGGTCCTCCATTCTGGAGACGTGACCCATCCAGCGCAGCTGGATCTTCAGCAGCGTGGACTCTGGAAGGCTGGCGGCAAAACTCTGCATGCCAAACTGCATGAGTTTTTCAAGCTTTGTTGGGACCAAGGTAAACTGCCTCAGGATCTTCGTGATGCCACCATCATCACCCTGTACAAAAACAAAGGCGAGAAATCAGACTGCTCAAACTACAGGGGAATCACGTTGCTCTCCATTGCAGGCAAAATCTTCGCTAGGATTCTACTAAATAGAATAATACCTAGTGTCGCCGAGAATATTCTCCCAGAATCACAGTGCGGCTTTCGCGCAAACAGAGGAACCACTGACATGGTCTTTGTCCTCAGACAGCTCCAAGAAAAGTGCAGAGAACAAAACAAAGGACTCTACATCACCTTTGTTGACCTCACCAAAGCCTTCGACACCGTGAGCAGGAAAGGGCTTTGGCAAATACTAGAGCGCATCGGATGCCCCCCAAAGTTCCTCAACATGGTTATCCAACTGCACGAAAACCAACAAGGTCGGGTCAGATACAGCAATGAGCTCTCCGAACCCTTCTCCATTAACAATGGCGTGAAGCAAGGCTGTGTTCTCGCACCAACCCTCTTTTCAATCTTCTTCAGCATGATGCTGAACCAAGCCATGAAAGACCCCAACAATGAAGACGCTGTTTACATCCGGTACCGCACGGATGGCAGTCTCTTCAATCTGAGGCGACTGCAAGCTCACACCAAGACACAAGAGAAACTTGTCCGTGAACTACTCTTTGCAGATGATGCCGCTTTAGTTTACAACCTTAAGTAATCCCTAACTAAACACAGAGTACCTCTGGCATCTTATTCCATGGATGCTCAGTGGTTAGGAAGGGATTACTTAAGGTGGTATATGACTGGGGAAAAAAAGTTGCGAACCATTGAGCTAGTCCTAATGATGCAGCCACAATACATGATTGGTCTGCCTGAACTGGATTTCTCCTGTGATTGTGTGCTGTGTTGTAGGCTTTAATAAGACAGGCCAGTTAACTTCAATTATACTCAGAAATATTTGAAGGAAGTATTCCTCACAATCCTCATTCACTATTTTTTTCTATTGTTCATTCTACTCACTTTTCTAATTCATACATTTCTTCCATTTCATGGCAGCTTGGAAGATTTTCAAATGCCTGACCCGGCAGATAATCACCTCATTCAGTTTCGTTTATGTGTGAAAAATGTACATCACGATTGCGGAGGAGTACCTGGCCACAATTGTTTTATTTGGTTAAAAACACGGTAACATGAAAGTTCTGATAAACATTCAAGCTCAAGAAATGGAAGATAAATCAAACAAGGCCCAAGATAGAATGATTGCTTATTGATTGTTTTTTTTTTATTTTGATAATATACTTACTTTGAAGAATTAAATAGTTCATTTAATTTCCTCAATGAAGGATTTGAACCATTCAATATTTTTCTATATTTGTTAACACCATTAATATGTTGATAAGTATAGAAGAATTTATTGGGTAATACATTTTGCAGAGTTGGCGGGCGGCATGGGAAGCAGACAGACTGATTTGACTGATATTTCCACTTTCTATGCTATCAGCATGTGGTCAAGTAGAGTTCTATTTACATATTTTTATGATTAACTTTTTCTTTCATTGCCTGTTGGGGCAAGGTTTGAAAACAGTCTGACACAATTAATTTGTTGTATATCATCTGTGACTTAAGCATTTTCAATATTTGACCAAGGTAATGGAGTCAAAATAACGAAAAGTTATTTCCAATAGTGAGCTTCAGATAATATCACAAATTCCATAGGATATCAATTCAAACCTAAGTATCATCGTCTGTTGTGAGTTTTAATGAGTTCTAAAGCCCAATAACAAGAAGTTGCTCTCTGGTCTTCCAGTAACCATTTATGATTTCTAGCATCTGCGACATTTTACTTTAATGGAGAAGTGTATCCACAAGAAGATAAAATATTTGTAAACAAATAAAACCACAGAATTGTCTTTAATGTTCCAACCACTAATGAAGTTGATTTCTATCTATTTAAAATCCTTCATTTTAAATAATTCAACAAATGGGTTGGCATAGTTGAAGACATCATTTCTATCAATAGTTTGAAGTATACAAGTAATTATTGATGTAGTTTTATATACTTTTTTTTGCTGTGTGTTTACTTGTATACAAATGCAATTGTCAATTTCTTATGTATGCTTATATGTTAAACTCAATAAAAATATTTAAAAAGAAAAGGAAAATCCTTAATTTTACCTTCAATGTGTATAGTCAGCAGGTCAAAGTCTTTCTATTCCTGTGGAAAATTAACAATATTTTTGAATTATTCTGTTTCCAGTTAATGTTGAAAATCAATTTCAGAAGATGTTGTACTAATTGATATCTCAATTTATCTTAAACAGGAAGTTGCTGAAGAGGAAAATGAAGGCACTGAAACCTTTGACCTTGCTTTTTGCTGAAGTATTTTTCAGGCCCATTTTATAATCTACTCCCTGAAGTGGCATCAGTATATGAAATCTAGGACTAAGGCCTGAGCAATGACATAATGCTTCTGTCTGTAGAGATTGTGGATTCATTATGAAACTAGACCGGATGCTGAGCAATAAAGACATATCTGTGCAAAATCCTGAACATCACAACAACATTCATAGTCGGTAGCAAAAACTATTTTTGGTTCTGAGGTTAAAATAAAATGAATATCTCTGGAACAATGGGTCAAGGCAAAATTGTATTAGTTGAACTGTAATGCCTTAATTCTTTGCATTGCACACACAGAACATTCCTTAACAAGCTTTGAGATTGTTCAGTCAATAACCCAAACCAATACACATCCACCCCATGGAATTTTAAATTTATTTCATATCCTCCATTCCTTTTTAAATCAATAATTTTAATAAATGTCAAAGTTGAATAGAAGCCCTATTTGCATTTAGTTCACCAGCAATTTCTCTTAATTCAACTCCTGAACCTCAAGAGTGACTGCCAAGAATTTTTAACTCAGAGGAGATTTGCTTTGGTGCAGGTTAGTAAACTAATTTTTAAGAAATATAAATGAGCTCTTACTTATATTCAGCAAAGTTGTTGTTTGATGAAATATATATGAGCCATTATTCTTCTGTAACATAGGGATCATCTTTAAATGAAATAACTGGCATTTTCTGTAAATTCATCATGTGAATGATGTGTTTGTGCATCTGTGTCACCGCTGTAATTATTGTGTAGCTGTATCCTAAATGTGTATAAATTAATTTGAACATAGAAATTCTGAGTCAGTTGAGTCACTAATCATCTAATCTATTTTGGAAATGTGGTTTGATGCATGTAGTTTTGTGGTAAAGTATAGCTTAATAAAGAGAACTAAGAACAGTGTAAACCTCAATTGATCCACTAACATGTTGAACTGAAAGGTAAAGATCAGTACCTGAAACTTCTCCACTTACTTAAGCTATATTGTTATCGGCTGTGCAGTTTATGGAAGAGTGATCCGAACTTTATTCTCATCTTACACTTGACTTGCCCACAGATAGTCTTTGCGATTTTACAATTGAATATAATGAACTAGAGAGGCAAAATGTTATAGCATCCTCACTTTGAATATGGAACTGCATGAACTGGACAAGCAAATGTCTATCTTTATTTTTAACAAATCAAGTGTAAAGAATCCTTTCTGAACAGCATCACATCTGAATCATTAAGTATATGGTGCTTCTGAACCAGATCAGAGGTAGGTAACCTGTAGCAAGTTATGCATGTCCTGACACCTCAAACCTTTCTTTTATTTACAGAGCAGAAGTCGAAACAGTAATGCAATTCTCTGCAGGTTGTAGCATGCAGCAAGTACAAGGTGCATTGCAATTACTCAGCTAAGCTATTATGGTAGCCCCAACAAAACTCACAATTTCTGTTAATAAAAATAAAGAGCAATTACAATGGAGGAATATTTTAAAAAATGGTGAAAATGTCAGACCAGCTGTAAGGGGAGGGTGGGGAGATGTGACAAAGCTTTGCTCTGCAGAGTCCTCCGCAGTGTTCTACTAACCAGTTCTAATGCTGAGTACTCTGTATGGGCTTTATATGGCCTATTAACTAAGCCAAATGTGTTTTTTTTTCAAATCTTACAATAATGTGTCTGTGCCCAAGATACCTCAAAGGCTGCAGACTGGGGAAGAGCAGACCAGTTCTGGGCACCAGAAATGGGGAGAACACCACCCCCCACACCTCTGTTGAGAAGGAGAAGCAGGAAGATGACCACAGCAGTGGACCAGTGAGGGACTCAGCAGCTGAAGGATCCATACAGGCTGTGGCTGTTGCCAACTTGTGGTTGAAGGATCCACATAAGCTGTGGGTTGCTGGAGATTGGCTCATGGGGCACAGGAATCAGAACTGGGATTCTATAGGATTCTGAGGGCAAGAAGGGCTCCTAAAAGACGGGCACTGACAGATTTCTGATCATATCAGAGGTTTGGATCTGGTGCTCAGGCTCCCAATGGTTTGAACAGGAGTCTGTGAAGCTGCAGAGGTTGTGGGAGCTCTGGGGCAAATCTATGGACACTTAGTGTCTCTGAGGGACTATCTTTTGCTTCATTTTCTCCTATTGATAAGGGTGTCAGGCAATGCCCATGGCAATTTTAGACTGCATTATGTGACAATAAAAAGAATATTTGAATCTTTCAACATCACTACCCACATGATCCACTCCAACTCACACACTTTTCTGGGTTGGAAACACATTGCTGTTCTTTGAACATCACAGAATCTAAATTCTGACATTCTTTACCCAACAATACTGCAGTAATATCTTAACTGGAAGGGTTGCAGTGATTTAAGAACGCACCCAGAACCACTATGTTATGGGGAAATCAGTGATGAATAATAAATTTTGCTTTGCCTTTCACATCCAGATACCTAAAAATTGATTGTACACTGAAAAAGGTGGAGTACACAAAACAGAGGGAAAGTAAGAACGAGAGGTATGAAGAAATTTAAGTAGAAAGCAAATTAAAATAATTTTATTCAGTTCTAATTCAAATCTAAATTAATGATAGTCCACTCCTGTACAAGTTCATTTTTAATGACATTGGCAATAATTAAGATCTATCACACATTGCACTGGAATTGAATATTTCAAGCACTCCTCTGGTGCTCACTGGATATCCATCATAACAAGTTCAAGGGCAATTTCATGGCATTCTATATATTTCAAAGGAGAATCCCTTAGCAAACTCCCATTATGTGTTAGCATCAAGAGGAACAAAGCTTCACAAGACCAATTTCATATTTCAGGAATCACCTGTCCATGCATTCTCTAATTAAAGTTAATGAAAAATGTAAATTGTGCAGGCATATTGTGAGGAGCCTCATTGATTTCTTTAAAATCAAGATTAATACCATGTCCCCATTTTTTTTTAAACTTGAGGGTTTATGTGTAGTATTTTGAAATTTTAGTTTATCCACCGAAATCTAGATGTCAATGATTATGAAAAAGAGGCAGGAAAATTGAACTGAAGCTAAACTATGATTTGCCGGGGTCTTATTAAATCACGGAACAGGCTTAAGGGATAATATGATCTATTCATGTTCTATTTCTCATGTTCCTATCAGAGTTTTCCCACCTATCATTCCACCACTGAGGTATCAACCTGGAGGACTGGAAGAGTTTGATACTGGGAATCCTCCAAGAGACAGTATCTCATTCCTGGCTTTCATACTGTAAGCTTATCATTTGTTTTATAGTCAAACAGAAGAAATCTTCATTGTTAATGAATCACCGTCATCAAAAAATATGATATTTTATTCAATGATTGCATTTTTAATGATAGCGTTCTAGTTGAGCAAATCACACTCCACTTATCATTTAAAGAATCAGAAATGCTAATAATTATATTGTGGCTGACATTATATGTAGACATTATGATCAGACTCTGGTTGTGAAGGAGAGTCATGTGAAATCATCAGAATAGGGAAACATCAGTTAAATTATGTGAAGCTAGTAAACACAACTGAACTGTAGGGAAACTACAGACTACATTTATAAATTAGAATTCTGGAATCTTGCGTGAAAGATTTGGGTTATCAGTAAATATTTGTAAAGCTTAAGCATTTCAGAATGTAAATGATGGAATGATACATCTATGAAGAATGCAAACACAATCTAAGAATTGCACTTTTGAACTACCTCACTGAAATCCACCACAAATTGTAATTATAAATTACAAAAAAGTGTTGCAGACTTTAAGTCTAAGTCACAACCTCTAAATTAGGGCATGTAAAAAGCTTATTTATCGTAGCTTCAGTACCTGAAAAATACATGATGTTGAAAATTTGCACAAAATGTAATTGGTGGGATGGTTGACTTAGTGGTCAGTGCATCGCCTTTATGCCAGTATCGGGACCAGGATTCAAATCCCACGCTGTCTGCAAGGAGTTTGTTCATTCTCCCCATGACTATATGGGTTTTCCCCTGGAGCTCCGGCTTCAAAATGTATCAGGGACGTGGGTTAATTGGGTGGGCCGAAATGGCATGTTTCCATGCGGCATATCTAAATTTATTTTTAAATTTGCAAACCTTTCTTCAGATATTTCTGCATCTTTTCCTCATGATGAAATAATGCTGTACAAAGTACAATTATTGGTATAATCACCAAGGAATATATATAAAAAATATGGAAATTAGACTCTATCCATTATGGGGATTGAAGGGGTCATTGATATCAGCCAGTGCTCCTGATTTGGGGAGAAAAGACACACATTTGTAGATCACTTTTATAGCCATTTCCGTTCCATCCGCTGCAACAACAAGGATCTCCCAGTAGTTAACCATTTCAATTCCACTCCCTATTGCCATAATGACATGTATTGCCAAGTTGAGTCCACATGTAAATTAGAGGAACAAAAGCTTATCTTGATTCTTGGCAATCTCCAACCAGATGGCATCTATTTTTTACCTCCAATTACCATTTACCTCTTCACCAGTCTCTCTTTCCCTCATCCCTCTGTCTCCCTTCCTCCAGCTCCCAATCACTTTTCCTTCCTTTCTCTTATCAAGGAGCTAGCTATCTTTCTTAATGCTCTGCCTTCACCTTCCATCATTTCTCAGCTCCCTTCTCTTCTATTCTCCCACTGCATTCACCTATTTCCTCTTACGTGTTAGCCTGCATTCCTCCTTGCCCCCCCCCACTCCACTACCCTTACTCACCTTTTTATTCAGACATCTGCCTGATTTTCAGCACGACTGAAGAAAGACTCATGTCCAAAGCATCAGCTGCCTTTAACTTTCAATGAATGCTGCATGACCTGCTGAGTTTCTTCAGGATTTTTGAGTACTGCACTAAATCCCAGCATCTACAGATTGGCGATTTTAATTCTCTCCCTTAATGCATTTCATACACTAGTTCAGCAAAAACCCTGCCAAGCTAGTCTAATTTTGTCATTGAACTGTATGAAAGAGTTCAAATTCTAGTGTTAACTGCATCCAAGCTTTGATTTATCCTCCACATTTTGAGTATGTACTTAGCATAATGAAGAAAGAACTTTTATTTACATAACACCCTCCACCATCACAGATAATTTACTTCAGTAAAGTTTTCATGGTTGCAATATAGGTCTTATTATGCACAGAAACATCCAAAAAACAATAACAAAATAATTACCTAGCAATGGCTTGAGGATGTCACGTGGAAGGGTATACATTGGTCAGGGTATTAATGGGGAATGGGGAAGGGAGGGGGTTTGGATTGGGTATTGTTGATGCTGGAAGGGCAAAATGGGGATCTTTGTTGTACATATTAGGAGAATAATTGTTACAATGGGAGTGTCAAATAAACACATTATAACTTGGCTAAGCATTGCTTGTTTTGAGGCAGTTAACGTGAAACACTTGTAGATTAATGTGAATAACTTTTCTTAAATAAGATTCTGAATTGTATTCTACCATTGGACATTGGTTCTTATGGTTCAATAAAATAAAAGGAGAATGGCAGCTGATTCATACAGAAATGTTGATAAAGCAAGATCAAATGTAATATTTTTGTGGAAAGTGTAATATCTATTACTAACTTAGTCAAACTAATAAGAAAGACAATTGTAACATCATTCTGATGCCATTTTTATTATTCTGGTAATATTCTAAAAAAAATGACATTATCATTATTAAACTTTAATATTAATTCACAATATGTGAGCTATTAAAAGGATTATAACCCTTAAAATATTTACAGCAGGGCATGGAATGTACCTATTTCAGTCATCAATTGTACCGGTGCCCAGAAAGAGTGTGGTAACCTGCCTAAATGACTACCAACAAGTGGCACTCACATCTACAGTAATGGAGTGTTTAGAGAGGCTGGTGTTGAAATACATCAGCTCCTGCCTGAGTGTCGATATGGATCCATTCCAATTTGCCTACCACAGCAGCAGGTATTTGGCAGATGCAGTCTCACTGGATCAACATAAAGTAGTAGAACACCTGAGCAACAAAAAATTATTTTTTCATTCCAATGTGAATCAGATTTCTAAGTGAAAGCTATACATTTCCTGGCCACTGCCAACTCATTTTTAATAAATTCTCTTTGATGTATGGATTGTTTCTGTTTAGGTTTTATCCCTATAATATTCCCCAATAAAAATAATTCTGGATTTGGTGGAAAATGAATTCCTGTAATCGGCTCTAAGAAATTTCCTAAATCTACCTATAAAGGACTCACTTTAGAACATGACCAAGTGAAATGTACTATTTCTACCTAAAACATTGATCTGATAGGTCTGAATTTAATTTATTTAATTTCTGTTGTGCGAGATATAATTGATGCAAAAAGTTATATTGTACTAATCTAAATCTTACTTTTATCGTATTCGTCATACTATCCTGACATAATTCAGACCAGTTTTGCTCATCAGTTCTTACATTTTAGTCTGATTCCCATCTCCGCCTGGACTTGGGAACCTCCTGTTTGGGGGATTTCCCATTTTAAATTAGAGATACATTGCTGAAGTTTTGTTTTGTATTTCCTTTTTCAATCTCTACATCACCACATTTTGGTTAAAAAAAATTGTTGGGTCCAGTTTGACCCTTAGATACTCTCTTATTTGAAAGTAGCAAAAGATTGAATTATTGAGAATTCCATACATATTTTTTAATTGTTCAAATGATATCAGTTGCCCCCACTACAGAGTTGTTGATGTGTAGTGGCCGTACCTAGTCCTCCTGAAGTCCACAATCGTCTCCTTCGTCTTGTCCACGTTGAGACTCAGGTTGTTACTCTGCACTATTTCAAGATATTTTCCACCTTTACTCTGTAGTGTGACTCATTGTTGTTGCTGATGAGGCCATGTGTCATGTACAAACTTCTTGACACTGTTGGAGCTGGATCTGGTGATGCAGTAATGAGTCAGAAGCATGAACAGGAGCGGGCATATGAGGCATTGATCTCCAGGTAGGCCAGGATGGAGTGAAGCAACAAGGTTATAGCATAATCTGTGGAACGTTTTTTTCTATAGGTAAATTGAAATGGATCCAGCGTCCCTAGGAGTTGTGCTTTGATGTGTTCCATCACTAGACACTCGAAGCATTTTATAATGGTGGAAGTTAGTGACACAGGGCAGCAATCATGGAGGCCTGATAGATCAAAGAATGATAGATGGAATTTAATTTAGGCAAATATGAGGAGTTGTCAAATCAGGGCAGGTCTTACACAGTGAAATGTCAGGTCCTCAGAGAGTTATAAAACAGAGAGTTTTGGCATACGTGTATCAAGAAATTTTGGCACTCTGGGGCAACACAGCCCATGTCATCTAATTCTTGGTGCATGAGTAGCAGCTGCTAAAACACAGGAAACACACCACTGAGCTCGGTGGGGTTTCTAGTAAAACTTTTTATTTGAATTTTGCTCGTGTTTCTTTAAGGGCCATGGAAGTTCTTCTCCCGCGCAGTGGTAATGTTATCCCGTTGCCTGGGGCACAAGCTATGGCCTAAGCCATGAGTCAATGAGCAAGCCCCAATGGCGCCATCTTCTGCAACTGTCCCGCCAGGGCAGCAGTACAAATGGGGTCGGTTCGCTTACCGAGATGTGCACCGCCATACAACCCCCCCACCCAGAACCAGCCTATGCATCCCGTCGCTTCGGCAAGCGACCCCTCCAATTAGGCTGGGCCATCTACACAGGTTGGTCTAAGTCCACTGGCTTCATTCGGTCGACTGTGAACAGTTCTTCCCTGCCCCCAATGTTCAGGTGAACGTCTTTCCTGATTGGTGGAGGACTTTATACGGGCCCTCGTATGGATGCTGCAGGGGGGTTGGGTGTGGGCCACGCTGGATGAACACGAACTCTGCTGAGGCCAGCACTTTGAGGACATTCGCTCGCTGCTTGCTGTGGTGGGTCAGTGGTGGAGCTGCCAGTAAGGCGAGTCTGTTGCAGAGGTCCACGAGAAGGCTGAGGCCTCACCTCCAAATTCAGTGCCTGCTCCAAAAAACTCTCCTGGTAGTGACAGCGGTGCACCATAGACGAGTTCCATGGACAAAGCCTAAAGGTCTTCTTTCGGAGTCTTTCGACTGCCAAGCAGGAGCCATGGTAGCTCGTCTGTCGAGTTGAGTCCTTTTAGCCGTGCAATGAGAGCTGCCTTGAGGTTCTGATGGAAGTGGTCCATGAGTCCGTTCACCTAGGGATGATAGGCCATGGTGTGGTGGAGCTTGATTCCCAAGCGGTGTGCCAGTTGCACCCAGAGGGCTGAGGTGAACTGGGCACCCTTGTCGCTGGTCATGTGGGCTGGAATGCCAAATCAGGTGATCCATTTAGTATGCAGGGCCATGGTGCAGGACTCGGTGGATGTATCCTTGATGGGAATGACTTCCCTCTTTGTCCAGTCGACCACAGTCACGAGGTAGTGGGCATCCCTGGACACTGGTAGGGGCCCACTATGTCGATGTGGATGTAGTCAAACCTCCTGGCTGGTGGGTCGAAATGTTGTATCGGGGCTCTGACATGGCTCTGGATTTTGGAGGCTTGGCAATGCATGCAATTGCTTGTCATCTGGGCCATTTGTTTTTTTAATCCATGCCAGATGAAAGGTTCCACCATCATGCACACTGATGTCTTGACTGAGGGGTGGGCCAGGTCGGGAATCATCTGAATGCTTCTTGCCTCCACTGTGGGGTACCATTGGTTGCGGTGAGCTGGTCAAGATATTGCACAGGACCGTGTCATAGCTGACTGGCAGCTTCAAATCCTCGAGGCACAGGCCAGTGACGGTGGTTCGGTAGGCCTGCATCTCTGTGTCCTCCCTCTGGGCCTTAGCTAATTGCGTGTAGTTCAGGCTCGGGGACAAGATGTGGATGGTGGGTCTGGAGAATGCGTCAGCAATGTGGCGGGTAAGGACAACGTGTCGGATGCCGGTGGTGAACTCCGAAATGTAGGAAATGTGTCACTGATGGTGCGCCGACCAAGGATCCTTAGCAATGGCGAGGGCCTGAGTGAGTGGCTTGTGGTCCGTGAAGGCAGTGAATGGTCTGCCCTCCAGGAAGTAGCGGAAGAGCTTGATCAAGAGGCACAAGGCCAGGAGCTCCCTTTCAAAGACACTGTACTTTAGCTCAGGTGGTCGGAGGAGCCGGCTGAAGAACACCAGGGGGTGCCTCTGCCCATTGACCTCTTGCTCAAGGACGCACCCGATGGGTGTGATGGACGTGTCCACTGAGAGTGCTATGTGGGCCAGTAAGGTGTCACTTGCGAAGGCAGCCTTGGTCTGCACAAAGGCTGTCTCAGCTCCTTTCGACCACTCGAGTGTCTTGTTTGGCTGAGATCAGGGCAAACAATGGGTGCATTATGTGTGCGGCCCCCGGGATGAAGAGGTAGTAGAAGTTAACCATCTCAGTGAACTCCTGCAGGCCCTTGAGGGTATCTGGCCTGGGGAGCTTTTGTATGGCCTTAACCTTGTCTCGTGACGGTGCCACCCCATCCATGGTGATAGTATGGCCTAGGAACTGTAGCAACTCCTTCCCTAACTGACATTTCACCACATTGATGGTGAGGCCGAATTCAGCCCGGCGGGCGAACAATGTGCGGAGATGGGTCTTGTGCTCATTGTGATCTTGACTGGTGATGAGGATGTGGTCGAGAGAGATGAATACGAAGTCCAAATCTCTACCCACTGCATCCATGAGCAGTTGGAAGGTTTGAGCTGCATTCTTCAGCCCAAAGGGCAAATGAAGGAATTCAAAAAGGCCGAATGGAGTGATGATGGCGGTCTTGCCAATGTCATCTGGATTTACGGGGATCTGATGGTAACCTCTCACTAAGTCAACCTTGGAGAAAACCTGGTGCCATGTAAGATGGCCATGAAATCCTGAATGTGGTGGATGGGGTGTCAATCAGGCACGGTTGAGCTAGCGGTAGTCCCCACATGAGCACCAACTCCCAGAGGCCATTGGGACCATGTGCGGGGACAGGCCCAGGAGCTCTCTGACCTGCGAACTATGCCGAACTTCTGGAGGCGCGAGAACACCTTTTTCGCTAACTGCAGCTTCTCTGGTGGCAGTCATCTGGCCTTGGCGTGGAGTGAAGGGCCCTGCATGGGAATGTGGTTCCGGACATTGTGCTGAGGCATGGTGGTGGTGAACTGTGGCTGTAAGATGGCGGGGAACTCACCAAGGATGTGGGAGTACTCATTCCTGGGCAAGCAGACAGTCGCTGTCCCAGGCTGTCTGCACTGGACGGCCCAAGTCAGAGGGTCTGGATGGTATGGGCATGCAAGAGCCTACTGCCCTTCATATCGAACAGCAGGCTGTGTGCTCTGAGGAAGTCGACTCCAAACAGTACAGTTTGCATGGTGGCCAGCAGGAACTTCCAGCGGTATATATATGGCCTGAGGTGTACCTGAATAGTCCATGTGCCAAAGGTCTTTATGATGGTGCCATTCGCTGCACGCAGGGTGGGGCCTCGTGCTCTCGTGTGGGATTCGAGGGTATTCAAGGGCAGCACGCTCAACTCTGCTCCGGTGTCCAGCGGAAAATGCTGTCCGTTGGTCTTGTCCACCATGTGCAAGAGGCTGTTTGTGTGGCCAGCCATCGCAGCCATCAGCGATGGCTGGCCTGGTTGTTTCCCTGGTATGAGCAGAGTTGGCAGCACTTACGGGCTTGGGCTCCCCAGCGTTGGTGATAGAAACACCAGGTGGATTGGTGCTGCTCCGTCTTCTGTCAGGGGGTGGGCTGTGGTCGGCTGGGTCCAGAGAAGGCAACCTGGTTCATGGTGGCCTCGTTATCTTGTTTAGTTTGCCACAAGATATCGTTGCAGACTGCGACCTTCTGGGGGTTTGAGAAATCCTCGTCCACTATCAGGAGTTGTATGTCCTCCGGCATCTGTTCAAGGAAGGTTTGCTCAAACATCAGGCAGGGTTTGTGACCTTCTGCCAGTGCGAGCATTTCATCCATTAAGGCGGATGGGGCTCTGTTCCCCAGGCCGTTGAGGTGCATCATCCTGATTGCGCTCTGCTGATGGGAGAGACCGAAGGTGCCAAGGAGGAGGGCTTTGAGGGTAATATACTTGCCCTTCTCTGAAGGATCATGGATCAGGTCATCCACTCTGGCCGCAGTTTCTCATCGAGGGCGCTCATCACATGGTAGAACATGGTGGAGTCTGAGGTGATCTGCCTAAGTCGAAACTGTGCCTCCGCCTCTCCGAACCACATGCAGGGTTGATGGGTCCAAAAGGGGGGGGGGGGGGGGGAAATATTTCATGGAGACAGCGCTGATTGCCGACGAATCCATGTTGGGATACCAGATAACGTCTGGGCTCTGCGGGGTCATCAATGTAGCGGCTGCTACAACACAGAAAACATACCACTGAGCTTGGAGGGGTTTCCAGTAAAATTGTTTATTTGAAGTTTGCACGTGCTCCTTTATGGGCCACAGGAGTTCCGCCCCATGTAGTGGTGACATCATCCCGTTGAAAGCTGTGGCTTAAGCCATGAGGCAATGAGCAGGCCCCGATGGCGCCCTCTGCTACAGCTGCCCCACCAGCGCGGCGGTACAAATGGGGCCGGTTCGCTTACAGAGATGTGCGCTGCCGCATATCCTTGGTAATATGTCCAAAAATTGTAAATGTTGAGTGCATTCAGAAATAGTGAGCCATTGTTGGAGAGTATAAATTTGTAGATATCAATACAACCCAGTACCAGGTTTCAAACTATTTCTAAATGTAATTTACAAGCAGCAAATGATTCTGGAATTATAAAAAGAGCAGCATAAGTAAGTGCCATTGTCAAAACAGGGAGAAGACTGCAGGCTCACAGCAGAAGGCCATTTAAGAGAAATGGTTTCAAAACTGGTATGACCTTGAGATACTTTAAGATATTGATCAAGATTCAAGATTTATTGTCATTGTAATAAAACAGTGTCATATTACATGAAATTTATTTTGCCTGCAGTAAGGCTGAGAGATACACCATCGGCAGAAATTGCCTGAAGTGCCTCTTACAGTCAGAGGAAGAGAAGGGAAAGAGAGTCCCCCCCCCCCCCACAGTAACTGAGTGTCCATAGCTTTGCTTCCTCAGCCTCCTCAGCTTCCTCAGCCACACAGAGTCTAGTCCAGACCATTGGCAACATGAGCTCCAGATCCGAATCTTCAACATGGCTAGGAACCCCTGGGTGCCTTCGACAACCCATCACATCCTGGTTCTGATACCTGGTACTCCTTCAGCCAGTTTTGAGCCAGCCTCCAGCAGTCTGCAGCCCAGCGCAAGCCTCCCGACAGCAGTCTCCAGCAGCCCACAGCCTCCATGTGTACATCGCCTTGAGTCACCAACAGCCCGCCATGTGCATGGGTCTTTCAGCCACAGAACCCCTCACTGGTCCACCTTGGTCAGTGTCCCATGGGTCATCTCTTCTGCTTCTCCTTCTCAGACAGGGGACAGTCTCCTCATTTTCTGGTGCCCTGCGCCAGTTCTCCAGTCCCCTGTGGTCTGCAACCCCTTATAGCTACTGCTGATCATAGGTGCCGCCATCTTGGACACAGATCCCGCAGTCATGGCATTTTAAATAAAACTACAGTCAGCTCATTTAACTAGCCATTCAAAGGCTGTGCAGAACTGATGGCAGCGCCACCATTTTCATTGCCTGTTCTCTTCAGTGTCCCCAATTTTCATATGCATTGGGCAAATATATAAATACCAGGACTAATTTGATTAGACTTCGTTAAAACCAAATCAAGAGGGAAATGTAATATCCACCAAAACCAAGAAAAAATTGTTGAAAACCATGTGAACTAACAAAAATATTTTGCACCATTGCCAAATATATAAAGGGGATCCCTGTGTCTTCAGAACCAGAATGGTGCCCAGAATCAGAAGAATCGGGTTTACTGTCATGAACATGAGTCATGAAGATTGTTGTTTGCAGAACAAGGTGCAAAATTACTAAAACTTTCAATTCTGTAAAATGCAAGATTTAAAAACAAAACTGGCACAAAAAAGACAAAAAGTGAGGTAGTGTCATTGTCCATTCAGAAATTTGTTGGCAGAGTGGAAGAAGTTGTTTTTGTATGTGGAATGTGTGTCTTTCATGCTCCTGCACATCTTTCCTGATGGTGGAAGTGAGAAAAGGGAAAGGGTCTGGGTGGTGAGATCCTTGATGATAGAAGCTGTTTTCTTGTGGCACCACCACTTAATGATATCCCTAATGGAGTGAAGACTAATGCCCATGATGACACTGGCCGTTTACAATCCTCTTTCACCTGTTCCTGCCCTGTGGATTGGTACCTCCATACTAGACAGTGGTGCAACCAGTAAGAATACTCTCCACAGTACACAGTGACAAATCAAATCTCATCAAACTCTTCACAAAATATGGCCACTGGCGAGCCTTCTTTATGAGTGCATTGACGTAATAACCCCAGGATGTTGACACCCCTGGACTTGAAGTTTCTTAGCCTCTCCACTGCTGACCTCTTGTTGATGACTGGCTTGTGTTTTCTTGCCTTCCCCTTCCTGAAGCTAATAATCAATTCCTTAGTTTTACTAATGTTGAGTGCACAGTCATCGTTCTGAGACCACTCAACTAGCTAATCTATTTCACTCCTGTGGACTTCCTCATTTGCGACACTGCTGACAACCGTGGTGTTAACAACAAATTTGTAGATGGCATTTGATTTGTGCCTAGCCATACAGTTATGAGTGTAGAGAGGGTAGGGCAGTGGGCTAAGCTTCCTTGATGTGTGCCTTTCCAGGGAATCAAGGGAGATTTCATACTGGTCATTTTGTCACTTAGTATTTCAAACACAATCACAGTCATATTTGTTCAGTTAATTGATAATTAGGCTGTTTAAGTGTCAAAAGAGCCACCTCTCCACAATACCATGCTTTCAATAGTCTGGTTTTGTCCTCAGAAGCTTCTGGACTCCCTTCTTTTAACAAAGGTGTTTGAATCCCACAATTGGTCTTGTCATTTAAGATGTACTCTCATAGTAAATGTATATTCTATGAAACCATTCAATTACATCCAAAATATTGATGAGAACTAAACATCATTACTCTTGAAATTGTCTTTGTAGCGAGGAGTATAAAAGTTCAAAGTATATTGAGTTTGCCAAAATTTTTCCATCAGGTATCCCCTGTGTGTCTCTTCTGAATGAAGGCCTGTAAATCTGAAATAGAACAGAAAATGCTGAACATGTTCAATAGTTCAGGTGATACCTAAAAGAGAAACAGTTAATAATTCAGGTCGAAAACTTCAATCAATTTTGAAGAGTCTTTGACCCAAAAAAACCCGATGTTTCTTTTTGCCCAGCTAAGAGCTTCCATCATTTCTATTTTGGTATGTGCCTTTGTTACTGATACTTTATTGGAACATGACCAATATGTTTCTGTTACTGAGTGAGGATTATGCACATCCTGATTTACAGTTGCAGTGAATGACAAGCAGAACATTTTTTCATTAAACTGTTGACAAGCATCAGGAAACCAATTGTGTTACAACAAAAATGGCTTGAGTACCAGTTCTTTATTCTTAATTACACTTAATAGCAATTGATTCTGTTATTGAATTTATATTGACTTTAAGCACACAACTGCCCATAAAAAGGAAAGGAAAGATCCATTACTGGCAGCATTTTAGAAAGTATTATGTGTTGTTTTGTTTTGTGGATAGACGGCCACTGCATTCCAGAAAATTGATTCCAAAATTCCAGGACACAGGCTGTGTAAAAGGATCGGAATGGAAACAAGTGACTCATTCCCTTTCCAATATTTTATCTTCTGGAACCTCAGAAATTATTTCAGAATGCCTGGTCTAGACCCAACTGCAGGTGATTGGCAGTAATGGGGTAATGAATGGGAATTTTTCCCGATGATGTGCGATGATGTATAAAGTGCACGACGTAGCAGCGCGGTATTTTTATATGTGCAGCCTGCAGACGTTTAAAAACCAGCAGCAGACAACCATGATGTCTAATCACTGGACTGATGCAGAGATCTGCGAGCTCCTCTCCATCCATGTGGAGGATGAAATGCACTGCCACATAAGTGGCTTGATGAAGGATGGGCCAACTTTAGATCTAGTGGTTTGAAAAAGGGGTTTACCCATGAGAAGACCCAAGTGAAAAGCCTGCGCAGGACGTTTCATGAGGTTAATGATGACAATGGCTGGAGTGGTAGGGGGCGATTGGATTGGCCCTATTTTGATCGCTGTCATGACATCTGGGCCACTAGCCGCTCGGCTCAACTGAAGACAGTAAGAAGCAAAGTTGAAGAGTCTCCATCTACCGGAGTGAGTACTGAACCTTCAACTTCCACAGGCAGCAATCCTGCTGCCGATCAAACGGTCGCACGAAAACCAAAGTGAGCAATGCAGCTCCTATATCTCAGGAGCAACCTGGTAAGCCCTATTTCTTCTTGTGACAACACGTTTCATCATGTTACACCAATGTATCAATGTAGCATGTGTTGCTTTGAACATGTGTCTTCCAATAATGAGCTATTAAACTAATGTAGCATGTGTGGCTTTGTAGGTGTCTACCCATAAGGAGCTGTAAACTAATATATCATGTGATTGAATGTTTTCAAGAGTTCCAGCCACCATGGAGAGGAAAACCAATGAAGGTGCAGAATGATGTCCCAGGAAATGTGTGAGATGCGTGATGAAGCAGATAGTGAGCATAAGTACCATGATCTGCACACAGATCGTGAGGAGAGACTGAGGGCAGAGGCAAGGGAGGCAGAAGTGGCCGCCCGTGATGTGGATAGACATACCCGTGCAGAGGAGATGTCTGGGTTTGGGAAAACATTTGAAAGATTCAAAATGGAAATGCAGAACCAGAGCTCCATCATGATGAATCTGTTTGCATTCTCTGCTTGTCTTTAGCAACCTCCTCTACCAATACTAGAAACTCCAGTCCAGCAGTACAACCCTCAACAACCCCAGTGCCAGTATTTCCACTACATACCACAGCATTTGTAGTCATGCATCACTCAGATGAGGCGTATGAATCCTTTCAATCATCCCCTTCCTCATCCTTCCCTTCCAGTTTCAGTAATTTGACTTTTTGAAGTAGTCATGTATGAGAGTTTCTATTGCACATTAGTATTGTGGTAACTGCAGTTGAATAAAGGTTGAAAATTTGAGCTTTTGTATAATTTGCAAAATATTTTCACTGTCTTAAAGCTTTATATGCAGATAAATTATGATGCAAAATTTCCACATTCTGAATGTTGTTATAAGTGTCATTATTTTCATATCTGTAATGTGTTAAATATTTTTGAAATAAACATTTTTATTTAAATTCACAAGTCTGCTGTTCTCTACTTGATTACAAGTGTATCATGTACATGTATTGAAGGCAGTCATGTACAGTTGTTTAAATTCCTTCAGAAGGAAAGAGTACAAGATGCATTGGTTCCTACCATTCTTGTGCAAGTTGACCAAGTAAATCTACTGAAGCAGTCACGCAAGCACTTAAATTCTTAAGGAAAGTCAAAGGTTCAAAGTGCAAGTGTTCAACCTTTCCTCTTATAAGTGAACCATGAACATCTACTGAATGTTTACCAAAAAATCTTTTACATTTGTGCATGATACAGGAACTACAGGCAGTTATTCCCTTAATTTCTTGCAGAATGGACATGATTGTCTCCTGTATCTCTTGGGAACTACATGCCTGTCCACCCCGATAGGGAACCTGCTTGTGTTCCTCAGGGAGATCACACTGATAGATGGAACTATGGAATTCTCAAGCTCGCAGACTTCTGGAACTCATGCCAGAAGCATTCCTTGTTGATTTCACATATTTTGTGTAGAACACAACAGGCAACAGCAACATCTGATACAAAAGTGGTACAAATATCAACTCACTTGGCAAGGCACCTCCAACAATATTTGAGACATCCAAATGCATTTTCCACCACAATCCTTGTAGAATGTAGCTACGCTGATGTTGATTGAGTGTGTTGTGGTTAATGAACTCTTTCATCAACCTCTTCCTGAGAGGGTAAGCTGGGTCTCCAATTGGATGCACAGAGATCTCCACTCTGTTAACAATTGTAGATTTCTGTGAGCATACCAATGAACATATATCAGCGGCTTATGCACCCTTTGAATGACAGAACAGTGAGGTACATTAACTTTTTTTCATATGGGAAGAGGTAACCTCCTTGTTCCTCATCCTTTTAGAAGGGTAAAATGTGAGCATCATGAGTGCACCCAAGCCACCTCACATCCACATCTATGAAGCTAGAACAACCATAAATCTGTGTTTAAAAAATATATATGATTCACAAACTATTTACAAAGCTCAAACTTGGGACATGATTCTTATCAGTAGTTGTGATCTGCAACTGCCTGCAAAACAATCGAGTGCCATCCTTTTCTGTTGTAGTTGGCATTTGGCTCATCACTGGGGGGTCTGTTGGGAATATGTGTGCCATTAATGACACCACTGAATTAGCACAGTTGAAATTTATTAATAGGACGTTGGAAGTGGATAAACCTTTGATATGGGCTAATATTGAATTATCTCAGATTGGTGAGAAGAAGATAGATCAGTTTATTTATAAATGAAATCCTCAGTTATTGACTAACTATAATTTACCTGTGTTGAAACACTTAATGGATTTATGGTATCAAAAAAAAATGAAGCTATAGGTACTCAAGGTAAAATTTCAGGTAAAACCCATTTGTATCAAAATAAGCTTTTTTTTAACATTTAATAATTAACTTTTGAAGTTGTGGGATCAAAAGGACATTAAATTGGTAGAAGATTGTTATGAAGCAGGATATTTTATTTCATTTCAAAGAATGAAAGAGAAATATGAAATAACTTTGCACTCTCTTTTTTCTTATTATCAAATTAAAGCTTTATTGTTCGATAATTTTGGATGTATTTTATGGTTACCAAGATGGTCTAAATTTGAAATTTTACTTTCTGAAGGTGGCAAGAAAGGATTCATATCTGAGATGTATGCTTTATTACAGAATAAAATGCTTAAGCTGGAGTTCATAAATCTAGATTTAAGTTGGAAAGATTTGGCTGTATCTATTTCTCAGGATGATTAGATGAATTTATGTAGGGATAGTATGACTAAAATTGTACATGCAAGGTATCGATTAGTTCATTATAATTTTCGTCATCAATTATATTCAACTCCTGAGAAATTAAGGAAATATAAGTTTATTTATTTGGATTTATACTTTAGATGTCATAAGGAAGTCGGCTCCTTCTTACATTCTACTTGGTTATGTCAGATGGTGAAAACTTTTTGGAATAGATTTAAGGAACTTTTAGAAGCTATTTTTAAATTGAAGGCTCCACTTGATCCTTTAGTATTTTTGTTGGGCTATATTAAAAATTGAGTTTGGAGTTAAAATTAAATAAATTCCAAATTGCTTTTTTTGAGATTGGCTTTAGCTATGGCTAGAAAATGTTTAGCAATTACTTGGAAAAATGAGACTAATTTGAGTATTCAGATATGGCATTTGGAAATGATATCTTGCATTTCATTGGAAAAGATAACATATAATTTACATAATAATTTTTTTTAAATTAAAACTTGGAGCCTGTATTTGGATTATATCGGGTTGAATTATTAATCTCCTTTCCATACATTAGAGATGTTGTTCCAAACCATGCAACTAATTGATGAGTTTTACGTTATGTGATTCCTCTTTCTTTCTTTCTCTTTTTTGGGGGGGGTTGTTTAGAGGGGGGTGGGGAGGGTTGGGTGGGTTAGGATAGGGGGTGGGGGTTGCAGGGGGTATTAATTTACATATAAAATATCACGTATGTATTTTGGTTTTTAAGCTTTGTTTTTCATTGCATGGTTTATTATGATTAATAAATAAAATTTTCAAAATTAAACAATGACACCATTGCACACTGAATACCCTCATTCTGCCAATGTGTTGATTGTCTCCTGGAGTCATTCGCCACTTGTCAGTTGATCAAAACATTTAAATGGGGCCATCCTCAATGCTCCAGTCATTTGACATACCAACACACAGACAGTGGCCACAAGAATACCAAAAAATACAACTGATGGCGATGTATTTTGGGGGGGGTTTGGCGTATTATACTGACCGCTTGCTATTGGCTTTGGCTGTAGAGATACTGCATCCTACTGGTATAACAGATGGAGATGCTTTCCCACTGGCCAGTTTAGAGGTGGTTCTAGATGTTGTAGCATACCACCACATGGCAACAGCAAGTCTAAGCTGAAGATCCAGAGGTTGTCAACAGTTGGTTGTCTTGTGCCTAACATTAGTCTCAAAACAAAGTCAAAGTCCCCTGAGACATACGGAAATGAGTCCTCCACTCTTCATCAATGAAATTGTTCAGGATATTAGACCAGAATATGGGCCCACTATCTCTTTCTCTTGCTCCTCCAGATTGTTCTATCTGACATCAGCACAAACTGACTCACAATAATGAAAAACGAAGGATAAACTTATTGAGGCATGTAAGATCCTGAGGTGGCATGCCTGACTACATGCTGTAATGGTTATGCTGGGGGCAGTGGATCTCTCAACCCAGAGAATATTGTAACAAGAGGATGGTCAACAGAAGTGCATAAGTGGCAGGGATATATAGCATCTAACTGAAATGAAACAAGAAGAATATTAAAGTTGTGGCAATGATGTGGCTATAAATCCTGTCAGCCAGACAGAAAATAGCAAATTTGTTCTCCACTGGACTACTGGAACTCCCCTCTAGTGCCACTCCAATCTCCCTATGAATCTATTGAAAGAGCAGAATTATGTCATCTAGGCCTTTGAGCCTGCTCCACTATTCAACAAGATAATAGCTGATCTGGCCATAGACACCTCCACCTACCTATCTTTTCTCCATAAGCCTTATTTCCCTGTTATGCAAAATGTTATCTCACAGACAGACTGAAAAACAGATTGTTAGCATATCACAACATTCACTCTTTTTCTTTTTGACTTTGACAAGACAGCAACCTGAACTTGGTTAACAGAAGTCTGAGCAATCACAGTCAGAACTTAAGTAGCTCTACCATCAGAAAGTACAGGATGATTGAGTCTCCGGGTATTATAATGGAACAGAATGTTGGAAATGAATGGTCTTTGGGATGAGAGCAAAGTATTATTCAAAGTTGTGAAAGAAATATATAGGTTGCACACAAACAATGATTTTCACTGATTCACAGTGCATGTGACAATTTACTAAGCTGCTCTAAGCTCCAAGCATCTTGATGTGCACACCCAACAACACTTTTCTATGGGCTATTACATTATAAACTTCATCTCAGTCAACTTCTTGATTCATGCTATTTAGCATCTTGGTCCTTTTAGTCTCCGTTCTGAATGCTTGTCACTCATGTACAGCTCACTTTATTTCTGCATTAATGTGATGCAGTGAGACGGAGCTCTTTAAGATTTGGAAGTAGGAATTATGCATGCTTAAATCATCTACAGCATTTATTCTCAACCTTTTTCTTTCCACTCACATACCACTTTAAGTAATCTCTTTGCCATCAGTGCTCTGTGATTTAGTAAGGGATTGCTTAACGTGGTCTGTGAGTGGGAAGGGAAGGTTGAGAATCACTGCTCTAGACCCAATTGTTTCTGAAATATTTTGCTTGAGAAAAATTGACATTGGCCCATTTCGTTTGGAAGCCGTGCACATAACGAGTTAATTAGATACGATTAAAACAGTGCTTTTCAAACTTGTTCTTTCCACCCACATACCACCTGAAGCAATCCCTTACTAATCACAAAGTACCTGTGCCATTGGGAATACTTAAAGTTGTATGTGAATGGAAAGAAAAAGGTAGAGAACCACTGATCTACAATATATCCTGCAAATCAAGATATAGGATGAGTTAGGGGAAAGGTGAAATATGAGAAGATGGTCTGGATAAAGTGTATTAATACCTTATGAAGATCTCAATGGTACTTTAACAAAGGGCTTTGAATGGTTGCTGCCAATGTTGGACAGCTCTCTCCACCAGATCTCTGATTTGATGGATATTCTATTGAAGGTCATTAAAGTGCTTCAGCTTGTGCTCTTTCTCCTGTTCATGAGAAGCTACATTTCTGAGTGCTGAGTTTGTTGTAACCCCCTTCTAATTCTAAGCACACGTGTGTGAAAGTTCAGAAAGGTTATTTGGTTCATAGTCCAATCTCACTTCTCATTCCTTCAAGTTCACTGGTCGCAGGTAATTTTTATACTGTGCACAGAATTTAAATTTCACCAGGCTTTGGTGGTTGAAAGGTAAATGGTTACTGCTCAGGAAGGTTCTTGTCGGTTTTCAAAGAGAGATTTATTGTTCCAGGACATCCAGATCTGATGTACTTCCATCAGTCACTTCAATGTCTTGCTGACGAAACTTGCCTCTTCAGGGTTCTCCAGATTATAACCTCTTTCTTTAAGGTCACCACTGAGATCCTTTTTGTTTCTCTTATTCCAAGTGAAACATTAGACAGCCAGTCCTCTCCTCTTGCATGAACCACAAGGGATTTAACCAGGCCATCTTCCAAATGGGACTTTCCAGAAGTTTGCCAGCTTGTCCTGTTCCACTCCCAGCTGCTGTTGCTCATTGTAACATTGGAGAATGATCTTTGTCTCTGTCTGTCTCTCTCTTAGAGAGCAAGACTGTTTGACTCTCTCTTCCTGCAAAATCACGTGACCTTCTTAGAACAACAAGCTCTACTCCAGAAAGAAGGCGGCTTGCACAAGATCTTTCATCTGTTGCCTTTTGTAAACAACAATCCAGTAGTGAAGTCTGTTGGGCACTCTCCAAAGCTCTTGCAAATGCTGTGGAGTCGATATGTCTAGCATTAGCAGAGCTCCAGTATTTCAAATCAAATCTGTTTTAAAGTATTTGTATGTGACCTACTCCAACAAACCTTTCCTAATTTATCTCCCAAAAACATATTTATATACTCTGTAACAGTTGGAATTTATCTGGGTGTGGTATCTGACTAACTGGGGCTGTGTTTAAGCTGAGATATGCTGGAGTGAGTGGAAAATATGTGAGTTTCTGGTCCAGCATAAGAGTATTGGAAATAATTAATAATAGATGGAATTTATTATGTGAATGATGGATTTGTATAGCAAGGAGCAGTGCATAAGGCTAGTGGTGCAAAAGATAGGAGATGAGATTTATTCTTGTATTCACTGACCTTGAATTCACAAGTGGAATTTTTAAACTTTATCCAGCACTCCATCAATGCCCTGAGTGGCTCACTCTTTTGTTTTGCCCAATTAATTGCCGCCTTCCACTCCTAGCTCATAAAGGATTTCCTGCATTGGTAGTTGTATAGAACTTCTCTCATTCTCCCTGTTGGGAAACACATTAAAAATGAGCCCACCAATTAACCTGTGCATCCAAACATCAGTGTAAAAATTGTGCAAGGACCCCTCTTCCTGCCCCTGTCATGACTTGCAACTTGATTTTCAAAGCCTTTAAAGGACTTTAAGCAGCAGTTTGAGACAACAGGCATCATCCTTTTAAGAGGTCTTAGGATAGGTCAGGTTATTGCTAAAAACTCACAACCTTACATTCTGTTCATTGTCCTTCTTGTAATTAACTCTATGATTATCACTGATTCCATTTTACGAGGTGAGAACACAAATTTTATGTGCAATCTGCCCCAGTTGAAAATGGCAGAGGTTAATTAGTTATTAAAATGCCAGCAATTTTCCTCTTACCAATTTTCTCCCTTATGTGGTTCTACACAGTCCTAAGCAGTTCCTTGCGGACCATGAGGCTTGTTTGATTTCATAGCTTATCTTTTTTTCTGGAAGAGCTGAGCAACTTTGCCTGAAAGCTAAACTACTTGGAACTCCTGGCACTGAAACCACTCCATCCCCAAATACACCCTTTTTTTTAAAGTGCAGCCGCAAGTCTTTCAACTTCAGTAACAACAGATTTCTTACTCCTGGATGGAGAGGAAAAAGAGATAGTGACAGGATTGAGCATTTTTTTATTTTGCTGACAGCTTGCACGTGGTTTTCTGCTTTAATATTTCAAATTATTCAGGTACCGTGTGTTCTTATTAAATCTTCACATTGAGCAGATAGTTAATGAGTTCTTTAACCTTAAATATTATATTACAACTCTGATTATGAATCCAAGCAGAAATTTTGCAGCATAAACTTTTCTATAAAATGAGAATAATTGTTTTTTTTTAATTTTTAAAGTTGTTTTAAGGACATTCTTCCATGTCAGAGGAACCAGAGATGTATTAGTTCTATTGATGGGTTCATTGATATGAAATCTTGATTCCTTATATAATCCACAAAATTGCTCAAAGAATATTGTCTTACAGGGATAGGGAATAATTCTGTAAAAAATGGGACAAATATGTATTTTAGAAAAACTGTTCTGGATGTTATTATTTGGGAAGCATTTTTTTTTTGTTGATGTGTTTCTGCCAAATAAATAATTAGTGTTTACTGATAGCAACTTGAAAGAAGGCAGCTCAATTCAATAGACAAATATTTATGCAATAAATTGCTGAATTCTACAAATAATCTATATTAGGAATATACACTTTGATCATCACGTCTATCTCCATCTTTCTTAAATCAGTTTTTTTTTGCCTCATTGCAAGATCCCACAGATGAGTGCGTTGGTGGGTTCATTGATTTTGTAAATTCTCCCTTATATGTTGGTGAATGATATAATTGGTGTAATTAAGTGGCCTGTGGAGAGAATAAAACAGGATTAATATTATGTTAGGCTGCTGTGGATTCAGTCAACGGGGGAGCTTGTATCTATACTGTACACCTGTGTTTCAAGCTCCTCTGTCTAAAAATCAGGGTGTCTGCTCTTTGCTTGTCCTGACCTGGTTTGTAACAAAATTCTTAATGATTTCCAGAAGGATTTGGAAGCAATGAATACTGCCCCTTACAGTGTGGTGCAATGGGTCCAATCAGTGGCATATTTTTTTCTCTGCTGACAAGCTTTTCCAGTTTATTTTTAAATCTTATAAAAACCAGCCCAGCCAATTGTTTTCAAGCCTGAAGTACAGCATTGAAATGCCTCGGCGAGAAAAAAAATCAAATAATTGAGAGTGATTATTTTTACAAATTCTCAGGATAGAACAGCAAATACTTTAATCTTAACCCACTGCTTTCTGACTACGTGACCTTCTTTTTAAAGCATTGTGAATATACCCCAGGCTTTGGACCAGTTGGGAAAGAAATGTGCAGTTTGTGGGATTTGAGACAAATGAGGCTGTCTGTACGTCGGTGTATGTCTTTGTTCATGTTGAACAAGTGGGAGCATAATTTTATAGTACCAGGACCAGGAAAATATTGCCCAATCTCCATATGCTGTGTAGTTGGATTCACAAATGGGGAGAAGACAATTTTCTCTTGTACTGCCTGCTTCAGTGAATGAACCAAGACCAGCTTTCCTCTCACTGCTGACCAGCCTTCAAATTCAGCACTAAGCACATCTCCTCATGAGCCACAGGAAAATTCTCCCAATTAAAGTCAGCATATTTCAGATTCCCGAACTAAACCACAGGAAACTTCTCCATGCTGCCAAACTATAACTCTTTACAAGGACAACCAAAGCTTAGCATTGCCCAGCAGTACTTCTAAAAGTTATTCACATCTCCTACTATTAGAACATAGAACATATAAAAATGCTGCACATGAACTGGTGAATTTTGCTTGCCTCCAAAGCCAGTATATCCTCAGACAGGTGGTCCAAAACAGTGCAATGAATTCCAGGTGTAGCCATGGCAACACATGATAAAATTGAGACAATAATTTCCTCTGTCTAAAATTCAACATTCTTGCAATAAAGGTGAGAATATCATTGGGCTTCCTAAGCACTGGCTGCAATTGTTTGCTAACTTTCTGTGATTTGTGCACAAATACACCAAATCTTTCAAACTTCACTCATCTCCGGTCTTTATCCATTTTGATAAGACAGCATTTGGATTCCTTTTATCAAAGCCCAAGACCTCACCCTTCCCACCTTAACTTGCATTTACTAAGCTTCCACATAATTACTCAACCTTTCCATATTCAATTGCAGACTCCTGATATCCTCACTATAACATGACCTCCCACATACATTTTTATCATTAGTAAACATGAATACATCTCAAACTGTCTATCTTTCCATTTGCAGGGAGATCAGGATGTGGCCAGGGCAGAGGTTGAGAAAAGGGGGTACAACAATAGATGACTGTTTTAAGACCATGGACATGGACTAGAGCTGCTACAGGGCAGAGGCCAGCTACAATGGTCATGTAAACATTGATGAGTGCACGAGCTTAGTGATTGACTTAGCAAGTACATTAAGGATGTCATGAAGATCCAATGCAATACAACCAGGTCTAACCAGAACCATAGTTGATCGCAAATGTCTGTGCTCATCTCAGAGATGCAGGCTTCAGAACAGGAGACAAGATGACACTAAGATCAGCAAGGCTGAACTCTCCTCTGTGAATCTGCTTATAAGATCCATTTACAGCTCTGCAACACCAGCAACATGAGGTGCATGTGGCAAGGTATCAAAATAATAACAAATAACAAGACAACCTTACGAGTCAGCAACAATGATGGCTCCCTTCCAGACAGACTGAATATCTTCCACACATGGTTTGAAGAGAAGAACAGGCTGACACCAAAGAATGCTCCATCTCCCCATGAAGAAAAGGCACCTTGCATAGCCACAGGTGAGTTGAGGAGAATGCTGTCCAAGGTGAACCCACTCAAGGCAGCAGGACCAGACAACATACTTGGTCAGGTACCAAAAGACTGTGCAGAAAAACTGATGGAGGTCTTTACGGACATCTTGAACTCATCACTACAGTAGTCCACTGTTCCTACAAGTTTCAAAAGAGCTACCATCTTCCTGGTACCAAAGGTGTCAACAGTAACAGGCCTCAATGAAGACTGCCCACAGAAGTTCTTTGAGCATCTGGTGATGGAGCATCTCAAAGCTCACAATCTAGAGGCACTGGGCCCATTTCAATTTGCCTATAGATGGAACCATTCCACTGACAATGCTATAGTCTTGTCCCTCCACTCTATCCTGACGCACCTAGAGAATAATGCCTCATATGGCAAGGTTCTATTCATTGGCTTCAGCTCAGCATTTAACATGATCATTCCCCAGAGCCTGGTAAAGAAGTTGTCCTCACTGGGACTCAATACCCCTCTCTGTAACTGGATTCTGTGCTTCCTAATAGAAAGGCACAGTCTGTCCTGGTTGGCCACAGAATTTCAAGCACTATTATACTGAGAACTAGCACACCTCAGGGTTGTGTGCTCAGCCCGCTGCTTTTCATACGATGGATCCATGATTGCATCAACAGATCCAGCTCCAACAGTGTCATCAAGTTTGTAGATGACACACAGTAGTTGGCCTCATCAGCCACAACAATAAGTCACACTACAGAGAAGGGGGGGGGGGGGGGGGGAGGTAAAATCTCATGAAAAAGTATGAGAATATCAGCATGAGTCTCAGTGTGGACAAGACAAGGGAGATGATTCTGTATTTGCGGAAGACCAGGGATGATCACCTTCACTACACATTTATAGCTTAGTAGTGGAAAGAGTGGAGAGCACTAAGTTCCATGGATTCCACTAATAAAATGACCTATCCTGGGCTTCTCATCATTTATCAGGAAGGTACAACAGCAACTGCACTTCCATAGAAGGCAGAGGCGGGCAAGGCTACCACCCACCATTCTCTCAACTTTCTACATGAGCTCTATTGAGATCATCCTAGCCAGAAGCATCACAGAGTAGTACATTTGCTATAGAGTAGAGTGTAGAGCTCATTAAAAGAACCAAAGTCTTGTTGATGCAAACCAAGGCTTTTATTAGCAAAAGACAGGAGCTCTTAACAGGTGGCCAACCAGTCCAGAATGATCCGACCTGGCTAGGGACACAATCCTTTAAGGCCCAGACAGTAGGCATGGCTAAGCTCTCAGCCAATCGCTGTAAGCACAGTCATTACACTCTAGATACTGCAACTATATACATTGGTGATAGGTCTGTACTATCACATAGAGCTACCCAATCTTTTTAGCTCATGGAACCCTTTTGGGGAGCACTTGGAAATCGCGGAACCCCAATTGTCAATTACAGTTTAAAAGACCTGGTATATAAACAACCATATTAAGAAAGTATATAAACACAATTCTCCACATTGAAATCATTTGTTGCCTCTAATTTACATTGAATGGGGTGATACCACAGAAGTGGGTTGTATAAAGGAAGGGGATGTCAGCATACAGGAGGGAGAATGAAAACTTGGCTGAATGGTTCTACAACAACAACTTGCACTCAATGTCACCAAAACTAAGGAGCTGATTGTTGACTTCAGGAAAGAAAAGCCAGAGGTATACAATCCAATGATCATTGGGGGATCAGAGGAGGAGAAGGTGAGAAAATTTAGATTCTCGGGTGTCACTATCTTGGACGATCTTTCCTGGACCCACCACACCAATGGTATCATGAAGAAAACACATCAACAACTCTGCTTCCTCAGGAGTTTGCAGAGGTTTGGTATGACACTAGAAACCCTGGCAAATTTTCTCAGAGGTGTGGTGGAAAGTGTACTGACCGGCTGTATCATGGTCTGGTATGGAAACACCAATATCTCTGAGCATAAAGCCCTCCAAAAGTTATGAACACAGCCCAGGACATTACAGACAAAGCCTTCCTGTTGGAGAGCAGCAGCAAATATCAAAGACCCACACCACCCAGAACACCACTCTGTTCTCACCACTACCATCAGGAAAGAGGTATAGGTGCAACAAGACTCATCCCACCTGCTACCCTGCTACTATCAGAATCATCAACGACAAATTCAATTAGAGATTATTTAAGGGTTCTTACTAGTGCACTTTATTGATTTTTCTTTGCCCTCTCTGTAGCAATCAGTTGTTCAGTACTTTCTTCAGATGAATTATCCTGTCTCCTAGTTTCTTTTTTAATCCAACAATTCATGATTCTTAATATTAAACATGTGGAATATCTTTAAAATATGGCCAGCTTCATGTAAAAAAAAATCAGATTCTCATTGGTTGAAATTGATGCGCAGGGCTGAGGTCTACGCTGCTGATGTCAGGCCTCAAGACTCAATTTTGTTTTCCCAGAAACAAATTGAATTAAAGATAGAAGTAATAAGTGATTTAAGGAAAAACAGGTAGATCTTTACTACTCCCTGTCATTTCCTCCATGGAACCCCTATGCCTATCTACATGACCCAGTTTGGGAAACCCTGCTGTGGTGAATTGGATTGGAGGTTAATCCACAGGACCATAAAAGCAACTGAGAAAATCACTGGGACCTCTCTCCCCTCCCCCATTGATGTAATTTACTGGGAAATTGTTTTAAGGGGGCTCATAAAATGTGTAAGGACGCTTACCACTTCACATGCAGTATCTTCCGGATACTTCTTTCAAAAAAGAGATACAGAAGTATTAGACCCAAAACCACCTGGCTGAGGAACAGGTCCTTCCCACTAGCAGAGAGGCAGCTGAATGACTGCAGCAACTCTACAAAACTACTATTTATTAATAACATGTACTGTAGTTGTCTGTATGTGTGACACAGTTTCATTGTACTGTACTGGTACAATTGAATGATAAATAAATCTGAACTTGAATGTGGATATTCAAGGATAGTTCAAGAATGGTATGGGCCAAACATAGGCAGGAGGGATGAGAGTGGGTGTGATATTTTGATTGGCACAGGCAAGGTGAGCTGAACAGCCTGTTTCCACAATGTATGACTCAATATGTGATATCTAATTTTGAATCCATGTTAGCATACTTTCTTTCATTCCATATACTGGGCATTATCCTTGCATGTGGTACCTTCACAAATGCATCACAAAATCTAATACTTTTAATTTACAACTCGCCCTGTAAATTCTGCTTGTAATATCCTCAAAGAATTGTTAATAATTTTTCCTTTCCTAATTGCTTTTTGAAAGATTGTAAGCTACCTTCATGAACCACTTCTCTCCTTTTGGGATTTCCAGGGGTTAGACCCATTCCAAAAAAATGAGCAGCAAAATATGCCCAAGTCAGAATATATCTGAGTATAGAGAGGAAACTGTGCATTTGCACTTACTAATCAGGTCTTATTTGGTGGCAGAAATTGTCAGTTTGGCAGCTGCTTTAAGAATAAATGACCACCCTCCACTACACATCAATAAGAATAGAGAGGACCAAGTTCCTTGCAGTCCAGTTAACTTTCATGGAAACTACCGGACACTATCCTGTCAACCTTCTACAGGGGCTCCATCGAGAGCACCCTGGCTGATGGCATCACAGTATGATATAGTTGCTGCTGAGAAATGGATCACAGGTCAACCCACAGAACCATAAGAATGGCAGAGAGGATCAATGGGAGTCTTCCTCCCTCCACCCCCCCCTTCTCCATTGACATGATCTACTGGCATCATTATCTGAATAGGGTGTGCAAAATCGTTGATGACCATTTCCACCCTATTTTTCAGCTGCTTCCATTGGGAAAGTGGTTCAGGAGTATCAGAGCCAAAACCACTCGGGTGAGAAACAGTTTCTTCTCATGAGCAGTAAGACGGCTGAATGACTAAAGAAACTGCTCACACTCAACATCTGAGACTATCATATTTATGAAACAATATTTATTGATTTATTTGTAAATGTGAATACTTGTCCTGCATATGTATTGTTTGTCTTTATGTGTATTATGTCTGAATATGTATCTGCATGTTTTTCACCGAGGACCAGAGGATGTTGTTTCATGACAATTAGTTGACAATAAACTTGACCTGACTTAAAATACCTAGCACATTATGCATTTTGTATGTGGTATGCTCAGTGTATGCAATCATAGTGCGTTGGTGGTGAAAGGTTTAAGATTAAAGAAATGGATGAGTTACCAATAAAGCAGAAGGCTTTGTCCTGGATGATGAGCATCTTGAGAATTATTGAAGCTTCACTCATCTTGCCAAAGGAAATTATTCCAATGCACTCCATCATGTTCTGACTGTAATTGTTCCAGGCTAATCTGACCCACTTCCTGAGTATCCATGTGCTCTTTTGTATTCTGAATCAATTCCCAGTCTAAGGTTGTGCCAAAATACACAAACACTGTGTTTTATTCATCAGAAAAAAAACCCAGATTCTTCATTTGGGAACAGCATCTTGCAGTAATCCTGACATGCAAGATAACAATGAGTCAGGGGTCTGAATTTGAAGTGATACAAACAGGTGCATCTTCCACCTGGGCAACTACAGACCAATAGTTTGAACATAGAATGTTCTAATTTCAGGCAATGAGATCCCTCTCTCTCTTCTTCTGTACCCCTTTTGCTTTTCCAATTCTCCCTTTATTTTATCCTACTTCCCTATCACCCTCACTCATTCTCAGCTTCCTCCCTTCTTTGTTTCTATCACCCCTCCCCACTCTCATCTCCCCACTGGATTCTTCCACCCCCTCCATTCTCCCCACTCCCCACTACCCACTACCCACTCCCCAAGACTTCCCCTCCCCAGTTCCATCTGGTCTCCCTTTACATCACCATTCTGACATTCTCTGTTTTGAAATAGGTGAGTTTGAAATAGGTAGGGAGACAAAAATTGTATTAGAAATACCAGCGCTTGCTCCAATCGGTAAACTCTGGTACATTAGCCTCTGTGTTATCACTTTGTCAGTGAAGGGTGGTTATCAATTTCAAAAGTTAAGAATTCAAACAGGTGATATTAACATGGCTTTGTAATTGTAATTGTAGATTTATATATTTTCTGGTCTCTTTAGAAATCAACAAACAATTATCCAGTCCATTCTTTTGTCTGAAGAACAGAGATACTCTTGGCAGATTTCATAAATGTTTGCTTTGAGAATTTTAGCTTCCGGATAGAAATGTTTTAGAAGACCCTTGGGGACGTTCCTCTTGTTCAGCAATCACATTTGGCCTCTTAAATTGAATTGACTTCACCTCCCAGCATTCTCTTCCTGTTTATGTTTTTTCAGGAGGTCCAGCAGGAACAACTCCCACTTGGAACACCTCAAATCGATGATGAACCCAAATCTCTTCAATCCCTGCAGCCCCAAAGAGATGCTGAGCTCTGCTCAAGTCAGCCTACAACAAACTTGAAAACATGAAAACCATCTCAAGTGCAGCTTTGTTGTGCTTAGTTCCTTGACATGGTTTGTAATGTGTCCTAGGTTCAAATACATGTCATGATCTGAAAGCTTGGGCATCAAATGAGGGTTTCATCCGGGCTGATGTCACTTTTGTGCACTCTTCCTGCTTTTGGCTTGTTTCAGAGTTGTGGAAGTTGATTTAATCTCACAGATCATGCAAAGAATAGATTGGATGAATGTAGAGATTATTTTTCCCAGAGTACAGGTGCCTAACCTTTTATCTGGAATTGTCGGGATCAGACACCTGCCATTGATTGAAATCTTCCGAATTTCGGAATCATTTTAAAATGGTGGTCCCTTTAAGCAAATGTGACATTTCAAAACCACTCAAAATTGCACAAAATGGGGCACGGAGTGTAAAATAATTTTAGATGAATAAAGTCCATAGTACACCATAATATCACTGGCATGTTGTTTTAATATTTTAAAGTAAAATTTCAAAATAAAATTGGCTCAGAAATTTCAGACGTCTCAAACAGTGCAAATGCAGTAAACACACATTACAACTCAAACATCACGTCAGAATGAACTCTTTTTAAAGACTTCTTCCAGTGTCGTCTGTTTAATTAAAAGAGGTTTCTGACTAAGCAGTCTCTCTTTCATTGAATAAACAGCCATAATCTCATGCTCACTGATAAATTAATGTTGTTTCATCCCACCAATTAATTAATCACACATTTTAACCCTATCATCAATGGGTATATTTTTCACCTGTGCACACAATGTCTTTGGTCCTCATTACAACTCTCCTCATGCTTATCGGTATGTAACATTTCAGCAATTTCCTATAACCCTCAAGGAATGAACAGCGGGTGCATCTTAGTCAATATTCAGCACTTCTTTGATGTCAGCTGCTTCTAACGTGTTTACATTTTCTGCGGCAACACTTTTGGTATCGGCAATGAGGTTAGCGATCATCCTTCTTGTATTGACATGAAAACCTCAAAGTCTTCACTTGTAGACTCATTTTCATCGAACATTGTTGATGACCAAAGTCTATGCCAAGTATGTTGTAATGTTGTTTAATTTACATTTCTCCGTGTATTATCATGTACACAATCTGCAGAAGCTTATTCACCACAGATTTTAAAATATTTTATATCATGACACTTCTTAATTTTTTTCAGCCAACCATGTGAATATTCACACTCACCCTCAAGGTTCAATTCTTCGGAGAATTTTTGAGCTTGTTTCATTATGAGCAGACCAGTCAGTGGCTGGCGTTCACTTCTTCATCGTCGCACCCACTCAATAAACGCTCAGTCAATATCTACTTTTTTTGCCATATGCAAAGTTTCCCTTTTATTCATCAGTCTGTAGTCATCACTTCCACAGTAAAACTTCAACAACTGTTCTTTCTGTTTCCTCAAATCATCTATGGTGGACAATCCCACACCATCATCTTCTGTTAGACGACACAAAGATACGCCACAGTGAAGCTTCCACAATAACTCCATTTCTGTGCAATCGATAATGAAAAATGCTTCCTTTTCTGCATCTCACTGCTATCCACAGGGAACTCTGCCAGTCATTTTGCCATGTTCATAGGCTTCACAGAGGCTTCCGACTGGTAGTGTCGACTGGTAGGGTGGGTGGTGATGACACTCGACAGTGAGAGGATCTTATAAAGTAAAGATCACAATAATAACTGATGGCAACCGACATTTGTTCTTGTAAAATAATAATCATACTAATTAGTGACACCGTGCACCACAAAATGCCACTTATTACATGATACCGTAAATTATCAACATTGAATGCGATGGGGTATACAGGAGTTGAACGACAGTCACATCAAGCCATGTTTGGCACTAAACTCCATCTTTGATGAGAAGATGTCACCTACCAATAAAAGTGCTGGTACTTGGTGCTTACCAGTTTTCAGAATTCCATATAAAATCTTAGGCACTGAATCAATAAAGAGAAGAGATAGGTTTGAGGTCGGAGTGGGGGGGGGGGGTCGGAGAGAGATTTAACAGTAAAATTAGGGAATTTCTTTTACTCAGAAGCTGGTGGGTGCTTGGAATGAGCTGATGGAGGAAGTGGCTGAGGTAAGTACTTTTGCAATGTTTAAGAACATATTGGACAGGATCATGAATTAGCTGGGTTTAGAGTGCTATGGCCAAATGCAAGTCGGCCACACTGCATGACTATAAATCGTTACGCTATGTAACATGTGTCATGATAATGAATATGTATGAGATGTACCAGAAGTCACGTGGTATGAGAGAGAGATAAGAGCACAAGCAGGAGAACAAAGGAAACTGGAAAATAAAGACACTGAGAAGTTTACCTGATAAAACTTGTGTTTGATGTTTTATTAACTTCACATTTCGGGCCACAAATGTGACATTGGCGACGAGGATGGGATAAGCTTGAAGAAAATTAAAGACTAAAGAAGATTACAGACGATTACAGACAACTTCAAGGTGATAAGAATTTTCTCTTTGACTCAGTACTTTTGGGGCTGGAATATTTCCTCATGGCTGGGGCAGACGGTGACTTTCTAACACATAGTGGAATTGCTCATTTTGACCCAAAGGGTGATGCAAGCACTGTAAGTGTGAAGTGGAAGGCATGGCTGGAAGAATTTGTATCCTACGCCGACAGTCGTGGCCTATTTCTAGATACCGGTACGGTTGAACAAAAAGCGCAGAGAAGGGCGTTACTTCTTTTCACTGCTGGTCCCGCAGTTCGGGAAACATTTAAGACACTTTTGAATACTGGAAGGAAGGATGAGTACCGGAAAGCGGTAGATGCATTAAATGCACACTATGTAGTGACACCGAATGCTACATTTCAATGCCATTTGTTTCGGAGAATGAGACAAGAAGATGGCCAGACAATTGCTCATTACATGACGAGACTACGCCAGCTAGCTGTTGGATGCAATTACATGCCAGCTGATTTGGACAACCAATTATTGGATCAAGTCGTACAGCACTGCAGATCAGATAAACTCAGAAGACGTCTACTGGAAAGAGGGAGTGAGTTGGAACTCACTGATACTTTAGCCATTGCTGCTGCATTAGAGGCTGTTGAAGGGCAATTTCATACCATGACCCTGAAAGACAACTCAAGCCAGCAAATTAAGAGGCTCTCACATCGCCATAACCAGCCAAGATGTACGTCGACACAGGACGTGGAGTGTTATCGATGTGGAAACCGAGGTCACTTTGGAAAAGACCCATATTGCCTGGCCAAAGGCAAAGTTTGCAGAAAGTGTGGAGGTAAGGACCACTTTGCAAAGAAGTGCAAAAGCAAGTCCAATGCAGACCAGAGAGGATGAGTACAACTTCCAAAGGCAAAGCCTGGGGGAAAAGAAAGTATCCTGGAAAGAAATACACCATTCGCCAGATAGACGGTGACGATGATGATACCCAGGAGGAACAGAGTTGTTACCAATTTACGTTGAACGAAGTACATCATGAGAAGGTCCCAGTGATCATTGGTGGAGTGACAGTGCAGGTCATTGTAGACTTAGGCAGTGACAGTAATGTGATTGATCGACATTTATGGGAGAAGTTGAAAAGGAAAAAGATCATCTGTACCTCAAAGAAGTGTTCCAAGAAACTGTATCCATACACAGCAACCAAGCCATTGCAGACCATTGGATGTTTTACTGCAACTGTTGAAGCTGGAGATAAGTACACCGAAGCAGAGTTTATGGTCATAGAAGAGAGGGAAGAACCATTGCTGAGTAGAAGCACAGCGCAAGACCTGGCAATACTTCATATTGGAGCTTGTGTCAATTCAATTCAGTCATACGAGGATATGAAGCAAGGATTCCCTGCAGTCTTCCAAGGAGTAGGAAAGCTGAAAGGTCGACAATTGAAGCTAGCGGTAGATGAAATGGTCAAACCCAAGGCACAACCAATGCGCCGAACTCCGTTTGGACTTCGTGGGAAAGTCGAAGCCAAAATTAAAGAATTGATTGAACAAGACATTATTGAACCGGTGGAACATTCGACACAATGTGTCAGTCCCGTAGTGATTGTGCCCAAACCAAAGGGTGACATAAGACTATGTGTTGACATGAGAATGGCCAATGAAGCTATAATTAGAGAACGACACCCTATACCAACAGTGGAGGAAATACTTCAAGAACTAATTACCAGCAAGGTATTCTCAAAAATTGATCTGAAATGGGGCTATCATCAATTAGAGCTGGCTCCAGGTTCTCGAGATGTAACAACATTTGTGACTCACTGTGGATTGTATCGTTACAAGAGACGATCATTTGGAATTAATGCAGCTTCGGAGATCTACCAGTATGAAATCCATCGAGTGATTCAAGGCATTCCTGGAGTTGCCAACATTTCTGACGACATCATAGTCCATGCACCAACGAAGGAAGAGCATGACAAACGGATGAAGCGTGTACTATCTAGACTACAGGAGGCAGGCCTTACCGTGAATGGAAACAAGTGCCAGTTTGGTGTGTCAGAAATGGACTTCATGGGACACAGACTTACACGGGAAGGACTAAACCCTGCAGAGGCCAAGGTGAAAGCTATTGCAGAGGCACGTGCACCTCAGAATGCAACAGAGGTGAGGCGTTTCCTGGGATTGGTCAATTTTTGTGCAAAGTTCATTCCTAATTTCGCTACAGTGGCAGAACCACTAAGGAAACTAACCAGGAAAGGTGTACCATTTCATTTTGGATCTGAGCAGAAGAAAGCGTTCACAGCGCTGAAGCAAAGCCTGACAGATGCAAAAACTCTTGGATATTACGATCCGGCGGCATCAACCAAAGTCATAGCGGATGCCAGCCCGGTTGGTTTAGGAGCCGTGTTGGTCCAGATGCATGATGGAGGACCAAGAATCATTGCCTATGCCAGCAGATCGTTATCAGATGTGGAAAGAAGATACTCTCAGACAGAGAAAGAAGCACTCGGACTTGTATGGGCCTGTGAGAGGTTCCATGCATATTTATACGGCATTGAATTTGAACTCATCACAGATCATAGCCATTAGAGGTGATCTATGCACCTAGATCCAAACCATGTGCCAGAATAGAGAGATGGGTACTCAGACTACAACCCTACAAATATAAAGTAATCCACATTGCAGGGAAAACAAACATTGCAGATCCGCTGTCTAGATTGGTGAAGGATGGTGGTCCACAATCCAAGTCAGAATTGTGAACAGAAACAGAGAGCTTTGTACGCTTCGTAGCTATTCAGTCGACACTGAAAACTGTGACTACGAAGGAAGTCGAGAGAGAATCCGAACGTGGTCCAGAACTCATGGAAGTAAGAGAATGCATACAGAGTGGACAATGGGACAAGTGTACTCACAAGGTTTACATTCCCATTAGAGACGAACTTTGTTGCATCGGACAGTGTGTACTAAGAGGTTGCAGATTGGTGATACCGCAAAGATTGAGACCGAAGATCGTATCCTTAGCGCATGAAGGACACCTAGGTATTGTTGGTACCAAGCAAAACCTCAGGACCAAGGTATGGTGGCCAGGATGTGATAAAGACGCAGATAAATTTGTTAAAACTTGTCATGGATGTCAAATCACAAGTAGGAGTAATCCGCCAGAACCGATCCAGAGTACACAACTCCCGACAGGACCATGGATCGACGTAGCTGTTGATTTTCTTGGACCTTTACCGACGGGTGAATCAATTATGGTAGTGATAGATTACTACAGCAGATACTATGAGTACGTGGTGTTGAAGTCCACAACCACTGAAAAAAACAATACAAGCATTAGCAGAGATATTCGCAAGATATGGATTACCTGTTACATTATACTCTGACAATGGTCCACAATTCATTTCAGAGACATTTGCGGAATACATGAGGACCACAGGTATCCACCATCATAAAGTAACTCTGAAATGACCGCAAACCAACGGAGAAGTAGAGAGACAAAATCAGTCCATTGAAAAACGATTGAGGATTGCACATGTAGAAGGACAAAATTGGCGAGAAGCATTGCTATCTTATGTGGCTGTCTATCGAGCAACGCCTCATGCAACCACTGGAAAAAGTCCTGCAGAAGCATTTTTTGGGAGAAAAATTCGCACAAAAATGCCAGAAATAAAGGAAATCCGAGACGACCAGGAGATGAGGGACCACGATGCTGAAAAGAAAGGTGCAGCAAAGCTGTACACAGATTCAAAACGTAGAGCCAAGTACTCAGAAATCATGCCAGGAGATAATGTTCTAGTGAGGCATGAAACTGCTGGTAAGCTAGACACACCTTATTACCATCAACCCTATACTGTCGTATCCAGAAGTGGCAGTATGGTGACAGTCAAGTCTCCGACTGGAATCCTGTATAAGAGAAATGTATCAGGTGTAAAAAGGTACCAGTCCAGAGATACATCGAGCGAAGAGGTTGAAAGGCCAATACGAGATGCTGAAACTGAGAGACCTGATGATGTTCCAGAGGCAGTTACCAGCACTCCTGATGAAGTGACTAGAGCGCCAGAAACACCCGAAGCCGAGGCGAGCAGTATTTCCGACGCTGAGAGTGAACAACCGAGAAGCGACGACAATATCGCAGGCAGGCCGAAACGAAACCGGAAAGCGCCCAAACGATACGAAGACTTTGTGCCATAGTTTTAATAAGAACTTTGGGACAGTATTTAATCTTATATCATAAAGTGCATGTATGAGTGCTGTAGGAAGTAAATTTTGTTTAGTTGAGTTATAGTATTACCATTAGTTACGATGTTTGTAGGTTACCGAGGGATATTGGTAATTGAAGGTAAAGTTTATTTCTGATTAAAGGAGGGATGTCATGATAATGAATATGTATGAGATGTACCGGAAGTCATGTGGTATGAGAGAGAGATAAGAGCACAAGCAGGAGAACAAAGGAAACTGAAAAATAAAGACACTGAGAAGTTTACCTGATAAAACTTGTGTTTGATGTTTCATTAACTTCACATTTCGGGCCACACATTAGTCATGAAACGTGACTGTTGATTATGGCGGTAGAACAACATAATTAAATTTCCTTCCACTTTCTTTGTATGTAAGATGCTTTTAATAAATATGCAACCATGTGCACCCTAATTGGAATACAACAAGAATTTTGCTTCAGAAATTATTCTCTTGTTCTGAATGGCATTTTTCCGCCAGTCCTTTATTGCTTATAACATTCCTGCTAGAAGAAAAGCCAGAATTAGCAAATTTATCACAAACTTTAAAGCTGCTCCCCTAAACAGTTTTTTTTGGTAGAAATTTCATTGCATCCGACAAATCCGTTTTACCGCAGCTGTAAGGAGCTCCTGAATCACAGCTACAAGTACATTGGTTCCTTATCATTGAAGGGATTCCCCAGTGGGTTTATTTCTGAATTACATTCTTGTCAGTGATGCACAATAGATAAAACAAAATGACCAGACTAATTTAAATAAATCTGATGTGAACAATGATTCTGAGAAGTGATTCAGAGGTAATAATCTGTTTACACAGGACAACAAAGATTTTGCTTCCTGAACACTTTTGGATGGGCCTGTATTTTATGGATTTTGCGCTGCTGATCACGAAAATCACCTTAGCATTTTCAGATCATGTACCATTTTTTTTTGGATGTAATCTATTTTTGTGATTTCCTGTCGTCCTTTTAATATGCTTCAACATACAAAACCATGAAGTGGAACATGTAATTGAAAATTCATTTTCTGTTTTCACATTTGGACTTCTTCCCTGTTTAGGTCCAGTGCCAGAACAAGTCTTAGCGGGGAGCATTAGGGTAACCAAAGTGGGGGAGGCACAACCTGATGCTCAAGGGGTCAAGGATTACAATACCTCTGCGCTAGATAAGATCTGCACCTCTCTGCCCAGTCTTAAGGCTATCACAGAGCTGAGGCAGTGGGAGATGATGGGTAACATTGACCAGGTTCCCCTTGCTGCAGGAATATATGAACAGGAAGTGCCTGTCCTTGCACTGCTCTGCAGCCCTGAAGTCCTGGTGTATGGGCTAGCAGTCTCCAGAAACACTGGCTGCAGAGACGGTTGTTCGAATCACATCAACCACTGTGCACAGTGCTGCCTATGAACTTGGTGGCAGCATCAGGAGAGAACCAGAGCTGCCACCATCATCCAAAGTGGGTTGGAGAGGTCACCAAGGTTGGTGAGTAATTGGAGGCCACGTGCAGGCTGTGGCAAAGATCCAGGCTTTGTTCCAAGGTTACCAAATCAGGAAATTATTAAGGAGCATTGGCAAGCACCCAGAGGTGGAGGAGGGAGGCAGGTCTGGGAGAATCCAGGAGGTATCCACAGATGTTGTCGGGGGATAACACTGAGAATGTCCAATTGAACATGAATGTGGCATGGGATCTCAGAACCTGAGAGGTGGCAAGCAAGAGAGCACAGCTCAATGCCAAGGGACCAGCAATTTGGATCAAGCGCAATACTTTCTTCATCCCCCCGAAAAGTGACCATACATGTGAAGGCATCGGAGGCAGGCATGTGCTGAGATAGGTACCTTATAATTATTGTCAAAGCACATTGCCAGCCAGAAATAAATGGGGAGATCAGCACCATCCTTAGAATAAAAAAAAATGACAACCTACAAATACACCAGATTTGGTGTGGGGTGGGGGGTTCACAATGCCTTGTTTGGGGTCTAATGCCTGCAAATGTCATCCCTTGCCATTGATCCAGTCCCTGTTGGTCTTGGTACATTAGTCAGTGACGACGCACATTGTGAAAGGTTTCACCAGGACATTACAAGCATGGAAAAGCAGCATCAGGGCAACTGGAATCCGTCAGTGTTGGCCAATTATTGTTTGTCACTGACATGAGAGGCATCAGATGCTGAGTACAAATAAAAATCAGTGGAAAAACATTTTAGGTCAGTTGAACAAACTCAATGTGTCAGCATCATTATGTGATTAAATATACTATATTAAATTAAAGTTAATTTAATGTTTTTTTTTCCAACTTCCTACATGATGCAGCAAATCTGAAATTATCTTCGTATTCAGCATGAACTTGTTTATCATAATCCCCAATGTATTTTCAGGAAGCAAGCCTTTTGAAAAAAAAATGCTGTCCCATGTTATAGATGCTAGTGGAACCTCTCTGAATTAGAACATAAAAGGAAATGAGTCAGCCTTGTTGGTTCTCAGTAAAGCCAATCCTATTCATCCCATCTCCCCCTCCCCTCCTTAATCTCACTCGCATACCTTTGATTATTTTAACCACTTGGCCACAATTTACAAGAGCTAATCAACCCATGCTGCAGAGGCCCATGCAGTCACAGGGAGTATAGCTCAACTGTGCAGGCAGCTTCCAATGTCAGGATGAAACCTGAGTCTCTACATCTGTAAGGAAGCAGCAATACTATACAGATATGTTGTCCTTAAATTTTGTATGCTCCAGAAAAGAAGATGCAGAACTTGTTATGCCTCCAGGTTTTTTTCTCTCTCTCAGTGTTACCAATGGACTTGATGACAATAATGGTTCATCATTGAAAATCAACAATTGTGAAAAATGCTTTTATAGATTTCGCCTTTAGCTATTCTTATGGTAGACAGAAACTGTAAAGTTATTCTTTTCTGTTCTTTGATGTTCATACAGGAGGTTAAAGATTATAAAGTAATTCTTTTCAGATTATTGAGTGATCATTTGCATTTACATTGCAGGAAAATTCCAATCAACATGCACATGACGAAAGGTTACAATTCAAGGCATTCAGATTACTATCCAATGATGACCCTTGACCCTTGCTTTCAAAGATCTAAAACTCCAAGATGCTCCCTCAAAAACACTGATTTCAATTTGAAGGGAAAAAGATGGAAAGTATTCAACTTCTCAAAAGGCAGTAAACTTGAGACAAACATACTGAATGAATTGCTGTTCTCAACTCGCTTCACCACTTCATGAAAAGATTTATTTCTTTTAGGAAAATGCATTGGCATTAAAATATCAGATCAAATCTGTGATACACAGCTTGTTGTATTTATGATAATAACCTTCTCAAAGGTCAACATATGGAGCACCTTCTGTAGTCCTCCCAGAGATTTGGGTATACTTTCCAAGTGTAAGTTAATCATCCATGTTTCTAGCTGTTTGTTATTTCAAGGCTTTTCCTGTGCTCTCTGTTTAGAGTCCTTGAAGCTTAATTACTTCAATATATTTAAGTTCTGTGGTTCACATAACTTTGTGATTTTTTTCTCATGTACCTCCTGGTGTGCGCCTTAAGTCTATCAGTGATTCTTGTTATTCTGTGAAGCTTACAATATGCACCACTGATAACCTTTTAAACTTGCTACAAGGAATTTTTCAAACTCCTGGGGCAAGAATTTTTTTTAAAATTTTCAGTTCATGCACCACACACTAGAATTTTAAGATACTGTCATCCTCTAGAAAGTGCAAAACTGAATGAATTTATTGAATTTAATTTTAGAATTTCCTTTCGTGTGGATTGGAATAATGACTTTTAGGGTGTTGGTTGAATCCCTTGATCACTTCTTGCCAAACCATATGCATTGCATTACAGTGTGCTTCCACCACCCTCCACCATACCATCACTTACTTTGTCTATTCATTTCAAATTCCTGACTAGTTTAGTCATCTCTGGCATGAAACCTCACTTTTCCAAAGAAAGTTACTTCCAAAATAGGTTACATTTTTAATTGGTTGTAAAACATTTTGGAACCATCTGAAAGTTTCAATATGATTGCAAATCTTTCTTTCTGTGCCAAAACAAAAAAAAGGGTTTATATAGCCTTATTCTGAACTTCTGAAACCAGACAATCAAGAACTTGTGAAATGTAGTTGCCTTTGTAATGTAAGAAAAGCAGTTTGCATGGAGCCACGTCCTACAATCCAAGGTGTGATGGTGGCAACATGATCTATCTATTTTGGTGAGTTTATTTAATAAAAACAACTTATTAAAGAGAGAAAAAAGATATCTTTCCCTCAGAAGTGGCACGTAAACCATCTGATTCAAAGAAACCTGACCAATATAAGACACCAGAAATCTTCAATATGTTCAGCCACATTTCACATCAGCTGTACTTTCCAATGTCTATTATCTTTCTTCTTTGGCTTGGCTTCACGGACGAAGATTTATGGAGGGGGTAAATGTCCACATCAGCTGCAGGCTCGTTTGTGGCTGACAAGTCCGATGCGGGACAGGCAGACACGGTTGCAGCGGTTGCAGGGGAAAATTGGTTGGTTGGGGTTGGGTGTTGGGTTTTTCCTCCTTTGCCTTTTGTCAGTGAGGTGGGCTCTGCGGTCTTCTTCAAAGGAGGTTGCTGCCCGCCAAACTGTGAGGCGCCAAGATGCACGGTTTGAGTCGATATCAGCTGTTGGAATCTAGGGGTTAAAACAGTATGAAATAAATGATTAATTAATAAGTTTATATTTACTGCTTGGTTCAGGGAAAAAGAGGAATGTGATTAAGTGGCAATCACAGCATGGAGCAAAGTTGGCTGAGCAAAATGTTCTGCTCCCAAATACAGGGAGAGGAAATGCATAAAACGATTTAGGAGGAATGCTCAAACTGAAGGAGGTGGTGAGTAGCACAGGAGACACAGGCCAGACCAGAACAAAGAATGGCCTGCAAGAAACAAAGGGAATGGAAAACCAGTCTAGGAGGAAGATTAAGGCATGAGGAGGTGTTAAAGAGAACAGCAGAAATTGGCCAGACAAGAACAGAATGGTGATTAGAAATATCTGGGGATGAATTAATTTCTGATCAACACAACAGGATAGTCTGGCCTGGAGGATTAAGATGGGAGTGCTACACCCCAGATATCTGCAAAACAGGAGATGACTTGTGATAACCCTTATGCAAAAAGATCTAGCAAAGGAAGACAACTTTTGTTCTGTATGATAATGAAATCTAGCAAAGGAAGCCAACTTTTGTTCTGTATGATAAGGTTGACCTATATAAACTGAACCAACTGGACAATAGGGGTCAGTCTTGGGGAGTAGCTCACTGTGCAGGTGACCTATGAACTAATGAGTGACCCAGAGCTCTGTTAAGTTTTATTCTTGTGCTGTGTAATAAATTGACTGTTGAACCGAATACCTTCTCCTATCACTTCATTCAAAGAACACGCTGGACTCAGACTACACATAGACTAAATTAAGAGTAAGGTAAAGCCAGAGTCCGACAATTTGGTGACCCCGACGTGATGAAGATGGAGAAGTGACGGAAGAAAAAGTTACGAAACACCGGTCGATTGTGGTGTGGTGATAACAACAAGTGACCATCCTACAAAGGGAGGTAAGCAGATGCCTGTTTTAACGAAGTTCTGCTATTGGCAAAGATAAATTGTGTGTTGTCACTACTCTGCAAAAGCCCTCGTTAAAGCCAAAGAATAAAACAAAAGGGGGATGGAGTCCCCCTAGTAGAACGGGGTTGGAGTCCCCTGTAGTAGAAGGGGGTTGGAGTCCTCCTAGTAGAACGGGGTTGGAGTCCCCTGTAGTAAAAGGGGGTTGGAGTCCTCCTAGTAGAATGGGGTTGGAGTCCCCTGTAGTAAAGAGGGGGTTGGAGTCCTCCTAGTAGAAAGGGGGTTGGAGTCCTCCTAGTACAACGGGGTTGGAGTCCCCTCGTAGCGATCTCGAGAGATAGGTTTAGACACTTGGCCAATTAGAATAAGGTGTATGGTGATGGTTATTTGTTTCTGTAGTGTGTAATAAGTATTTGATTAAGGATCGTGTACCATAGTAGTGTATAAGTATCTGTAGAAGGTGCATTGTGATAGTTATTTGTTTTTATAGTGTGTAATAAGTATTTGATTAAGGATCGTATACCATAGTAGTGTATAATCAGTATCTGTATAAGGTGTATTGTGTTATAGTTATTTGTTTCTATAGTGGATAAGTATCTGTTTAAGAATCGTCTAGTGTATCATAATAGTTTATAATAAGTATTTGTTTAAGGATTGTGTACAGTGTGCCGCTGGTGTTTATAATAACGTGGGAAGGGACGAAGTAGATTGCAGGGTGTCAAAATCCTACCGGGGAGAGACCCAGTGAAGTACGAAGTCTAAAGGGTTAAAGATCAGAACGGAGATGGAAGGAGTAAATAGGGATGTAGGGCAAGAGCTCGGGGGAGACAGAGGGGTTCCCCCATCTGTAAACCGACAGTGGGAAAAAACAAGGAATCAATTACTGGGAGGATTACCGAAGGGAGAGGAGGTACAGGCTATAGCACGGTATGAACAGATATGGAAAGAGCTGCAGAGTCAGGGGAAGGTACCGCTAGGGTTTGAAAAGATCCGGCTGGTACTGTACTTAGGAGAAGCAGAGAGGGAAGCAGCCAAGGAGGTACAGGAACATGAGGCAAAAGGACAAGGATCTATATGGAATAGAAGAAGGTTTAAACAACAGAGAGAAGTGAAGGAACAGAGAAGGGCAGATTTACACAATATGACATTGGCTTGCATGGCTGTGGAAGCGAACCTTCAACCAGATATTAAAAAGGGATCCCATAACACTAAGGAGAAAACAGGGGAGGTTAAGCCGTCAGCCCCGCTATATCCAAAGTTACCAGAGACATTGCCACCACCTTATCCGATTCCCCAGATGCCAGCGATGGAGATAAATGAGGGAATAGTGAATGTCACTGAATTAGCAGGTCACGAACTCCAGGAGGCGAAGGAGAGACTTAAGAGAGTTTTGCAGGAAAGGGTGGAGGAAATGAAGGAGTTAACAAAGGAAATACAGAATGTATGTAAAGTGAGGGAAACTAGTATGCGACTGGAAAAAACAAATGAGAGAGAGCAAGAACAGACACTTGAGAATGCCTTCTCGGTAGGAATGTCAGAGGATCACACCACCCCCACTCCTCACAATAGACAAAAGGAGTCAGAGGATGAGGAGATCTCGACCTTTTTGAGTCAGTGTAAGGAGAGTTGGACGGATAAAGCAGGAGTACACCCAGCCACAGATCCCTTGCAGACTACACTCTTTAGGGCTGCAGTAACGAGCGGGCTGCCAGCTGTAGTTAGGGAGGCATTAGAGAATAACCCTGATATTCCTGGCTGCTCGAGGGAGCAATGGGAAAAACATTTGACCCATCACATGAAGCGTTACAGGGCTAAGCAAAAGGAGGACAAACAAACTACGGAGTCGGCACAAGTGCAACTCCTTAAGCTTCAATTGGAAGAGGCTAGAAAAAAGGCAAACGAGGCAAAAAAGATTTCCTCAAAGGGTGCGAACCTGATGATTCAGCAGCCAACGCAGCCACCACAAGGGAATAATATGAGTTGGCACCCGGCCCCATATTGGGCACCGGGTCCCACCTATGTGGCCAGAATGGGAGGTCCAATGGGGGGATTCCGAGTAAGAGGGAGAGGTCGGGGTGCTCCACGAATGCAACCAGCCGTATGTTTTGTATGCGGTCAGCCAGGACACTGGAAGAGAGACTGCCCCCTAGCTTGGGATCCTCGGGACACTGGGGGAAGAGGATATGGACCACCACAAAATGAGCATTGCGTCCAGCCCCAGAGATCGTCAGTGCCACCCCCGGTACATCAGGCACCCCATGCGGCTTTAGCTCCAAAGAGACAATTCCCTTTGCTGACAGAGGAGGAGCAATATTGCCCACAGTGACGGAGCCCGAGCACCCACGAGCAGGCTAGGTTGGCAGACCCTTTCCTGCAGATTAAAGTTATGGACATGGAAGTATCCTTTTTAGTGGATACGGGAGCCAGATTTTCAACACTCACTGGCACTGAATTTCAAGATAAAACATCATCCTCTAGCGTCCAGCTGATAGGGTTCTCGGGTACACCAGAAAATCTGCCGTTTTCTACACCACTAGTCACTTCTGTGGCGGGACAGACTTTTACACATCAATATATTTTGTCAGCCAGGTGCCCTACCAATCTCTTGGGCAGAGACCTGTTGGTCAAGTGTGGAGCATCGATCCTTTGTGGACCCAGTGGAATAGAGGTCACCTTTCCAAATGGATATTCTATGAACTGTTCATTAACTACACTGCATTCCAGTTCTCAGATGTTGTTGGCGGCAGCTGGAGGATCCGCGTCTGAGGGACAATGGGCTGACATTTACTGGGAGCTGCTGCAACCAGAGGACCCACAGAAGGGAGGGCTGCTAAAGCTTTATAATCAATGGAAGCCGTGGATCCAGACGTTACACCCGTATACCCCTCCCTCGGACCCTCCCCATATGACCCTCTTTTTCCATAGGGATGGGGATGAAATGTATCAGCATGCCTTTTATGAAGAGGTAGAGGGCATGCTATGGGAAATTAATTCGGACTACATAGTGGTAGGAAAGGAGGGAGTGGCCGCTACGGTAGGACTGACATCTGAACAGCTGGAATGGTATGAGATGGCAGGTGAGGCCATTCCTCATGTCACCCTTGCAATTGGCACTACTCACCAGGCAAAAGATTTGGGACCGATGTGTCAGAACTTGATGTCCCTTAGTGACTGGTCTAACACCCAAATACTGACAGTGCAGTTCTCCTCATCTGGTCAGGCATACAGAATTTTGTCTCCGACATATGATCAAGTCCTCCTTGAGCATAGACAGATTGAACGCTTTCATTGTAGAGAGAAGATGGATCACCCCGACTTGGCCCCTATGCTAGATTCTCTCCCTGAGAACCTGTGGTCAGTGGGATCAGCAGATGTGGGTTTTTGTCAGTAGGTTGATCCCATAACCTTCGAACTGTCAGATTACACCCCTATTTGGCAGATGCAGCATCCCCACAAACCTGAAGCTGAGGAAGGTTTGGCAAAGACCATTGATGGCCTTATCTATTCAGGGGTGTTGGAACATTCGCGTTCTAGTTGGAATACACCCATTTTACCTGTTCCTAAACAAGACACGGGCAAATATCGGATGGCCCATGACTTAAGGCGCATCAATGGTATTGTGAGAACATCCACAGTTCCAGCACCAAACCCATATACTGCCATGACTGCTTTAACCCCCAACTACAAGTGGTTCTCTTGCATAGATTTAGCGGATGCTTTCTTTTGCTTGCCGCTGGCAGAACCATTAAGAGATGTGTTTTCGTTCACGTATAGAGGTAGAAAGTTGCGGTATACTAGGCTTCCGCAGGGCTTTATCTTATCTCCAGGGATTTTCAATCAGGTGTTGAAAGAACAGCTGGGGGGGCTAGCACTGCCAGGTGGGGTAGTTCTGATCCAGTATGTAGATGACATCCTATTAGCAGCACCTGATCACACTTCCTGTTTGGAGGCCACCTGTCTCCTGCTAGTGCAGCTGTTCAAGGCAGGCTTTAAAGTCTCTCGCTCAAAGCTGCAATGCTGCAAACAGGTGGTCACCTTTTTAGGGAGAATGGTCTCAGCGAAAGGCACAGGGATTTCCCCTACACATCGAACAGCGATACTACATCATCCAAAACCAAAGACAGTAAAAGAGATGCTTTCGTTTTTGGGTTTGTCAGGTTATAGTAGGCAGTTTATCCCATCGTATGGTGAGTTGACACATCCACTGCGAACTTTGGTGAATGAGCAGGGGATGAGGAACCTGGGAGCTACACTTGATTGGACTGCACAGGCTGAGATGAGTTTTATTCTATTGAAGCAAGCTCTTACAACAGCTACAGATTTGGCGATTCCAAATTATAAACTACCTTTCTTTTTGGATGTTTCTGAAAAAGCACACACAATTGATGGTGTTCTTTTTCAGAAAAAAAGGGGGTGGAAGATGTGTGCTCATGTATGTGAGTATCACACTAGACCCAACGGAAGACAGACACCCACCATGTACGAGACATGCAGCGGGAGTAGCAAAGATTTTACAAAAGGTGGCACACATAGTAATGGGACATGGCCTGACGGTATTAACAACACATAGCATTGTAGCATTTGTGAGCTCGACAGCATTTACAATGACTTCACTAAGGCAGACGAGACTAGAAAAGATCCTGAATGCTCCAAATGTTACATTTACCCATGAAGGCATTAACATGGCAGACAATATGGGAGAGGGAGAACCACACTGTTGTGAGAAGAGGGTAGTGAAGGATATTAAAATAAGACCTGACTTACAGGCTACACCCTTAAGAGAACCAGATGAAACCTTGTTTACAGATGGGTGCTGTTACAGACACCCCACAGATGGATTGAAAGCTGCCTAAGCGGTGGTACGAAAAACTACAGGAGGATTTGAAGAAATCATTACAGGGACAGTGAGAGGAAAGGAGTCAGCACAACTCGCAGAACTACAGGGAATGATAGCAGCATTAGAATGGGCAGAAGGGAAGGAGGTCAATATATATACAGACTCGGCATATGTGGTAGGGACAATACAGGTTGAACTTAGTCAATGGATTAGAAGTGGGTTTTTAACAGCAGCAATGACCCCAATTAAACACGAGAAGGACGTTAGGAAACTGGTTGAGGCTCTCCTGAAACCAAGGGCATTAGCAGTTCTTAAATGTAAAGGACATGATAGAACAGATACGATGGTGGCTCGGGGAAATCAGGAAGCGGACATGGCCGCTAAAAGGGCAGCAGGATACGGCCCTCAGTTTATTATGATACAGGCAGACAGAACAGCACATGACTTATTACCACCGTGTAGGGTAGAAGTAATAATACAGGAACAAGCAAAGGCATCACCTCAGGAAAGGATGGTATGGGAGGAAAGGGGGGCAACCAAGGATCAAGGATTATGGAGATCAATAGACGGGAGGCCAGTTTTACCATCTGGACTCATGAAACCCCTCCTCGAGGAGGCGCATGGGCTAACACACTGTGGAAAGAAGCAGATGATAAGGTACTTGATACATTGGTGGCACCCCTTCCTGCCGGCGATGGTGGAGAACCATATTAGAGAGTGTGAGGTATGTATAACTTTCAATGTCAAGGCGACTGTAAAGCCACATGAAGGACAGTTCCCGTTACCTAAGTTACCAGGGCAGGAAATTGTACTTGATTATACGGACATGATTGAGAGGGTAAGTGGCTATCGATACCTCTTAGTAGCAGTAGATGTGTTCACAGGGTGGCCGGAGGAAATCTCTGCCAAAAGAGAAGATGCAAGGACGGTAAGTAAATTCCTGATCAACCAGTATATTCCGAGACACGGATTTCCTAGAAAAATTAGGTCCGATAATGGAAGTCATTTTAAGAATAAAGATCTACAGGAGGTAGAAGCAATGTTGGGACTGAAACATGCCTTTGGAATGGTGTACCATCCACAATCCCAAGGGAAAGTGGTGAGGATGAACCAAACAATAAAAGGTAAGATCGGGAAAGTACAGGCACGGACCAAACTAAATTGGGTGGATGCGTTGCCCCTGGCATTAATGTCAATAAGGAGTTCGGTAAGTTCTGTGACAGGATTTACTCCATATGAACTACAAACAGGGCACCAGTTTCCAGGACCAGGAGCCAGAATTCAGACTACGAAGAATGAGGTAAGCTCAATGGGATGCAAGCTTTATTATGATAAACTAACAGCTCTGGTGTCAGATTTTTCACAACAGGTCACAAGTCCCAACAGAAAAGAGGAAACACCGATACCTTCAGTCGCGGAGTGGGTTCTGCTAAAGGTCATCAAAAGAAAGTGGTCGGAGCCCAGGTGGACAGGACCCTACAGAGCGGTGGAGAGAACGTCCCACGCGGTTCGACTACAGGGAAAAAGCGAGACGTGGTATCATTGGAGTCTGAACAGCCACGGACCCACCGACACGGACACTGGAACAGATTCGAACGGAGATGACTGGGACTCTGTGAAGAAACCACGGAATAAGAACACTTAACATCCCTTTTTAAAGAGACTATTGGACTACAGTGACTGTGTATCAGTGGTTGACGGTATAATCCATTTATTGGCATCAAAACAATGAAGGGAGCTGGGATGAATACTATGTGGGGACTATGGGTGATGTTGTTCCTAGCCCTTGAAGCATCTGGAGAAGGAAACAACTGTACAAAGGGTTTGTGGTCAGCCTGGGAGGCCCATAACGAACTGAAACAGTACTTTGCGGATTGGACTGACGTTTCTGAACACTGTGTTGGGGGCCCCCACTGGACTGAAGTGTGTTCATAATGGCCATGTTTGTGAGGTTAAGTTTAACAAAGGGTCAGAGATGCCGGTCCTTGCAAAAACTCATGAGGTCTTGGTCCCATAAGTTAACTGGTGGTTGGTCTCATTTTCATGAGACCAAAAGGGGGACTGTTGGAATCTAGGGGTTAAAACAGTATGAAATAAATGATTAATTAATAAGTTTATATTTACTGCTTGGTTCAGGGAAAAAGAGGAATGTGATTAAGTGGCAATCACAGCATGGAGCAAAGTTGGCTGAGCAAAATGGTCTGCTCCCAAATACAGGGAGAGGAAATGCATAAAACGATTTAGGAGGAATGCTCAAACTGAAGGAGGTGGTGAGTAGCACAGGAGACACAGGCCAGACCAGAACAAAGAATGGCCTGCAAGAAACAAAGGGAATGGAAAACCAGTCTAGGAGGAAGATTAAGGCATGAGGAGGTGTTAAAGAGAACAGCAGAAATTGGCCAGACAAGAACAGAATGGTGATTAGAAATATCTGGGGATGAATTAATTTCTGATCAACACAACAGGATAGTCTGGCCTGGAGGATTAAGATGGGAGTGCTACACCCCAGATATCTGCAAAACAGGAGATGACTTGTGATAACCCTTATGCAAAAAGATCTTGCAAAGGAAGACAACTTTTGTTCTGTATGATAATGAAATCTAGCAAAGGAAGCCAACTTTTGTTCTGTATGATAAGGTTGACCTATATAAACTGAACCAACTGGACAATAGGGGTCAGTCTTGGGGAGTAGCTCACTGTGCAGGTGACCTATGAACTAATGAGTGACCCAGAGCTCTGTTAAGTTTTATTCTTGTGCTGTGTAATAAATTGACTGTTGAACCGAATACCTTCTCCTATCACTTCATTCAAAGAACACGCTGGACTCAGACTACACATAGACTAAATTAAGAGTAAGGTAAAGCCAGAGTCCGACACAGCTCACTGGCGGTGGTCAATGTGGCAGGCACCAAGAGATTTCTTTAGGCAGTCCTTGTACCTTTTCTTTGGTGCACCTCTGTCACGGTGGCCAGTGGAAAGCTCGCCATATAACACGATCTTGGGAAGGCGATGGTCCTCCATTCTGGAGAGGTGACCCACCCAGCGCAGCTGGATCTTCAGCAGCGTGGACTCGATGCTGTCGACCTCTGCCATCTCGAGTACTTCGACGTTAGGGATGAAAGCGCTCCAATGGATGTTGAGGATGGAGCGGAGACAACGCTGGTGGAAGCGTTCTAGGAGCCGTAGGTGATGCCGGTAGAGGACCAATGATTCGGGGCCGAACAGGAGTGTGGGTATGACAACGGCTCTGTATAAGCTTATCTTTGTGAGGTTTATCAGTTGGTTGTTTTTCCAAACTCTTTTGTGTAGTCTTCCAAAGGCGCTATTTGCCTTGGCGAGTCTATTGTCTATCTCGTTGTCGATCCTTGCATCTGATGAAATGGTACAGCCGAGATAGGTAAACTAGTTGACCGTTTTGAGTTTTGTGTGCCCGATGCAGATGTGGGGGGGCTGGTAGTCATGGTGGGGAGCTGGCTGATGGAGGACCTCAGTTTTCTTCAGGCTGACTTCCAGGCCAAACATTTTGGCCATTTCATATTTGGCATAGTGAAACTACATACCGTACTGCTTTATTACAGGAGCAATAAAAAGTCCTGGATGAAACAAATGCTGTTCCAGGATGTCCTTCCTTATTGCTATGCCAGTGAAATGGAGAAGCACTGTTTGGAAGAAGGCATACCTTTCAAGATTTTGCTAATTGTAGACAATGCTCCAGGACATCACCTTTTAATTGGTGACTTCCATCCCAACATCAATGTGATGTTTCTCCCACCAAACACCACCTCTTTAATCCAGCCAATGGGTTATTGTAGCATTCAGGCTGTTGCTGAGACTGACAACACTGGCAAGACACTAATGCAGTTTTGGAAGGAGAACAACATTTTCCACTGCATAAAGAACCTTGCTTGGGTCTGGGATGATGTAACCAAAGAGTGCATGAATGGCAGATGGAAAAATATACTGAAGGGATTTTAAAAATATGATAAGATTGAAAGGATTGATAGAGCTGTTGTCGACAGGGTAAACAACAACCTGAACTTTGACATAGATGATGAGGACATTGAAGAACTTCTAGAAGTGGATCCTGAGGAACTAACAAATGAAGAGTTGCTGGACCTACAGCAAGAGCAAACAGCTGAAGAAGAGGCAAGGGAAAAGGAAACTGCAGGAGAAGAAGAACAGGTGCAGGCGTTCACTGTTAATGGATTAGGCAAATTCTTTGCAGACCTTAACAGCTTGCTGAAAAGTGATGAAGAGATGGACCCAAACACTGAATACTTTTCACAGATGGAGAGGAATGGTCATGCTGTGTTTGCTGTACATAAAGAAATTCATGAAGGAAAGAAAATGAGGCAAACAGCCTTTGACATATTCCTGAAGAAACCGACACAAAACAGGACGTCAAGCTTCAGCAATGCCTATATGGCAATCAGAAATGATGCAGTTAATGTTCTTGAAAGCCCTGGAGTTTCACTATGCCAAATATGAAATGGCTTTAACCTGTAGTCAGCTAAATTGCCTACTAACATCACTGCCACTCTGTCTTTAAAAGCCTTAAAAGGTGGGACTGACTTGTGTTCTTTTATAACCTTTTGTTTCACTTCCACACCAATACTTCTCCTTTCTTCTTGCTGCTGCTAGAAGTAGCAGTGGTTTGGCTCATTGAGGAGCCACGATAGTTCCATCATACATAAGCCTTTGTATACAAAACAATGTCAGATACACATGTTGCGTGTGGGAAGTTGTGTATGTCTGGTTACATTGGCTATGTCCCATTTTCCGATCGGGATTTCTGAATTCTAATAATAGCCTTATGGGACCACGGATGATGGACCTATGTTAGCTGAATGGATGTTAAACGGCACCTACCTGTATTGATCAATAAATAGTGGGGCTTACTTTTCAAATGATCGTTAATTTAAAATAGAGGAGCAGTCTATTGCCTTGGAGCACATTATTTCTCAGCTGATCGTCCCAGTGCATGCTTGCATTAATCAGGAGAAACAAGTAGAAGAGCACACATTATGTTTGAGAAAATCACAAACAACAGATGCAGGATATTTACATTAAAAATAGAGTTTTTTGAAACACTCAACAGGTCAAGCAATAACCACAGAAGAAAAATAGTTAATGTTTCAGGTCTAAAACCTTTTATCAGAACTGCTTGTTCCGAGTGTTTCAAAACGTCACATTTCCTTTGTTTTTTTTTTCCTTTTCCTTGTCAATATTGCCCTGTCTTGTCACGTATCAACTTGTTGTTTATACTTCTCATTTATTAAGTTTTTTTTTTAACTTTTTCATTTCACTTTTACAAATGATGAAAGTTCTTAGTTTTCAAGTCCCTAGAGTCTTTGAACAAGGTTAACAACTTTGACAGAATGAAAGGCTGGGGGCTATCCACTCATCTCTGGGTCACCTCGGAAAGCAACTCATACATTCGGCTGCTCTTCATCAACTACAATTCATCCTATAATACCATTATTCCCTCAGTGCTGGTCAAAGAAGCTACAGACACCAGGGCTCTATACCCCACTCTCCAACTGGATCCTTGACTTTATCAATGGAAGACCACAGTCAGTATGAATTGGAAACAACATCTCCTTCTCAACTGATCATCAACACAGCACGCCCCAAGGATGTGTGCTTAGCCCACTGCTCGTCTCATTATACACCCTTGACTGTGTGGCCAGGCACAAATCTAATGCCATCTACAGGTTTGCCATTGACACCACAGTTGTCGGCAGAATCACAAACAGCACTGAGGAAGTGGACAGGAGGGAGAAAGATCAGGTCGTTGAATGATGTTACAACAACTTTGCGCTCAATGTCAGAAAAAGCAAGGAGATGATTGTGGACATCATGAAGACAACAGGGGAACATGAACCATTCCTCATAATGGACTTGGTAACAGATCCGAGGATCTGTCCTGAAGCATCCACGTTGATGAAATCACAAAGAAGGCTCACCAGCGGTTATACCTTGTGAGGTGTCAGAGGAGATTTGGAATGTCACCAAAGACTCACGTAAACTTCTACAGGTGTACGTACCATGGAGAGCATTCTGGCTGGTTGCATCACTGCCTGGTATGGAGGTGCCAATTCTCAGGACAAGAATAAACTCCAGAAGGTTGTTATCTCGGTCCATGATATCACAGACACCAGACTTCAATCTATTGAGGACATCTACATGAGGCGGTGTCTTAAAAAAGCAGCTTCTATCCTCAAAGACTCCCACCACCCAGGCCATGCCCTCTTCACTCTACTACCATCAGGAAAAAGGTACAGGGGCCTAAAGGCAAATGCTTAATGGCACAAGGACAGATTCTTCCCTGCTGGCATCAGATTCCTGAATAATCAATGAACCAAAGCCACTGCCTCACTCTTCATGCACTAATATTGTTATTATCATTTTATTTTTGTAGTAATATCATAAGATGGTTATAATACGCACGTGAATGGGCAGGTTTATTTCTCCAGTTGTTCCACATAATCCATCTGTATTGGGAACTATTGTCATACACATTCCTGTGGTATACCTGAGGTTAACTTTTCATAATTTGACTCAACCTGATTCATACTAACTTTCTTTTCCGTTGTTTGTATTTTTGCCATTTCAAGACACCTCAGTAGCTTGTGCGCAGTTTTATGCTTTTGTATCTGATGGATAAAATGGGGTCCGAAATATATTGACCCAAAGACTTTCAGCTGTCAACAAGATTTGTAATTTGTTTCAGAAAACATGTCATTAATGAGATAAGACTTATTCCAATAAATATCAACTTATTTTCCAAATGTTATATTTTGTGCTAATTTACCTTCATAATCCTTCTTCCTTTTCCTGATTTCTCATTTAATTTCCTTTGTTGCCTTTTAAAGTTTTCCCATTCCTTCAGTTTCCCACTACTTTCTAAATATGAGCTTTTAATTTTATACTTTCTTTTACTTCCTTAGTTAACCAAGGCTGACTCTTTCCTCTCTTACTGCCCTTATTTTTAACGGGTGTATATATTTTGTTGAGCACTGTGAAAAAATCTCTTTGAGAAACTTCCACTGTTCCTCAACTATTCTACCAACTATTCTGTGCTTCCAATCCACATTGACCAGTTCCTCCCTCATCCTGTTAAGTCTCCCTGTTCAGCATAATATACTCGTTTTAGATGTGTATGAGAAATTCAATCATACTAAGATAGCTTTTTCCAAGAGGGTCCCTAACTACTAGAATGTTAATATTACTACAGGTATATAATCCTTTATCCGGAACCCATGGGGGACAGTATGTTTCAAATTTTGGATTTTTCCGGATTTCGGAAAGCCCACTTGAATTGTGCTGCCGTATCCACCCCCACTCCCTTCCAGTTACCCGGACATCTCCCACAACCATGATCCCTCAGCCGTCTCCCCCGATCATGGTCCCTCAGACGCCTGGCAGTCTCCCTCGGCCACCTCCCCCAACTGCCGGTTCCCATTTGCTGGATTTTGCAGCTTTCTGGATTTTAGATGTCCAGGTAAAGGATCGTGTACCTGTTTCTCATTGCACAATGCTAGCTCTAAACTAGCATTCTCCCTTGTTGGTTCCTTAACATGCTGCTCAAGAAAGCTATCACGGATACATTCTATGAAGTTATCCTCCAGATTACTTTGACCAACTTTATTTTCCCAATCTATGTCCTTTTGTGCTGTCGTAGCCAAGAAGTTCAAGAGTCTGTTCTTGCTGGTTTTAAGGCTATTGTACCTTCTGCTCGAAAGTATTAGTGAGAAGAAGTTGTGACCAGGGTAGTGTTGGCCCTTTATGATATTGGCTGCCATCTTGAGCCAGCAGCTCACATAGATAACTGTAATGAATGGGAGGTTGGAGTCTGAGATGAACAAGGCTATGTTTACTACATTCCATTGCCTTCTGTTCCTAGGCTCTTGAATTGCCCAACTAGGCTGTGATGCATCCAGCTAGTGCACTTTTTGTAGTGCACCTGTAGGTTTAAGAGAGTATCAAATTACATGCCAAATCTCCTCAGACTTCAAAGAAAGTAGAAGAGTTGGTCTGTCTTCTTCCCAATTACTGCCATTTGCTGGCTCCAGGAAAGGTTTTCTGAGATATGGACTCCGAGGAACTTAAAGATTCAGATCCTTTCAACCCCCTTCCCATCAATGCAGACAGGTAGGTGGTGGTTCAGCCTTTCCTTCCTAAAATCAATAATAAGGTCCTTTGTCTTGGTGATGTTGAGAGTTATATTGTTGTTCTGGCAATATCTAACCAGGTTCTCAATCTCCATCCTTTAGATGTTACTGAGAAAGAAGTGTTTGTGGAGTGTTGATTTTAGTGAGTTCGACATGTATTTCATTTAAATATTTAATTTTGCTTATCTATTAAACTCTTCATCTTGTTTTTGCTTTTTCAGTTTTTAACAAGTTGTATGCATGATAAATAACTAGTTTGTAGCTTGACAGGTAATTAGAAAACCAGCTAGAACTGGTTGACTAAGGCCAATTAAATCCGACTGTGCACACAAAGGGTTCTGCATGCTACAGTGTTTTATTAGTCCAGTATGTAGTGCCTGTGGAGGGAGTTCTGAACAGTGGCAAAACTTTACATTTAAGAAAGTAAATAATTGGGAATTGGAAATTACCTCTAATATGCAGGTGACTGGTGGAATCTGGAAGAAGTGATGGGAATGTGGGAAGAATTTTAAAAAAATAATTGGCATGGACTCAGTGGGCTGCAGGGCCTGTTTCCATGGCAAACAACAAAGGCTGGAAAACTGGAGGGACCACAAAATACTGGAGGAAATCAGCAGGTCAGGCAGCATCCCCAGAAGGCAACAGATAGCCAATGTTTTGGGCTGAAACCTTACGTCAACTATCAGAAAATGTTGACTTTCTATTCTCTTCCTCCGATGTTGCCTGACCTGCTGACTTCCTCCTACATTCTGTTTGGATCTTTTTTTTCCCATGATGTGCAACTTTATGACTCTAAGACAAGCATGACAGTGCAGGACATGTTTGCAGTACGAGTGCATGACACTTAACTGAAAGGAATCTGATTTACGATAACCACATCTGTGTTAAATTTGTATAGCCTGAAATAATTTGTCTTAGATTTGATGAGCTGAAGTCTGAGATTTGGACATCAGAATGCTCTGGGAGAAAAGGTGAGTCTGGAAAATGTATTCTTAGAGAATGTCAGATCTCTTAGATTACGTACTTTGGAATTTCTCAGTAAAGAAAGTCAAGAGCCTATGGCTATGAGTGCAATAAAAACAGAAAGTACTAGAAACGTACAAAAGGTCAGACAATATCACTGGAAGGAGAAACAGTTAACATTCAGGTTTGAGACCTTTCACCTAAACTGAAAGAGAGAAAACAACTGAGTTTTCAGTAGATTGTGAATCAAGGGGATGGCTGAATTGAATTGTGACTATGAGAATAAGTGTGAAACCAAATGACTGAATGTTGTAGGTGAGAAGCCCATTGTATGTCTTATCTGCGTTAGGTAGTGCCAGTTGAAAGATTGGTGGATATTCCCAGCAAGCCAAAATACAAAATATACAAAATAGTAAAAAAAAACAAGTAGAAATACTGCATCTATCTACAATAAAGATAGAAAACATGAGTGAGTTTCTCAAAGTTGTAGAATTTGATACTGGTCCACAATACTACAATGTGCTCAAGCAAAAGCTGAGGTGTTATTCCTCAGGCTCGCATTGATCTTATTACAACAGTGCAGGACAATAAGGACAGTGGAGGAGGGACAGGGAATCATCCAAGAAGATTGGTTTGGGAGAAACATGCTTCATTTCAAAAGTCTTCTGAGATCAGTGCTTGTGAAAGATGGGACTTTTCTGTTGGAATCGGCTACATTCAAAATGATTGCCCATCAGGTTAGGACAAGTGTGGTGAAAACAAAAAAATCACTACGGGATTAAAAAAAAGACTTTAAATTAATGAGTGGAGGTGGAAAGTTAAAGTCATTTGAACTCAGAATCAGAATCCTAACTTATAATGAAAATGTCACAAAATTTGTAAAGCTGAGAACTACCAAAAGGCACAAAACTCTGGAGTGTCTTTTGAGTGCCAAGAAGTTTGACATACCTGTCTTCAGCCTCTTGTACTGTTACGGCAACGCTCAATAAAAGTTCGAAGAACAGGAACTCCCCTCTGTCTGTGCTTAATATTGATTTCTACCATTTAGGTTAATTCATTTTCTCTGCACAATGAGTCATGCTCGGAGAGAAAGTGAGGAGAGCTGCAGGTGACATTAAATGCTTTTGCACATCAGAGTCACTAATCATATTTATAAAAAAAAAACAAGTCTGGCAGTGTTACCTTGGAGTTAAGTGGAAAATGCTCGAAGTGAAAACACTCAAAGGCTTGAGTATTCTAGCACCATGTTGATGAGAAAAGAAGAAAACAGTGGCTCAAACACAAGTAGAATTTATTTTACCTTGGGGTGCATAATAATAGGTGTGAAATATTCACATCCTTCATGGTGAAGGAAATATTTTTTCATAGCTAATAACACATGGTGGAAATCAGTTGTGTGAATATGTGGTAATTGAATGCTAAGTGCAGGGAAACAAAAGGGCCTGTTATAAAGCAAAAAAATTCCGAATGTAAGGGCGGAGATTCTCCACTCTGACATTGCAAACCTTACCTTTGTAAATGATTCATGGGCAGCTCCAAGACACTGACTCCAATCCTTCTATAGGCCTGTGTCAGAGGTGGAGCTTGCTCCATAAATGTCCAGCCACTGCAAGCGGCTGGCTAGGGGTGGCTGATGACGTTGCAATGACACCACCCGTTACCCAAGACTGTTTAGTGAGCATATTAGGCCAGAGTATCACGGAATAGTCATTCTTAATGTGGCCACTTCCACTACTCACCGCTGCACCTTCAAGCCCCGGACATGCTGCTCTGCTCCATCGTCCTTCTCAGTCTCGCAGTCACAGTGGGTCAGGATCACAAAACCAAAGGTGCAGTAGCAGATGCAGTGGCAGCCACACTAATGATAACTATTTTCACTGGTGATTTGCAATATTCTGAAACATGAACTCCCAGTGAGTGAAAGTGAAATATAAACATTGTGAAAATGAGCAATGGCCAACTTCTTTACCCATAATCTTACATACAGCTGAAACTGCTCTGCATTTCCCAGAGTGATTCCAGTTGCGTGGGGGATTATGGCAACAAAGTTGGCCATTGCTTGCCGTGTATTTATGATGGGTGGCACCATGGCAACAGTTGACCCACCTACAGCAGCTTCAGAGGATGCACTGAGGCGCTGCTCCACATAAAGGCAACGATGGAACAGCCTTTAGGGGTGCTCTATGTGAGAGATGAGTAAAACTAATATGAAAATATGAAAGATGAATAAAGCTAGTATGGATGTATGTGTAATGAATAAAGCCAGTATGAATAGGATAAGGGTAGATGATAGAATGTAGGAAGTAAAGTTAGACTGAATAAGATAAGGGTCTTCTAGCCTTAGAGAGAGTCAGCAAGTTCCACATATGTAATGAGTAAGTCTTGGACAGAATTAGCAAGTTCTGCATATAAGAGTTAGTAAGCCCTGAGGGTTGGGAAGGTGTGAATAAGGACAAAGGCAGTTGAATAAAGACACAGACAGGATACGCCCTGGTCCTCCAAGTTCACAGAAACAGCACATAGGCAGACAGGATTGCCTGATGCTAAACTTATCCAGGAGACAGAAGAATGGTAGGGGGGGAGGGTACCTCTACACTGAAATGAACTGGATAAAAGTAGGGTGAGCCCCAGTATGTGTGTGTATTCCCAGAGTAAGGGGAAGCACCCAACTTTGCATTGTTGTATACTAAATATTCTTTGTTCTCAATTTTTGTCTCGAGCAAATTCTGTGAAGGTACTTCTGTTTCTAACAAATGGGGAATCGTCCGGGATCCCACTCCCTCCACTGACAGAGTGCCCGACGACGAGGGTAGGTGCACCCCGGCTGATTCAGCTGGACTCACGGACGGCAGGTGACTTGTCAGTGGATGAAGCGAGTGATATCCGAGAAGAGGCATTGAGAACAAACGACGGGAGGACGTTAAGGAAGCATGCTAGGAATAGCTATTGGATCCCAGTAAGAGGAATTTTACTTACCTGTTAGTATGGGAGGTTTGAGTAGCAAGGGAAATAGTCCTAAGGAAGGACAGGACGATCAGATAACTAAGCAAAGTCCGTTAGGATTAATGCTATCTGACTGGGGTGCGGGGAGAACCCGTGGGAAAGACAAACAGACCATGGTCAGGTATTGCTGTCTGGAATGTGTTAAAAACCCGATAAAAGGGAATTCGGTATATTGGCCAAAGTTCGGATCTGATGAGGACTGGATGTGTCAGGCATTTGAACATCTGGCTCTATCAAAATCAAAGAGATATTATTGAGAGCAGAGAATATGCAGCCTAGCCTGCTGGCTCAGTGGATCGGTTGATCAACTGGTTTGAATGAAAAGGAATGTAAGGGCAAGAAGGATGAGGAACCTTTTGTCCCTGAAACACAAGGATGGGATGTGTTACATTCCCTTCCTCCACCTTATGCTCCTCCTATGCCGGCTCCTATCTTTCCCCTCTCTCCTATGATCTACCCTTCTTCACCTTCCTCTCCTCCCCCACAGCTAAAGAAAGGAGAAGAAAGTAGGGGTGGTATGATGACCCGTTCACAAAGTACTAGATTACCACCTCAATTGACAAGAGAGGGAGGAGACTTTGATTCAAAACAGTGTGAGACCCTCTGGGAGGGAAGGGCAGAACCCTTTGATTCATTTCCCAGAGAGCAGGAATCTAGACATTATAAAGGAGAGGATAAGCCAGAAATTAACTGGATGAGAACTTTACGGGAAGTTCCCATGGGAGGGGGTCTCGGTTTTGTAAATGTGCCCCTGACTAGTACGGAGGTGCGTAATTTTAAGAGAGAATGCCCAATAAACAGAAAGGAAAGGCTAAGATTTTGATGCAGGCAGTCAAGGAAGTCATGGAGGGACAGCAAGGAAAGGGTAGGGACTGTGTGCCAGCTCCTGGACATTGGGAGGAGCTCCGGGAGTGGGAGAGTAGAGACCAGAGCAGGGGCAAAGGTAGAGGAGAATTCCGGGGACGACGACCGTTCCCGGGACCTCGTGGAAATACCAGTAGGAATTGGGAAACAGGAGCATTAGTTTGCTACCATTGTAAAAAGGAGGGACATTTTAAGAGAGAATACCCACTGCGAGCCAGGGAGATGCGATCTTACGCACTGATGGAAGCAGATTATGAATAGGGGGGTCACGGTTCTCAGTCAATAGACACCATGGGGCTGCACGGAGAACCATTGGTAAATTTAAGCATAGGACCCCACAGTGACAAGATGACCTTTTTAGTAGATTCTGGGGCAGCCCGGTCTAGTATTTTACAACAACCCGAGGGTGTTAAGATAGAGGGGACAGTGATGATTTCGGGAGTAGGAGGAAGAGATTTTACGGTCCCTGTATTAAGGGATGTAAGAATACAAATGGGAGAGAAGATAGTAACAGAGGACATTCTACTAGTTCCCCAAGCTGGAGTTTGTTTGTTAGGACGAGATTTACAGGACCAATTGGCTATCGGCACCAGACCACAGGAATCAGGTATCGGGGTTCAATTGTATGTATTAACCAAGGAGGATCGGGAACTAATAAATCCTGGTGTATGGGCAAAAAGAAGCAATAGAGGAGTGTTAGATATTCCTCCCCTGCAAGTTACTTTAAAAGATCCTGAGCAAGTAATTAGACGAAAGCAGTATCCAATTCCGATGGCTGGCCCAAAGGGGCTGCAGCCAGTAATTGACCAGTTGGTGAAAGAAGGAATACTCGAACCTTGAATGTCACCTTTTAATACCACTACCCCTGAGGCTAATGACCAGCACATAACCAAATATTTAAAGGGACTTTCTGCCTCTCTAAACGAATTAAAACGGAAGGGTTTATTAGCTCAAAACCCACCCCTGGAGCATCCTATTCATTTTATTAAATCTGGTGATTGGGTATATGTAAAAGCATGGCAAGATCACCAACTAAAACCTGTCTGGGACGGCCCCTATTGTGTACTTTTGATTACAGACACTGCAGTACGAATGAAAGAAAAGGGGTGGACTCACAAAGAACGAATTAAACAAGCTACTGATCCACAGACTAAAGACATTGATAATCTACCCTCCACCTGGCGTGAGGACCTTCATCTTTCTGATCTGAAAGTTACACTACGCCGGGAAAAAGTGCTGTAATGTTGTTTTTACCATTTGCTGTTTTGTTTACTTGTTGATTCCCAATTTTTGGGAAATCACCAAATTGCTCACAATGTATTAAATCCTCCTGGAATAGGGGCAGCAGAGGTGACAATTATTTACCTTTAGAATGCAAACAGGGTGCAGGTATAGAGTATAGTCATAGTGGGGTACCTTATTTAGTATCAGTTAATATAGGATCCCAACATGGACCAGGGGAACAGAACGGCCCTAGGGGAGCAGACGTGGTTTGTATTCCGGCCTCTACAGATATTAAAAAGAGGAGTTTTAAAGAGATAGCACAAAGAAGATGGTGGGACAATGACAGACAGAATGTTAGTCAGGATTGTACATGTAGCAGAGATAGAGTGAATACATGTGCTAATGTTCACAGATAGGCTGCAACTCACAGGTTCAGTGATACTTATGCTAATGTTCGCAGACAAGCTGCAACTCACAGGTTAAGTGACAAGAAACACCCCTCCCCAACTTGGTCTCCTGTAAATCATCCTTTGGGTCACACAGACATTCGGAATGTTAAGAACCACAACTGTAAGGGGAGTTCCAGTTGTAAATGACGTAAGCTGCTCCAGAACACCACAGCTGCTTGGCATTTAAATCGTTTAATCAGACTCCAGCCTTGGAGATCATCACCAAACAGACACTGATGGCCCTGAATTTATGGGCTGAAGAAAGACGACAGATACGAGCCACAGTTCAACAAAAACGCCTGGCTCTCGATTACTCGTTGGCTGCTGAAGGCAGCGTTTGTGAAAGACTGGTTAATGACAATCATCACAACGGTCAGGCGGTTAAAGACACTTCTTCAGGAGTTCGAAAATCTTCCCATGCCCAGGTTCAGACTTGGCAACCTCGGTCCGGTGTGGAATGGACTAGACTTTTTATTGGTAACTGGAGTCTGATACCAACAGCCCTTATAGCAGCTGGACTCGCTATTCTGACCATTATGGTGCTCCCCTGCCTAAAGACTTGTGTGCAGTATTTAATTCAATGGACCCCTCATCAGATCACTGTAACCCAAAGGATGTATGTTTCCCAAATTCTGTCTGATGATGCTGAGACTGCAGTTCGTTTACTGACTCGCTGTGAAAAAGACCAAGTTATATTCCAGTTGAGAATTCACGAAGCGTAGCTAAAAGAAAAGTGAGGATTGTGAGAGATGAGTAAAACTAATATGAAAATATGAAAGATGAAGAACGCTAGTATGGATATATGTGTAATGAATAAAGCCAGTATGAATAGGATAAGGGTAGATAATAGAATGTAGGAAGTAAAGTTAGTCTGAATAAGATAAAGGTCTTTAGCCTAGAGAGAGTCAGCAAGTTCCCCATATGTAATTAGTAAGCCTTGGACAGAATTAGCAAGTTCTGCATATAAGAGTTAGTAAGCCCTGAGGGTTGGGAAGGTGTGAATAAGGACAAAGGCAGGTGAATAAGGACAATGACATGATGGGACACAGACAGGATACCCCCTGGTCCTCCAAGTTCACAGAAACAGCACGTAGGCAGACAGGATTGCCTAATGCCAAACTTATCCAGTAGGCAGAAGAATGGTAGGGGGGGGTGGGGGGAGAGGGTACCTCTCTTCTTTCTTTGGCTTGGCTTCGCGGACGAAGATTTATGGAGGGGGTAAAAGTCCACGTCAGCTGCAGGCTCGTTTGTGGCTGACAAGTCCGATGCGGGACAGGCAGACACAGTTGCAGTGGCTGCAGGGGAAAAATGGTTGGTTGGGGTTGGGTGTTGGGTTTTTCCTCCTTTGCCTTTTGTCAGTGAGGTGGGCTCTGCGGTCTTCTTCAAAGGAGGTTGCTGCCCGCCAAACTGTGAGGCGCCAAGATGCACGGTTTGAGGCGATATCAGCCCACTGGCGGTGGTCAATGTGGCAGGCACCAAGAGATTTCTTTAGGCAGTCTTTGTACCTTTTCTTTGGTGCACCTCTGTCACGGTGGCCAGTGGAGAGCTCGCCATATAACACAATCTTGGGAAGGCGATGGTCCTCCATTCTGGAGACGTGACCCACCCAGCGCAGCTGGATCTTCAGCAGCGTGGACTCGATGCTGTCGACCTCTGCCATCTCGAGTACTTCGACGTTAGGGATTAAAGCGCTCCAATGGATGTTGAGGATGGAGCGGAGACAACGCTGGTGGAGCGTTCTAGGAGCCGTAGGTGATGCCGGTAGAGGACCCATGATTCGGAGCCGAACAGGAGTGTGGGTATGACAACGGCTCTGTATACGCTTATCTTTGTGAGGCTTTTCATTTGGTTGTTTTTCCAGACTCTTTTGTGCAGTCTTCCAAAGGCGCTATTTGCCTTGGCGAGTCTGTTGTCTATCTCATTGTCGATCCTTGCATCTGATGAAATGGTGCAGCCGAGATAGGTAAACTGGTTGACCGTTTTGAGTTTTGTGTGCCCGATGGAGATATGGGGGGCTGGTAGTCATGGTGGGGAGCTGGCTGATGGAGGACCTCAGTTTTCTTCAGGCTGACTTCCAGGCCAAACACTTTGGCAGTTTCCGCAAAGCAGGACGTCAAGCGCTGAAGAGCTGGCTCTGAATGGGCAACTAAAGCGGCATCGTCTGCAAAGAGTAGTTCACGTCAAGTTTCTCTTGTGTCTTGGTGTGAGCTTGCAGGCGCCTCAGATTGAAGAGACTGCCATCCGTGCAGTACCGGATGTAAACAGCGTCTTCATTGTTGGGGTCTTTCATGGCTTGGTTCAGCATCATGCTGAAGAAGATTGAAAAGAGGGTTGGTGCAAGAACACAGCCTTGCTTCACGCCATTGTTAATGGAGAAGAGTTCAGAGAGCTCATTGCTGTATCTGACCCGACCTTGTTGATTTTCGTGCAGTTGGATAATCATGTTGAGGAACTTTGGGGGACATCCGATGCGCTCTAGTATTTGCCAAAGCCCTTTCCTGCTCACGGTGTCGAAGGCTTTGGTGAGGTCAACAAAGGTGATGTAGAGTCCTTTGTTTTGTTCTCTGCACTTTTCTTGGAGCTGCCTGAGGGCAAAGACCATGTCAGTAGTTCCTCTGTTTGCGCGAAAGCCGCACTGTGATTCTGGGAGAATATTCTCGGCGACACTAGCTATTATTCTATTAAGTAGAATCCTAGTGAAGATTTTGCCTGCAATGGAGAGCAGCGTGATTCCCCTGTAGTTTGAGCAGTCTGATTTCTCACCTTTGTTTTTGTACAGGGTGATGATGGTGGCATCACGAAGGTCCTGAGGTAGTTTTCCTTGGTCCCAACAAAGCTTTAAAAACTAATGTAGTTTGGCATGCAGAGTTTTGCCGCCAGCCTTCCAGACCTCTGGGGGGATTCCATCCATACCTGCTGCTTTGCCACTTTTCAGTTGTTTGATTGCCTTATATGTCTCATCCTGGGTGAGGACCTCATCCAGCTCTAGCCTTAGGGGCTGTTGAGGGAGCTGGAGCAGGGCGGAATCTTGGACTGAGCTGTTGGCACTGAAAAGAGATTAGAAGTGTTCTGACCATCGGTTGAGGATGGAGATCTTGTCGCTGAGGAGGACTTTGCCGTCTGAGCTGCGCAGCGGGCTTTGGACTTGGGGTGAGGGGCCATACACAGCCTTTAGAGCCTCGTAGAAACCCCTGAAGTCGCCTCTACACTGAAATGAACTGTATAAAAGTTGGGTGAGCCCCAGTATGTGTGTGTATTCCCAGGGTAAGGGGAAGCACCCAACTTTGCATTGTTGTATAATAAATGTTCTTTGTTCTCAATTTTTGTCTCAAGCAAATTCTGTGAAGGTACTTCTGTTTCTCACATCTATAAACAGGTAAAAAAAATTCTCCATGGATGGAGCCAGCCTTAAAGCAGTGGCCTTCTATAAAACCCCTAAAGAAAACAATTTTACCAACAACATTTGGCTCTGAATTTTAACACACATTTGCCAAAATAATAGTTTTGCATAAAGCTGAAATTTTCATGTTTGTAGAGGTTGATGTTATCTTCCAATTATTTTATATTATGAAGTGTTAAAAAGAAACTGCACATCATCAGAACATGGAAGAAACAATGACTAATTATATCATTGTGTGGAACTTTGGAGATTTTTAGAACATGCATTGAGAGGCAGGTTTGTGTGTGATCTAAGGGTCAAATTATCAAATTTAAGTTGTTCGGCACCAAGTCTCAGATGCATCTTGGTTAGTTCCTTGTTCATTATTAGTAGAAGAACCAAGTGGAAAAAGAATTTGAACTACTGCAAAGAATGTTGGTTTTGGTCAAAGTCACCCAGAGCGAGTAGTTTCAGAGTGGATCCATGTAAGGAGAAATAAAGGATAAGATTGTATGGTGATGAGAAGATCATTTAAAATGAGACAGTTAATAACTGTGAATGTCTTTTCCCACTTTCTCAGGTCTGTTTGTATTGTAAGCAAGGCACAAGACTTTTATCTGATACTTTAATTGTCACATGTATGCACAGTTGATCATGGTCAAGGACAGTCTTATGGATCTCAATGTCAAGACATATTAAAGGTTTTACTCCAGCATGTGGCTGCACAACATTAAATCCTCACTAAAGATACTCCAGTCCATCTTGGAACAATATCCATGCTTCTAAAGTGATCTTATTATTAATATTGTTATTACAGTGGATAATTTAAGTACTTTTGAGGAAGCATTATTGTAATGTTTTGAGAGGCTGGTCCTTGGCCAGAATCAACACGTTCCTATGCAAAGATGTGCAATTTGCCTCTCATCACAATTGCTCCACAGCAGATGTAATATCGCTGACTCTCTACTCCGCTCTGGATCACCTCACAAACAGCATATGGCTGCTCTTCATTGACTACAGCTCAGCCATCGGTACCATTATTCCCTCAGTGCTGATCAAAAAGCTACAAACTCTAGATCTCTGTACTACCCTCTGCAATTGGATCCTTGATTTTCTCATCAGAAGACCACAGTCAGTATGAATTGGAAACAACATCTCCTCCTCACTGATTACCATCACATGAGCACCTTTATTCTGAATCTTGGACCCTGTTAAATCTATATGCCCCAAATGTAGATGATGAAAGGATTATATTAAAAAAAACAACCTTTTTTCAATTGGCAGATGAACATCAAAATATAATTGTGGCAGGGAATTTTAATTCTTTTCTGGATCCCATTCTAGACAGATCAAGAAGACCAGTAGCCAAGATGAGAGAGCTGAATTTAATGGACACCTGGAGAAAATTACATCCAAAACAAAGAAACTATTCCTTTAACTCCAGTAGACATGGCTGAGACTCCAGGGTAGATTTATTTATTATCAGTGCATTTGCAGGATAGAATCATGGAAATTAGATATAACTTGAGAGTCTGGTCAGACCATTCACCTCTATTATTATCAATTGCTATGCCTGATAGACAGGACATGTTATAGAGGTGGGGTTATTTCATTCCATTATTGTTGAGAATATCTGAGTTTTGTGACTTTATAAGAAGACATATTAGAATCTTCTGTGAGTTTAATTGTTACTCTACTGCCAATACATTTATTATAATGTGACACCTTAACAAGTATTTAAGGGGTCAAATAATTATTATACCTTGAGAACTAAAATAAAGAATACATGAAAGGTGTAGATAAATTAGAACAAGAGATACATCATTTGGAGAAGGACCTGAATTTGAGGAACACATAACAGAAATGAAGAGTATTTATTAATAAACAACTTGAGTATGTTATGTTGAAAACTTACAATATCGAGAAAACAATAATGAGAACAAGTCATAAAGATACTATGAGCTGGGGGAAAGAGCTCACAAGGTCCTATCTTGGCCACTGAAAACACAGCAGCTCTCTAGAACAATTAATCCAATTGAAACAGAAGCCAACAGAAACTCTTATTAGCTGCAGGAAATTAATAAGGCCTTTAAATTATTCTATGCCAAATTATGTAAATCAGAATCTCAAGGATATATGAATAAAACAAATGATTATTTGTTGCAATAGTTCTTTCCAAATTTGGACTTGGTAGAGCAGATGGAACTCAATGCATCTTTTACTCAACTGGAGATAGAAGAGGCATTGAATTCATTGCACATTAATAGATCTCCCGGTGAGGATGGTTTCCCATCGGAATTCTATAAAGAATTTAAGGATTTGTTAATGCCTCTCTTTATGGAGGTACTATATCAAGCAGTTGGATCACATACTCTGCCAGGCTCTTTCTCAACAGAAATAATAACGGTAATTCACAAAAAGGATAGAGTCACATTGAAACAGTCATCTTATAGAGCTGATTTCTTTGCTGAATATGGAGTATAAAATAATAGCCAAATCTTTGGCAAATAGATTGGTGAAATTTTTGCCCAAATTGATAAATAAGGATCAAATGGGATTGTTAAGAAAAGTCAATCAGCAGGCCATGTGATAGGATTGCATAGTATAGTTCATTTGGCCCAGAAAAGAGGTGATTTGATGTCAGTTGTCATGGATGCAGTAAAGGCTTTTAATAGACTGGAGTGAGATGTTTTATTTAAAGTGCTGCAAAAATTTGGATTAGATCAAAACTTTATAATTTAGATTTGAGCCCTATATAATGGAACTAAGGCCAGAGTTGTGACAAATGGCCAAGTATCTCCAGCATTCCCACTGTCCAGATCTAGCAGACAAGGATGTCCATTACCTCCAGCTCTTTTTGTATTGGCTATAGAACCTTTGGTGGAAATTATTCAATGGGATCCAGACATTAAGAGGGTTCAGGTTCAACCAAGATGAGCATAAAATCAGTCCATTCACAGATGATGTGTTAATATATCTGACAGAACTGAAAACTTCTTTGCAAAAGCTGCATTTGCAATTGGAAGGCTATGGGATCATTTCTGGGTAGAAAATAAATTGGGATAAAAGTGATATTATGCTGTTAGTTTATGGGGTTTATACAAATTGTCAAAGTAATATGCAATTTAGATGGCCAAAGAATGGGATTAAGTACTTGGGGATCAAAACAGATAACGTTTTGAAAAAGAATCTATAAATTGAACTATCTCCCCTTGCTTAAGGAAATTTAAAAAGACTTAAATAAAGGGATAACTCTTCTGATAACTTTGATTGGAAGAGTTAATTTTGTTAAAATGAATATATTAAAGGTACACAATCCTTTATCTGGAACCTTTGGGGGACAGTGTGTTCTGAATTTTGGATTTTTCCAGATTTCAGAACAAAAAACCAGCTGGCCCAGATTTAAGCCCACCTGAATTATGCTGCCATATCTACCCCCTTCCAGTCTTGCTGTCGTCTCTCTCCACCCTGCCTACCCAAGTCACGCTGCCGTCTCTCTCTCCTCCCCTCGGCCAAGTCATGCTGTCATCTTCTCTCCTTCCCCCACCCAAGTCATGCTGCCATTTCTCTCCCCCTGCCTGAGTCGTGCTGCCATCTTCCCCCCCTCGCCTGCCCAAGTCGCGCTGCCATCTCTTTCCCCTAATCAAGTCGCACTGCTGTCTCCTCCCCGCTGCATAACCTAGTCGCGCTGCTGTCTCTCTCTCTCTCTCTCTCCCTCCACTGTATCAGCACCAGGAAAAAGAATGCCGGTTTTTAGAGCTTTCCAGATTTTAGATGTCCGGATTAAGGATTGTGTACCTGCACTGAATGTAGAATACCTCTTTCAGTCTCTTCCAAAACTATTACCACAGATGATTTTTTCAAAATTTGAATAAACTGGTGAGGAAGTTTCTTTGAAAAGGTAAGTTAAACAGAGTCTCCAGTGAAAAATTAACGGAAATATGATATGGTGGGGTTTTCAACTCCAAAATTAAAAATTTTACTATTGGGCAGCCCAGATGAAATTTGTCACTTCCCTCTGATGGAAGAGATAAACCTTCCTCGGTGGAAATTGAACTGCACAAACTCGGGGGGAGAGAGAGAGAGAGAGAGAGAGAGAGAGAGAGAGAGAGAGAGAGAGAGAGAGAGAGAGAGAGAGAGAGAGAGAGAGAGAGAGCAAAGGTTTTATACAAAAATGGGATACTAAATCTATTTCTGGTGGAAGAGAAGCACATTTCACAAAGCCGATTTTGAATATTTGGAAAAAAATCAATAATTTAATTGGAACAAATGGGAAAATGTCTCCAAAATTGCCCTTGACTGAAAATAGAATAGTTTCTTTAACAATGGATAATAAAATTCTACATACATGGCACTGTAAAGGGATCAGGTATGTGGAAGATTGTTGCAAGCAAGGGCAACTAATGTAATTTGAACAGTTAAAAAATAAATATAATATTCTTAACAACACAAACTTCTGCTATTACGAGCTTTTTTCAGAGATGAATTAGAACCAACATGCCATTTAACCAGAGTGCCGGGAAATGGAGATTCTGATTCGAAAGGGCAACACAAGAAAGTTTACATCTGTAATGTTTCCCTTACTTTAGTTAAGCACTCCCAAGTTAGAGTTATAGAAATCAAAACAAAGAAGGGAATCAGACTTGAATATTAGTATCGGTGATAAAAATTGGTCCAATTTATGTCAGGACTGCATGATCAATATAATAAATGTAAGATATAGATTGGTGCAATATAATTTTTTTCGCATCATCTATATCTCACCCCGCAGAAGTTACATAAATTAAATTTTAATATCCTGTGAAAAAATGGGAACCTCTTTACATTCCACTGGTCATGATCTAAAGCAATGGTTTTCAACTTTTTTCTTTCCACTCACATACCACTTTAAGTATTCCCTATGCCATAGGTGCTCTGTGATTAGTAAAGGATTGCTGGGTAGAAAGAAAAAGGTTGAAACCTACTGTTTTAATTGTACATAATTGACTCGCTATGTGGACGTTTTCATAACTCCAAAGGAAATGGGCCAATGACAATTTTTCTCAAGCAAAAAATTTCAGTAACAATTGGGTCTTGAGCAGTGATTCTCAACCTTCCCTTCCCTCTCACATACCACTTTAAGCAACCCTGTACTTATCACAGTGCACTGATGGCATCTTTTCTTTGGCTTTGCTTCGCGGACGAAGATTTATGGAGGGGGTAAAAAGTCCACGTCAGCTGCAGGCTCGTTTTTGGCTGACAAGTCCGATGCGGGACAGGCAGACACGATTGCAGCGGTTGCAAGGGAAAATTGGTTGGTTGGGGTTGGGTGTTGGGTTTTTCCTCCTTTGCATAGGGAATAGTTAAAGTGGTATGTGAGTGGAAAGAAAAAGGTTGAGAACCACTGTTCTAAAGTGGAAATCATTTTGGGAAAATTTAAGAATTTTATTAGACCAGATTATTGGGAAACAATTGCCAAAAAGTCTAGAATTATTTTGCTTAGGAAATACTGTGGACATAAGATTCAAAATTAAGTTGTCCAGGTACCATTTATAATTTCTCAAAATTGCATTGGCAATGGCCAGGATGTGTATTGCACTGTCTTGGAAGTCTGATTCCCCTTTGGATATAGTCCGATGGAACGCAGAAATTATTAGTTGTGTTCCCCTAGAGAAAATTATTTACAATCTAAGGAAGACACATAACATGTTTTTGCAGGTATGGCAGCCATAATGCAGAATGCTGGGTTGAATATTTAGGGATACTTATTCTGTTCTTGAGTTCAATGTCCTGGTTCTTTCCCCTATTTGAAATATAGTCAAGCAAAGGAATTAGATCCTTTGAACTGGATATCAGATCACAACAGTTTCTTCTCCTTTCCTTTTTTCCCCCCAGCTTTTCTGTTTTTTTTTTCTTATCTATTTTCTTTTTGTTTCCTTTCTTTTTATTTCGGGGATTTGCTCAGGTGGTGGGGGGAGGGGGGTGGTGGCAGGCGGAGGAGGGTTATGGACAACTTGTAACCATTGATTTTTTTTTTCATTTCAACTTAAGTATTTAAATAATGGGTTATTTCTTGAAAAATGTTATTCACAAAATTAAAAATAAAGTATTAAAAAAATACCACAGGTGCACACCAATGATGCGTGCTTATCCTACTTCTCTACTCATTATACACCCATGACTGTGTGGCCAGGCACAATTGCATGTTATCTACATGTTTGCCTATTACATCACAGTTGTTGACAGAATCACAAACAGCAATGAGGAAGTGTACAGGAGGGAGATAGATCAGGTCATTGAATGATGTAATAACCACTTTGCACTCAATGCCAGCAAAAGCAAGGAGATGATTGTGGACATCAGGGGAACACAACCTAGTCCTCATCAAGGAGAGGGTCAGAAATTTCAAATTCCTGGGTGTCGACATATCTGAGGAGCTGTCCTGGAGTCTCAATGTTGATGCAACTACAAACAAGGCTCGCCAGTGGCTATACTTTGTGAGGAGTCTGACGAGATTTGGTATGTCACCAAAAAATCCCAAAAGCTTCTAGAGGTGTACTGGCTCATTGATTCACTGCTTGGTATAGAGGTGCCAACTTTCAGGACAAGAATAAACTTGAGGGTTGTTAACACGGCCTGTGACATCACAAGCACCAGACCTCACTCCATCGATGATATCTACATGAGGTGGAGCTTTCACAGACCCCCACCGTGCAGGCCATGCCCTCTTCTCTCTGCTACCACTGGGGAAAAAGTTACGGTGGCCTAAAGATGAGGACAAGAACAGCTTCTTCCCCATTGATATGAGATTCCTGAATAATCAGTGAACCAAAGGCACTGCCTTACTTTTTGTGTTCTACTATTTTTATTTATTTTTTAAAATAATGTTGTAATATTACGGTTATAATATGAATTATTGGCCTATAATGCTGCAACAAAACACCAAATTTCATGACTTGTTCTTAATGATAAATTCTGATTTTGATTCTGATATAATTTCACAGATAATCATGACTTTTAAACTGTTTAAACATCAAACATGCAGAAGTAATATATTTTGAGTTGATGTTCAATGGATGGGCTGTCAAAAACAAAGCAATTAAGAGAGCTAAGCATCCCTAGAACATTGCATGGTTTCATTCCTTCCTGTGAATAATTCAGTTTCATTGGATAATCTTGTTTGGGATTGTGGTAATGTCAGGATTATTGCAGCAATTTCTTATGAAGAACAAGGGATGGAATTGGATGGACATGACTGATATGGACAGATAATACTTGAGCAACAAATGTTCATTTTGTATTATGAATCTATACTTGTTCGCTATGATCTGAACAAGAATGCAAGATTTTCAGTTAGAGATAAGGCTAAGCTGGGGCAGACTTTGGAATTTGGTTTGCACATTCTTAGCTAGAGAAAGTAACCACATATGATTTGAGAAGTAAGTTTGAGAAGCTATATTCACTGAAAACAAATTCCATCTGTTCTATCGAGGAAGACCCTTTATACGATTAGCTTAGTGATTAGTGCAACAGTAACAGTATTCGAATCCGGCGCTGTCTGTAAGGAGTTTGTGCATACTTCCCATGTCTCCGTATACTTCCTCATGGTGCCCTGGTTTCCTCCCAAAATGTACTGGGTTGTAGGTCAACGGGGGTTAATTGGGGGGCATGGGCTCAAGGGCCTAAAGGGCCTGTTACCATGCTGTATGCCTAAATTTAAATGTAAAAATATAAATTCTATGACAGATCACAAACTGTTGTTGGCAATCCTGAATTCTTTAACAGCAGCTTCAACAATGGCATCCTCCTCGACACAAAGCTGGGTCATCATAATATGTATTCACCTATCAGCTAAGCTACCAACACATCAATAACATAAAAAGACAAAAGACGGGAATTACTTGACGACAGGGTTTTATTACCATAATTCTGTTACTGGCCCAATTTCAGGATTCATACTGAGGGAGGGACTTGAGCGTAATCACCTTTATTGGGGAATTCCATGGGGAAGAGTTACAGGGAAGAGGCGGGCCAGCCATACACAGAGATACAGTACCAATGGCATAACAGCATCACCACACCTTTGCTTCTCCCCTGATTCCCAACCCATTTACTTGACATTCTTTGCCTTTCTTGTTATTCTTGATGAAGGTTTCAGCCCGAACCTTAAGCATTCTGTTGTCTTTCCTGGATACCACCTGAACCACTGAGTTCCTCCAGGATATTGTGTGTTGCTCCAGTTTTGATGGCACTGTCTGATGGAACATCAATTGTCAGAGGAAATATAATTACTGAAGTTTTGTTCAGATTAATGACTCTAACATCTGATAGGGATCCTAATAGTACAATTTTCACATTACAACCATTGAGGAGAATGTCCAGATCAAGTTGCTGTGATTTCACATTGCACATCTGAAACAAGTCTCTGAACATCCTCTGAGATGGTTGTCCAGGCTGGACAAGTGTCCAGATGAAAATCTACAGCTGAAGGAGTGTTGAAATGAGACAGACAAAATAAAAGATGGTGGCCAAAGGCAAGGAAAGCCATTTGAGTCAGTAAAATGAGTCACTAGAACAGTGAGGAGCACTGACACTTAGCCCTGAGGATTTGGTGAAGTGAACAAAATTTGCATTTAGTATTCATTGGGATCACGGCCAGGAATGTCAATCTTGTCACGTGAACACAACCAGAAACAAACCTGAAGACAGTGAAGTGATGCATGATGGTAAATATACTTATGGCAATATAGGGATCATCAACCATTGAAGAGTCACAGGGCAACAGTGAGTTAAGCAGAGAGCTTGCAAAGGACTTGTGTAACATCAGAGCCAACACCAGTCAACAAATTAAAACTGTAATTTATGTCCACACATTTGTTTTCAATAGGGAGAAACACATGGTCTGCTTATGCATAGTATGAAAATAAGGCATGTAGTTATGGAAAATAGTGATGCGATCATTATTTATATGACAAGCATCATACGTTATTCATTGGAACTCTCTGGGTAGCCGTTAGTCTGTACATGTATAGTTGAAGCACTGAGCATTTATTTGGGGGGATGGAGAAAGGGATGGTGATGTGGGTGAGGGTTGTTTTCAGGCCCCCGTATTCTTGCAGATGTTATCATAGTTACATCTTACCAGGATTCTCAGCATAGACCAGGAATTACCCTGAAAGCATTGCAGCAATAAATGGGTTGTCCTTGAAGCTTTGATGACAAAATAAAGCAGGTTTGCTTTCAGCTGGTAGCTGGATTCTGACAACTTGCAAACTGCTGCTGAAGATCAATATACAAATGGCTTAAATCTCCTTATTGGCTTCTAGCGTTTGCGTATAAAACAAGTAACCTATCAGTCAAGTGGCTTGCAGGTGGCTCTGTGGATGTGAATCAAAAACATCTGAAGTGAGAATTGTTTTCATGCTCGATCGATTTAAAAAAAAAATGTGCCAAGATGTTTCTGCTTTCCTGTAGGCTTCAGGGGAAAAAAAAGACTGATTGAGTGTGGAGTCATTGCACAATATAATACCCTGATTTTATTAGTACATGGGTTCCTTTTTTGTTGAAATATGGCAATGATTTTGTAAGGCACTGCTCTCTAGTTGAATTTTCATTGTTGTCCTATTCCTATCTGTGATGAAAGCAAGTCACCTTTACTTATCGTTCATACCATGCTCGCACGTTAAAGACGAGATAGCATCCACAGAGCATATTTACATAAATATTTTAGAAGTTGAACACATTGAGGAAGGATATACTGGCCTTGGAGGCAGTCCAGAGAAGGTTCACCAAGTTGATCCTGGAGATGAGGGAGATGACCTCTGAGGAGAGATTAAATTGTTTGGGATTATACTCACTTGAATTCAGAAGAATGAGAAGGGATCTTGTAGAAATGTATAAAATTAAGAAAGGGATAGATAAGATAAAAGCAGGAAACTTGTTTTCACTGGTAGGTGAGACCAGAACTAAGGGACACAGCTTCAAGATTCAGAGGAGTAGATTTAAGATGGAGATGAGGAAAAACTGTTTTTTTCCCAGAGAATAGTGAATCTGTGGGATTCTCTACCTAGGGAAGCAGTTAAGGCTACTTCATTAAACATATTTAAGGTTCAGTTAGATAGATTTTTACTTAAAAAAAGAAATTAAGGGATATTGGGAAAAGTCAGGTAGGTGGTGTTGAATTAATGATCAGATCAACCATGATCTTATAGAATGGCAGAGGAAGCTTGATGGACTGAATGCTTCTATTTCTTATGTGCTTCTAAAACGAGGCGTTCTGGTCGCAGCATTCACTCCATCTGTTGAAAGGTTTTGGTAATAAAATTGTAGTGCGTTGAATGACTCAAAGACTTGTAGATTCAAACCAAGGCTTTTATTACCAAAAGACTGGAGCCTAGTACATCGAAGTTGACCAGTCCAGACTGACCTGGATCTGGTTAGGTGCAGCCCTTTATGACCTGGCCAGTAGGCGTGCTACGGCTCTCAGCCAATCATTAGCACTATATGCAAATATATACAAATATATACAGAGGTGATAGGATCCCATACTATCACAGAAATATTACAATATTAAGATGTATATAGTAAAAGTCTATGGTACACTATCCACATATGTTCTGGGAATTCAGGAGCCTGATGGCTTGGGGAAAAAAAATTGCTGTCTAATCTGGACGTAAGGACTCAAGTGTTACTGTACCTCCAACCAGATTGCAGAAGGGAGAACAGTTTACATGAGAGGTGTGTGCAGTCCTTCACAATGCTGCCTTTTGCCTGTATCGAGTGTTGTACATATCCTTCATGCTAGGAAGAGAGACCACGATGATCTTTTCTGCTGATTTCATTATACTCTACAGGGTCTTGGAGTCCGAACTGGTACAGTTTCCAAACCAGGTGATGATGCAGTTGCACAGGATGCTCTTGAAACATGCTCTGTAGAATGTAGTGAGGATGGAAGATGGGAGATGAATGTCCCTCAGCCTTTGCAGGAAGTAGAAGGGATGCTGAGCTTTCATGACTATGAAACTGGTGTTAAGGGTCCAGGTGAGATTCTCTGTCAAGTGCGTTCCAAGGAACTTAATACTCTTGACAACTTCAATAGTGGACCCATCAACAGTCAGCGGAGGATGGATCTCTCCCCCCCACCCAGCCCTCCTGACATCAACAGCCATCTCTTTTGTTTATTAATGTTCACAAAGCAATAGATGAAACCAAAAATATAGAATCAAGAAGCATTCATGTCAAAGTGGAAGCCACAATTCTTTGCATGATTTGCTACTGGATGTGGCTAATTAAATAACATTTCAGTTGGTCACGGCCAGCCTTGTTAATTCTATATATGGAATATTGCCACACTGAAATAAAATTGATTTTCAGTTTCTTCACCAAGTACAAGGACAATAAATAGGTTTTAAAATGTTTTGTATTTGTTGCAGAATAGGTTTTTTGATAAATGTAATTTAATTATGCAGCTTCACATACACTTATCATTTGCATAGACACCGTCATTCAGAATTTATCTGAAGGCTTGTTTGTAATCAATCTCATGGGAAATCAAGAAGTCATTAACAAATTACTTCTAAGTAGACTAGGCAGTACAAGCAATAGAAATTAGAACAAATTTAAGAAAATATCTTTACCCTAAGAGTGATAAGCTGACAATTTCTCTATCACTGAGCACAAAGTATGTGTGCTCGATTTGACGTCACTTACATCAAATTGTACAATAAGTCTCTGGCTTTGAGCAATGAAGCCAATCTTAAATGGAGGCTTGGGACCTGATTTATCAGTAGTCACTGTATTCTTCCAGGCTATTCTCAATAGGTTTGAGTTGTTCATCTTCTTCTAGATAGGTCCCTTCTATATAATCTTTCTTTGATACTGATTACATAGAACCCAAGGTAAAAGATGTATTAAGGAGGTTAGCTTTATTGAAATGCCAGAAATTTCAAAAAAAGTAAGGGAAAGGCTTTTTGACTATGCTTTGTATTTGCTTCTGGCTTCAGAACAGTTGTCAGAGAATTGGAGGATTATTGCTCTTTAAAAAATAAGGTGCTGGAGGATTGGAGAATAGTAAATAGAACTGGGTTACTGTCAGGAGAGGGAATGGGAAGAGGCAGAAAGAGCAGAGCACTCCTGTGGTTGTTCCGCTCAACAAGTATACTGTTTTAGGTACTCTTCGGGGGGGACGATCAAGTTGTGGTGGTCATATCTCTGGCACAGAGGCTGCCCCCCAGCTCAGAAGGGAAGTGGGGGGGGGGGGGAGAGAGATGAGGAGACGATGGTAGTTGAGGACTCATTGGTTAGGAGAGCAGATGGAAGGTTCTGTGAACAAGATCGAAGCTCCCAGATGGTATGTTGCCTCCCAGGTGCCAGGGTCAGTGGCAACTCTGATTGAGTTCATTGCATTCTGGTGGGGGAGGGCAAGCAGCCAGATGTTTTGGTCCACCAGGGGACCAATGACATAGATATGAATAGGAATGAGGTCCTGAACAGCGAAAATAGGGAGTTAGGAAAGAAGTTAAAAAGCAGGACATCAAGTGTAGTCATCTCAGGTTTGCTGCCTGTGCTGCATGCCAGAGAAGATAAGAGCAGGAAGTTGTGGTAGATGAACGTGGGGCTGAAAAGTTGCTGCCAGTTGGATCAGATTTTTTGGATCATTGGGATCTATTTTATGGGAGGGCTGACCTGTACAAAAATGACAGGCTGCATCTGAACTGGAGGGGGACCAATATCCTGGTGAGCAGGTTTGCTAGAGCTGTTTGGGAGGGTCTAAACTAGTTTGGCAGGTAAATGGGAATCAGAATGTAAGGTTAGGGTAGAAGTTCAAAAGCATGTGTTCTGAGTTAGTGAGGAAGGACAGGAAGGGGATAAAATATAAAGGTAGCCATATAGAGAATTTGAAATGTGTCTATTTCAATGTAATGGGTGCTGGGAATATAGAGGATGAACAGCATAGATCAGTAGGTGCAACTACGATGATGTGACCATTACTGAAACTTGGCTGGAGGAAGGGCAAGATTATCTGCTGCAGGTACTGGGAGGGGGGGGGGGGGTTAGATACATTAAAAACGTATAGGAAGGAAGGTAGAAAAGTGAGGGGTGGTTGAGGGAGGGGTAAGTAGCATTATGGGTCAGGGATAGTATCACAGCTATAGAAAGGGAGGATGCTGCAAATGGAATGTCCATTCAGTCAGTGTGGGTGGAAGTCAAAAATCATGAAGGGTGCTTGGAATAGTCTATGGGCCCCCAAATAGCCCTCGGGAAACTGGCAGATTTTGGAATGGTGTGGCACTCCTTGTACTTATGGGTGAATTCCACTTCCCTAATATTGACTGGCACCTACTGACTGCAAGAAGGATGGATGGGACTGAATTTGTCAGGAGATTCCTGACACAGTGTATGGAGTGGCCGACTAGAGGAGAGGCCACACTGGATCTGGTTTTGGGTAATGAATATGGTCAAGTGGGGGAGCATTTTGGTGAGAGTGACCTCAGCTCTCTTAGCTTTCACATAGATAAAAACAGTCAAACTGGGAAAGTTCTTAAATGGGGAAGTACTAATTATGAAGGGATGATGTAGGAACTAGTGAGAATGAATTAGAAACAGATATTTAAGTATGAAAGCACAAAAGTAATGTGGAGGAAGTTTAGGGACCACTTGTGCAGGGTTCACGATAGGCTTGTCTGTCCCACTGGGACAAGGAAAAGATGGTAGAAAAAAGGGAACAGTGGCTGACAAAAGAGGTGAGGCAACTAGTCAAGGGGAGAAGGAAATGTTCATTAGATATAGGAAACAGGAAGCAGGGAACACCATGGTGTTCTGTGTGTATGTGAAGATCAGTAGGATGACAAGTGTGAAGGTGGGGCTGCTAAAACATAAAGGAGGCATCTTGTGCCTGAAGGCAGGGGAGGTTGGAGAGGCCCTACATTAATATTTTGCATTAGTATTCACAAGAGAAAAGGACTTCAATCTTAGTGAGATCGAAATTGAATAGGCCTTTGTGCTGGACAATGTGGAGATTAAGGAAATAGAAGTGTTGGATCTTATTAAAAACATTAAAATTGATAAGTCCCCAGTGCCAGATGTGATATACCCCAGGCTGCAGTGGGACATGTGGTAAGTTATAGCTGTGGAAGTAGCTATGATCTTTGAATCCTTTTTGTCCACAGGAGAGGTATTGGAGGATTCGAGAATGGTAAATGTAGTCCCCTTGTTTAAAAAAAAATCTATAGGGAGAATCCTGGGAATTATAGACCAGTAAGTTTTACATCAGTGGTTTGCAAATTTATGGAGAAGATTCTTAAGGATAAGATCTATGAGTGTTTGGAGAAGTACAGTGTACTCAAGATAGTCAGCATGACTGTGAAGGGAAGGTCATGCCTTACGAGTCTAATTGAGTTTTTCGAGGAGGTAACAAAATAAATTGATGAGGTTAGAGTGGTAGATGTGGTCTACATAGATTTTAGCAAGGCATTTGACAAAATCCCCCATGAGAGACTCATCCAGAAACTCATGAGGCAGTGGATCAGTAGAACTTTGGCTGTGCGGATAAAAAAATTAACTTGCAGGAAGAAAGCAGAAAGTAGTAGTGGAATTGATTAGTAGAGTACCACAAGGGTCTGTTCTGGGACCCCTGCTCTTTGTGTTTTTTTTTTACACAGAGAGTTGTGGGTGCCTGAAATAATTTGCCGGGATGGTGGTGGAAGCTGTAACATTGGAGGCATTTAAGAAACTCTTAGACACATGGATGAAAGAAAAATAGAGTATGGAGTTATGGGGTAGGGAGGATTTAGTACTTCTATTTTAAAGTAATATATGGGTTGGCACAACATTGAGGGCTGAAAGGCCTGTACTATTCTCTAGTGTTCTCTGTTTAATGTATACAAAGTGTAATTGAGAAACTGTGACCTACAGTGGAATTGATCATATGCTGGAAATGGACTTAAACTAGGTATTTTTTTGGATTGACATCAACACAACAGGTAAATGGCATGTTGTAAACATTGTATTTTTGAATTATACAAAATACAATGAAATGTTATGACAGGAAGGTCAATGTACATGTGCTTCCATCTGCTGTCTGTCTTTTGTGTATCGTTCCTTGTGTTCTTAAAGCTCTTCTCCATTCTCACCTGACCAAATAGAGATGGATGCCATTTCATAAGTTTCAGTTCTCCAATCTTTTTATTTGGTGCTTAGTAACAAATAAGATGAACAGGATATGATTCCTGGCCGTTCATTGTGACTATTATGCTCTTCTCAACATAATGCTTCAACTCTTGATCCTGAGAGAAAAAAAGAATGATCGAGTGCGAGCTGCATGGACATAATGCATATGAAATCATTGCCACACTTCGAATAAATATTTAACAAATTGAAAATGTGGTAACATTCAAAATTCAAGGTGGAGTCTTGATAAATGAATATACATTTTCAACACTTGTGCCTTGCATAGAATATGACAGAATTGCAAAAAAGGATATAATTTACAATGGGACTTAGTTGGACTGGAGACCTCCTGCCACAAAGAACTGCCCTCAAAGGAGAAATTGTGTTTATTATGCCGCTAAAATTATGTTTTTTTTCAGCTTTGGAATATTAAACTGATTGACATGAAGCCCCTTTCCTCTGCTTCAGAATTTAACACTTTACTATCATGTATGGTGAAGTGCTATCATACTTTTCAGCAGGTTTATGACCTGATCTGTTCTGCCCAGCCAAACAAGCAAAGTTATCAAGAATGTCTTTCCACAGACTCGAGGAAATGCCACGGAAGTGACTTTTTAAAAAAAAAAATTCTCTTCTTCAATCTTAAAGGGACTGACTCACTGGAGAAGAGTAATGTAAGCCGCAGCATAGAGACATTTTAATCAAGTGGCCATTCAACATAATTCACAGACGATATCAAGCAGGACAGCAAGAAGGAAGAAAGAGCTTCATGACTGAGCCAAATCTTGGCTGACATTATGTAATTTCACGATGATACCAAAGGAAGCAGCTGCCATTGCGCTGATTCTTCTCTCTCTCATCAAGACTATAGAGAACAAATATTGTATTGCCAACCATAAGGTGGAAGTGCAGGAAATATTCGATAAGTCATAACATGACAGGTAACATCTGTGAATAGTGAAGCATAGTTAAAGTCTTGGGTAAATAACTCAATCATACTGGAAAACATGGAATTAATGGAGATTTTAAGGTGGAGAGGAAAAAGCATAGATCTGTGCAAGGCAAATGAGATGAAATGATATGAAGTGCAATTAATCTGGAAGCATAAACTCTGATGGAGTCAATTTCTAGATGAAAAACACCAGCCTGGTGTTTACCTGGAAATACCCAGCATGTGGTCCTTGATGCACACCACATCTCCCATCTTACAGTTCACCAATGAACATTGGATTGACTGCAACTCTCTCCTCTTTAATTCCCTTCTTAATGAGAAAGCCCATGCATTTACCAGGATTGCAAATAACACCTGAGGCAATCTGCAGACACACTGGATTACAGTTGGACATGTGACATTATCTCTCCTGTCTCCTCTCTTGACTTCATTCCAAGACTCTGGTTGTACTGGAACAGGCAAAGATAACCAATAATGAAAGGGGCACTGGATACTTAGTGGAGAATGCTACCTGTGCCCTCAATGAGATCTGCCATCTGGATTGCTCAGGGTATTCCTGTAGAACTGACCAAAAAGTAGCCACTTGATGTAACCCTAATGAAGCTCTATCCACACAAGAGGACCAGGAAGCAGACATCAATACTGGGTGTTGTCTCTGGACTTGCAGCAGGGTGAGTGCTACAGCTCTTTAATTCCCTTCAGCTCAGATGAAAATAACAGAGGAACAACCCATGTTCAAATGTTCCAGACTAATATGATATGAATCGAATATAGGTTGTGCAATTTTGTAGGGAGAAGAGGGAAATCTCATTAATTTGAAGTATGTGTCCAGGTGGGTAGAGGTATAATGGCATTTTGGAGTATGAATACACTATAGGCATTTATTTTTAAAAAATAATTTAGGTTTATTTTCAGAGGGAAATAATCAAAAATCTGGGAAGTTAGGGTGAAAAGTTTTCAAACTTTTATTGTATCACCCAAGTTGGGAATGTGTCTCTTTTCAGCACTACTTCAATAATTCTTTATAATAGCTGGTAGAGCCACATGGAGTAATGACATACGTTTAGTTACTATCTATGCTCAGCTTCCCTCCCAGATTTTTCACTTGTTGGTATTGGCCACATGGTTGTCAACCTGAGGATCCTTAGATAGAGTTAACATGTCGAAGAACATGTCTGGCCTGCACAATGCTATTTCCCACTTAAAACACTGGGAAATGCTTGCCCTTTGAGAGGTAACAGAAAGTTATGAACAGATACACTTTTCCTGAAAGGTCATTTGTATTTTTGTTAGAGTTCACATCAAGATGCAAAAAGACTACTTTAGTGTTTTTTTTTAAAAAAGCAGCTTGTTTTCAGGTTCAACATTATCTTTTCTTTTTTATCTTTCATTTATTTCATGCATTGGCTGTGGATTCAGAAAAGAGTGTGGCCCTTTGTACTTGTGTTGTTCCTGAAATCTGTTCTGACATGGTCACTTCCTGCAGCCCCCACCTACACCATAGCTTGACTATGATGGAATATGCAGGATAGGTGGTTGGGAAGGGGGTTACATAGAGGCAGCTTATCTTGTAATATTGCATCTTAATGTGCCAGAGGGGAGTGGAAAAATTGTGAAACAATATAATGAAAGAGGACCAAGAAACATGTGGCCAATGGATTCATGCTCCCAGAAACAATGGGATCAGGTGACCTTTTACAAGTCCTCATGCAGGATAGTCTGAAGCTAAAATTGCAGGTTGAGTCGCTGGTGAGGAAGGCAAATGTAATGCTGGCATTCATTTCAAGAGGAATAAAATACAAGAGCAGGAATGTAAAGTTGAGGATTTATAAAGCACTGGTGACACCTCCCTTGGAGCATTTTGAGCAGTTTTGGGCTCCTCATTTAAGAAAGGATGTGCTGAATGAAATGAACTGAAATTCACTGGTGGTGTGTTATTCTGATGGTTGGCTCTGCATCCCAGATCCACCCTTGGCCTCTCACCTAAACCTTCAGCCCTTCTGAAGACCACTGTGAGACCCTCCCCTCAGTTATAAGTTAATAAAAGTGTTTGTTCTCCCTCCAGTCATGAAAGCATTCATTCACTCTACAATTTTATTAGCTTATTCCCTAAATGTTGGAAGCGCTACTCAAGCCAGGTATACTGCTGATAGACCCTCTGTCGCCCAATGCAACTGAGGAGTTCATGTACTGGCTAGTCTGCTTCCAGGCCTACATCTTATACACCAATGAACTCAGCAAGTCCACATTCGTTTTGAGGGTAGAAACAAAAGGGTACGCAGTTATTAGGTACTGCACTACATATGACGCTGCCATCAAAGCTTTGAAGGCTCGGTACCTCAAGTCACAAAATGATGTCCTAGCGAGGCACCAACTCTCTCTACATCATCAACGGCCAGTAGAAATAATTGATAATTACTTGCTGGATCTGTGGACGCTTGCCAAGAAGTGCTGGTACGAAGTGACTATGGGCCAAGTACATGAGGAACAACAGATCAGGAACACTCTAGTCGCGGGGGTCCGCTCGAGGTACATGAGGCAATGACTGCTCAAGTTGTGTAAGAAGGACCTGGCTAGTCACATTGAACTAGCTAAATTATTGGAACAAGCCAAGCTCGAGAACAATTTCTTCAAAGCTAGTGAGCTCACTCGCCAAAGTGACCCCTTCCAAGGACTGGCTGCTCCACTACCTCTGCCCTAACAGCTGCTGCTTTCTGTGCTAGGGAGTGCTTGTGAGCTAGGGAGTACTTTTTCTGTGGCAAGAGCCAGCATCCCTGATCTTGTTGCCCGGCTAAAGATGCAGTTTGCTCCAGCCATGGCAAGAAAGGAAATTGCATGAGGGTTTGCCATGCATGGGGAAGCCTGGGGAAGTCCACAGCTTGCACCGCTCCTGGACCCGATTCCAGCCCCAAGCCTTTGGCCCTGAATTTGCCTGAACCCATTTGCTGCGCTATATGCCGAAGGAGGGTGGTTGCAATAAAACAACATGAAAAGGCTTGGTGGCCATCTTGCAGTGACTCAATTTCAAACTTGACGCCATCATTTTCAGAGGAGGAAGGAGGGCAGCCATTTTGCTGCACCATGAGCTTGACGCCATCTTATCCATGGGTAACCCATGATGGTGGGGGCCACTGAAGTGAGGAGTATGGAGTCTCCGGGGTCCTAGCTTTGATGGTCCTAGATCAAGACAGACCTCACCAGCTCAGCAACTCTGTAGTGACTGTGAAGGTAAACGGACATTCCACAAAATGCCTAATCAACACGGGCTCTACTGAAAACTTCATAAGACTCATGGATTGTACAAGAATACAACCTAAAGATGTATCCTTCCAATTATCATATATTCCTTGTGTCTTATTCACATTCTATGCATATTCAAGAACATTGTATAGGACATTTGTCGTTTGAGGTAGAGGGGGGTTGAATTTTATAAATTACACCTGTAGGTACTTTATGAATTGTGTGCTCCGGTGCTGTTGGGTCTGGACTTCCTGTGTCACCTTAAAAGCATGACCTTGGTGTATTCTGGTTCCCTCACCCTTATAATGGTTTGGAACAGGGGGCTTCTTAAAATCAGAAACCACATACAGCCTCTCCACTCTGAATATCAACCTTTCTTCCAGAATCTGTACCAAGATTGCAAAGCTATTGCTACCAAGAGCAGGAGATACAGCACAGCAAACCGAGATTTCATAAAGTCTGAGACACGTCGACTCAATGAAAATATCATCGAACCTAGCACTAACCCATGGAGAGGGCAAGTGGTATTGGTAAAAGGGGAAAACAAGTCCAGGGTAGCAATTGACTATAGCCAAACTATTAACTAATACACACTCCTGCATGCATATCACCCCACCCCCCTCAAATTTCAGACATGGTGAATGATATTGCACAGTATCAGGTCTATTCGACCATTGACCTGAAAGCTGCTCATCACCAGCTGCCAATCCATTTCAAGGACCATCCACACATGGCATTTGAAGCTAATAATCATCTCTATCAATTCCAGAGGGTCCTTTTCTGTCTTACTAACAGGGTATATATCTTCCAGAGGCAGATGGACAGAATGGTGGATGAGTATGGGTTTAAGGCTACCTTCCCCTTCCTCGATAATGTCACCATCTGTGGCCATACCTTGGAGACCATGACGCCAACCTCCAGGTTTTCTCCATGTGGCAAAAGCACTGAACCTCACTTATAACTCTAGTAAGTGTGTGTTTAGGACTAAACGCCTGGCTCTCCTTGGCCATGTGGTGGAGAATGGCATCATTGGCACCGCTCCCGATAGGATGCGCCCCCTGTTAGAGCTCCTCATTCCCAGGACCATGAAGGCTTTGAGATGATGCCTGGGGTTTTTCTCATATTATGCCCAGTGGATCCCTCAATATGCTGATAAGGTTTGACCTCTCATAAAAAGCCAGTTCTTTCCCCCTCGCGGCTGAAGCCCAAACAGCTTTTAACTACCTCAAACCACATTGGGAAAGCTGCCATGCACGCAGTAGACGAGAATGTACCTTTCCAGGTGGAAAGTGATGCTTCGGACATGGCACTGGCCGCCACCCTCAACCAGGTGGGCAGGCCGGTTCCATTTTTTTTCATGCACATGACCTCTTAAACCCCTCTGTAGAAAAGGAGGCTCAAGCCATTTTAGAAGCCGTGAGGCACTGGAGAAACTACCTGGCTGGTAGGAAATTTACGCTCCTCACTGACCAGCGCTCTGTCGCATTTATATTTAATAATGTCAAGAGGGACAAAATCAAAAATGACAAAATTACGAGGTGGAGGATCAAGCTCTCCTCCTACAATTATGACATTGCCTATCAGCCAGGAGCCCCTAATGACCCTCAGATTTCTTATTCAGAGGAAGCTGTGCCTCCACACACATCGGCCAATTGCGGTCTCTACGTAATGAGCTCCCCCATCCAGGGGTTACCCACATGGCTCATTTTGTCAAGGTGCGCAATCTCCCCTACTCCATGGAAGGCGTCAGGGAAATGACCAGTTTATGCCAGGTCAGCGTGGAGTGCAATTTGGACTTCTACCACCCTGTAAAAGCGTACCTGATTAAGTCATCCAGGCCCTACGAATGGCTCAGTGTCAATTTTAAAGGACTTTTCCCCTCCATCTTCTTCCTCTCTATCATTGACGAGTAGTCCTGCTTCCCGTTTGCCATCCCATGTCCAGACACGTCCACTTTGACAGTCATAAAGAACCTAGATTCCATTTTCACCCTGTTTGGGTATCCCAGCTATATTAATAGAGACCAGGGCTCATCTTTTATGTGTGAAGAACTACATCGGTATAATGCTGGTGAGGGGCATTGGATCCAGCAAGACTACTAGCTGCAACCCTTGGGGGAATGGACAGTTTGAAAATGAAAATTTCCTGGTCTGGAAGGCTTTCAAACTGCCCCTCAAGACAAGAGGCTTTCCAGACTCACGCTGGCAGGAAATTCTTCCTATGGCACTCCATTCCATCTGGTCACTACTATGTACAGTGACCAATGCTCCTCCACATGAGCTCGTATTCAATTTTGAGAGAAAGTCAACATCAAACTACTCTTCCAACCTGGTTCACCACTCCTGGTCCAGTCCTTCTCTGAAAGCACGTGAGGAGAAGCATGACCAACGCCCTGGTGGAAAGGGTGAAACTGCACCTTGCCAATCCCAAGTATGCCTTTGTGGAGTAGCCAGATGGCAGGGAGGACACCATCTCAATCAGGGACCTAGCACCTGCCAGAACAGAGGGTTCATTGCCTCAAGTGCCCTACGAGCTGCAGAGCTCATTCTCGCCACTCCCAGTCAGGGTCTCAGGGAATCTGGATCAGGAGGAAAGTGCATCCCCTTACACAGTAGAACTGGAGACCCTGCACACCATTCCTACCCCACAAGGGGACCAGGAGACCCAAGGAGTCCAAGGCCCTCCCATGCTTAGGTGTTCCACCAGGACCTCCAGACCCCAAGATCACTTACATTTGTAGATATATATATATATATATATATATATATATACACACACATACACACATTTTATTTTTTTTTCTGAATAAATGTTCTCTGTCTTCATCTGCAGACCCTAAATTCTGCAGAAAGGAGTGAATACAGTGAACTGAGATTCACTGATGGTGTGTTATACTGATGGCTGGATCTGCACCCATTTATAACCCTGGTTTCCCACCTAAAAACTGAACCCTTCTGAATATCACTGGAAGACCCTACCCTCAGATATAAGCTAATAAAAGCTAATAAAATTTATCTACAAATTTATATTCTCCTTCCAGTCATGAGAGCTTTTATTCACGCTACACTGGCACTGGCACTGGCATTGGAGAGGATTCAGAGGAAGATCTTCAGATAATTCTGGGAAAAAGATGGCTTTCATTTGAGGAGCGTTTGACACCTCAGGGCCTGTAATCATTGGAATTTATGAAAATGAGGGGGATTTCATTGAAAAATTTCAAATGTTGAAAGGCATGGACAGAGTAAATGCAGAAAGTTTGTTTTCCACAATGGGAGAGTCTAGAGGGCACAACTTCAGGATTGACAGGTGTCAACTTAGAACAGAGAAACGAAGGTATTTCTTAAGCCAGAAGGTAGTAAATCTGGAATTTGTTGCCGCGGATTGTGGAGGACAGTCTATTGGCTGTATTTAAGGCAGAGATTAATAGGTTCTTAATTAATCACAGCATCAAAGGTTATGGGGAAAAGTTCGGGCAGCGAGGCTAAGTGGGAAAATGGATCAGCTCACAATTAAATGGTGGGGCAGATTTGATAGGATGAATGGCCTATTTCTGCTCCTGTGGTCTTTGGGTCTTATGGTTGAAATCACTAGGTTATGGAATTAATCAAGAAAGCTGGCAAAGTCTTTGAGAGATTTACAGATAGGCGTATGAAAGAAAATATACTGGAAGTACTCAGCAGGTCAGGGGCATTTGGATGAGAGGGACAGAGTGAATGTTGTAAAAACACAGATATGCTGGAGGGATTCAGCAGGTCTCACAGCATCCATAGGAAATAAAGATACCTAACTGACATTTCAAGCCTGTGCCTTAGTTCCTCCAGTATTTCTGAGTTTTTACTACAATCACAGCATCTTCAGATTTTCATGTTTTACAACGGAATGAATGTTGCATGTCAACATAAAGTTATTGTCATATCTTCCTCCTTTTATACGTTTCTAGCATTTTCTATTTTAATACAGATTTAAAGTTGTATTTCAATTTTGGATTATTTTCCCAAATGATAATGTGAATTAAAAAAAAATAGATTATGTAATGTGAATAGGAATATTGGAGTCTTTCTCCTTAAAATGGCAAAGGTTGGGAGGAGGTTTCATAAAAATGGTCAACATTAAAGTATTTTTTGCTAGTATAACCTAGCAGCAACAATTTAATGATATATGGTTTGTAATCAGAAGGCAATGGCAATGCACCAGATGTGGTAAGGGGGAAGAATTTCATAGTTTGTGTGTAATTGTCAATTAGAAATCATTAATTACATAAGTAAAGGAAGCAGCTTCAGTAGTAGCTTCCAAAAGTAAAATGTATGAATTCTTAAAGGAAATAATAAATATTCAGCATATTGGAGAAAGGCTGTGGGATGGCACTGTAACAGAATTCTGGCAAAGGGATCACATTACTCTTTGGCTTCCTTCTATGTTGTGGTATTTATATAGTCTAATACAGGTGTTAACTTTTTACCCTGAATTGTCGGGACTGGATATTCTTCGGTATCTTCTGGATTTTGGAATCATTTTAAAATGGCGGTGCCTTTAAGCAAATCTGATATTTCAAATCACACAAAACAGGGAGCATGGGGTATTAAATTAATTTAGATAAATAAAGGCCATAATGCCACTAGGTTTTTAAAAAAAAATTATAAAGTAAAACTTCAAAATAAAATTGGCTTAGACATCGCAGACATTTCAAACAGTACAAAGGCAGTAAATGCCCATTACAACTCAAACATCTTGTTAGAATGAACTCGAAGACTTCTTTCAGTGTCGTCTGTTTAATTAAAAGAGGTTCCTGTCTAAGCAGTCTCTCATTAATTGAATAAACAGCCATAATCTCATGCTCACTGATAATTGGACATTGTTCCATCCCACCCATTAACTGATTGCACATTTTAACCATATCTTCAATGGGCATTTTTTCACCTGTGCACACAATGTCTTCGTCCTCATCCCTACTCTCCTTATGCTTATTGGTATATAACAATATTTCAGCAATTTCCCCATAACCCAGCATTGTTAATGTTGAACACTTCTTTGATTTCAGCTGCCTCTAACATGTTTCCATTTTCTGCTGCAACACTTTTGGTATCGGCAATGAAGTTAGCGATCAAGCTCCTCTCATTACTGATACAAAAACTTCAGTCTTCACCTGTAGACTAATTTTTAATCAAATATTGTTGACAGCCAAAATCTATGCCAAGCATGTTGTTAATGCATGGAGAAATGTAAATGAAGTAACATTACAAGTGCATAATCTATAGAAGCTTATCACCACAGATTTTAAGGTATTTGATACTGAGACGCTACATAAATTTTTGCAGCCAACCATGTGAATATTCACATTCACCCTCAAGGTTCAATTCTTAGAATTTTCAAGCTTGTTTCCTTATGAGCAGACCAGTCAGTGGCCAGCGTTCACTTCTTCGTTGTTGCACCCATTCAATAAACACTCAGTCAATATCTATGTTTTTGCCCTCTGAAAAGATTTTCTTTTGTTCATCAGTCATCACTCTCACTGTCAAACTTCAACAACTGTCTTTTCTCTTTCCTCAAATCATATATGGCGGAAGATCCCACATCATAATCTTCTGTTAGATGACGCACAAATACGCCACTATCTAACTTCTACAATAACTTCACCTTCTGCGCCATCGATAATGAAAAGCATTTCCTTTTCTGCATCTCACTGCTACCTACAGGGGACTCTGCAGCTCATTTTGCCCTGTCGATAAGCTTTACAGAGGCTTTGACTGGTAGGGTGGGTGGCAATGATGCTCAACAGGGAGGGGCTATTATAAAGTAATGATCGCACTAATCAGCAACAACATCCAACAGGGAGTTGCTCTTGTAAAGTGATAGTCGTGCTAATTAGCAATGGTGCGCACCATGAAGGGCCACTTATTAGGTGATGATATCGCAACTTATTGACGCGGGACGCAACAGGATACACAGGAGTTGAGCAATGGTAACGTCGGGCCATGTTTGATGGGAAACTCCATCCTTGATGAGCAAATGTCATCTACCGAAAAAAGTGTCAGTTTTTGGAGAATTCCTGATTAATGATTAGGCACCTATACTGCATAACTTTAACTATTAAATGCATTCTCCTTTATGAATGTTGTACCAGCTGCTGCTGTTAGCTGCATATTAATGGTCTTCAATAACAAATTTTGTGTGGGCAGTTCTATCTCCATTGTTTTAATGAGCAACACCCAATGCATCTAGAGCTAATCTTCAAAAGAAGGGTTCAAAAGCATCTCCTGATTTAAGTTTGCAAGTTAAAAAAAAGGAGTTGCATATATTGATTGATCATTTTGACAAACAGATGGGATCCTGCAGGCAATGTAGTGTACATCACCACAAATATGTGTGAGAGTCTAATTTTTTGATTATTTTCTCCCTCACTTCATATGTAGAGTAAAATTAAAATAATATTGAGCATTCAGTTTAACTGTTCATACAAACATCATTCATGAAACATTGGTATTCTCTGTTTCACTCCCCATTACATGAATTTTCTGTAAACCCAGAGAACATGGAATCAATGCAAAAAATCATGCTTTCACATCACTTCTGGTTTATCCCACGTCTTACGCTGTCATTTATTGACTTGTTGTGCAGAAGGTTTTCCCTGAAATGTCTCTGCCACCAGATTTTGGGGAAAAATATTTTCCAACTCTTGAAAATGTGAAGGAAAGGAAAAAGTATTGTCATTAACAGCAAACCGTGTGCATTCTTAATACTTCCAAATACACATTTTAACCAATTACATTTTTTACAATGCTGTTAATATTATTGAAATAGAATTAACACACTGCAGTTCTCTGAAAATGTATATGATCATTTCACCTGTTTTTTTTTTGTTTAGCTATTGGCTGAGAGATTAATATTGGCAAAGTATCAGAGAAAACTCCTTTATTTTCTCCGAATAAGTTCAATTTCAAATTTTATAATCAAGTACAAAGAGACAAAACAGCGTCCTCCAGTCCTCGGTGCAAAAACATGCATCCACACAACCAGATATAACACAGAGATGTACAAATGATACATATGCAGTACATAGATACATATATAAAAATAAATACATATTTTTTAATAAATAGTAGAGTCTTGGAGGGTTTGTAGGAGCTGTTTATTCAGATGTTCAGCATTCTCACTGCTCGTAAGAAGAAGCTGTTTCTCAGCCTGGTGGTTCTAGCTCTGATACCGCTGCATCTCTTTCCTGATGGGAGGTGTTGAAAAATGTGCTTGCAGGGTGGTAGATTTTGCTAGCCAACCTTAAACAGCGATCCTGGTAGATCATGTTTATGGGGGAGAGGGAGACCCCACTCTTAAGATCTCGTGGATTGACATCTTATGAAATGCTCTACAGTCACGCTGTGATGCAACCAGCAATGACACACTTAATAGGGCTCCTGTGGAAAGTTGACAGAATGGCGGCTGGTATTGCAGTCACTGTTACAGATTCCTGACAAATGAAGATGTGCTGTGTATCCAGGATAGGTCACTTCTTAAGTGGATTTTGAGGAACTTTGGACTCTCTACTCCACCCACTGCAGAGTTATTAATGTGCAGTAGAGAGTAGTTGTTTCTGGTCCTTTTGAAGTCCAGAATCATCTCCTTTGTCCTGTCCACGTTTGCACTGAGCCTCAGGTTGTTATTCTGGCACTATATCATGAGACTTTCCATCTCTTCTCTGTAGTGCGACTCATCATTATTGCTGATGAGGCCAACTCATGTAACTTGCAAACCTGATCACTCGACTGAGCTGGATCTGGCATTGCAGTTATAGGTCAGTAGCCTGACCAAGAGCAAGCTGAACACACAACTTTAAGGTGCACCAGAGCTCAGAATGAGAGGGCTTGATGCTCTGCTGCCAACCTGAATAGACTGTGGTCTTTTCATTAGTAAGTTCAGAATTGAGATACAGCAAAGACAGCATCTTCATCAGCCTCTGGAGGATGACCAAATTATAAGATGAGCTGAACTTGATGAACAGCAGCCTGGTATATGAGGAGTCATTCTCCAGGTGGGTCAGGAAAGAGTGAAACAATTTCATCTATAGGCAAATTGAAATAGGTCCATTGTCTCTGGGAGGTGTGATTTGATGTGTTCCATCACCAGACACTAGAAACATTTCATAATATAGAAGGTCAGCGTCACAAGGCAAGAGTCATTGAGGCTTGTTACTGTTGATCTCTTTTGTTTTGGGATGATGGTAGCTATCTTGAAACCTGTGGAGATGATGGACTTCTGGATTAATGTGTTGAAGATGTCCATATGGACTTTCATCGGTTGGTCTGTCAGAACTTAGAAACTCAGCTAAGGCCAGCTTTGTTATTCCTGTATAACCTTAGTATTCATAGCAGAGATAACTCGATAACTTTGTTCAAGTTTTTGCCTTAAATTATAGGCTCATCTGAATCAGTGGTTAAGATACTACTAGTTAAACCATGACCACCTGGAGAATGATGCTTCATGGGCCAAGCTGCTGTTCATAGATTTCAGCTCAGCATTCAATACAATCATACCCCAAAGGCTAGTTGAGAAGCTATCCTCACTGTAAATTGATTCTAGCCTTCTTAATGAAAAGACCACAGACTGTCTGGGTTGGCAGCAATACATTGAGCATCATCACACTAGATGCTGGTGTATCTCAGGCACCCTCTTGTTTACATTATTGACCCACTATGGCATCACCAGGTCCAGTTCCAACAGAGTCATCATGTTGCAGATGCCATGACAGAAGTTGGCCTCATTAGCAGCTACAATGAGTTGCACTACAGAGAAGTGGAAAATCTCGTGAGATAGTGCAACCCGAGTCTAAGTGGGGATTAGACAAAGGAGATGATTGTGGACTTCAGGAAGACCAAGGATGAACACCCCCAATACACATTAATAGCTCAGTAGTAGAGAGAGTGGCGAGCACCAAGTTCCTTGGAGTCCACTTATGAAGTGCCCGATTCTGGATGCACAACATCTCCTCACTTGTCAGAAAGGCACAACAGCAACTCCCCTTCCTTAGAAGACTGAGGACCAGGCTACCAGCCACCATTCTAGCAACTTTCTACAGGAGCTCTATTGAGAATGTCCTGGCTAGCTGCATCTCAGTAATACTATAGAGAATTAGATTGGAGGTCGATCTACAGAACCATAAAAGCAGCAGAGAGAATTTCTTGGATCTCTTTTTCCCATATCGATGTGATTTACCAAGATTGTTGTTCAAAGATGGCTCATAAAATCTGTCAGGACTCCTACCACCCAGCACACAGCACTTTCCAGCTTCTCCTGTTGGGAAAGATATGTAGAAGTATCAGAAACAGCAACAGGTAGTGAGACTCCCGAATAATTGATGAACTGTTCAAACAACTCGGCAAGACACCACTATTTATTAATAACATTTATTTTAACTATAAATATGCATGTACTGTACAGGTATGCACCACTTAACGTCTGTTTGGGCAACATCTGACTTTATACATGTCCGTGGTCCCATAATTATTCAGTAATTGCAAGTCTGCAGCAATTTAGAAAAAGTGATCACTTGCTGTAGGAAATTGTATACTGTATACCCAGACTGATCAAAATGGCTTGCGCTCTCCCCACAACCCTGTCTCAGCCCCCACACTAATCCCACTGCCCTGCTCTCTTTCCACAGCCACCTGTCAACCTCTACACTAATTCCACTGCCCCACTCTCTGTCCTCAGCCCAGTGTCGGCCCCCACTGCCCTGCTCTCTGACCACAGCCCCATGTTGGTCTCCACATTGATCCCAACTTGCAAATAAAAAGTTTACAGGTACACTACAGTATCCCATAAAGCTTTGCTAAGAATATAATCTAGTATTCGCCGAACGTCCACATCGTATAATGCCCAGTTTCACAGAACATATCATGGATGGTAAGCAACAAATACGTGGACTTGTCTGCATGAGTGCTATGCTTGGATGTGATTTTCCACAATTTGCTATTTCATTAGGTTGTACTGGTACAAATGGATGATAAATAAACTTGAACTTTAAACTTCAACAGTTCTTGACATTGTACTCCCTTATCCTTCTGAGGGGAAGCAATGGAAGAGATTACTGGCTCTGTGGAAACGTTGAGAAGAGATTCAAGCTCAGAGCAGTTATGACATTTCATTCTTTAGCACCTCATCAATTTATTCAAATGATTAACAGAGCATTATGTAAAACATGTCTGAACACAAAATATTTGATGCAATCTGTGGGTGTCATTATCTTACTGGTCACCTATGAGTAATCAATATTATGTTGTAATAATATAGGGAAATATTAGGAAAAGTACTGGTGACTATCTGGGGGAAAATTATTATTACCAATTCACAATACAGATCAGTACTTCTGAACTTTCTCCCCAATTAAGAGAATTGACATTGCTGTCTTCTCATCTCTCATCAATTGTAGACAATCACCTTACCAAGACACAGTTGTGTGAGGGTTTATGCATAATTCATATTATTTGTGATGTTTTACATTTAATACAATGTTTTACAGCTTTTCAAAGGGTTTGATGTGTTTTTTTTAAACTTCAGACAAAATTTCTTTTTCCATCTTTTTATTGTTCTTTTAAAAAAAATCAGTTGCATTGATACATATAATATAACGATCAGGCAAAGATAAAATAGGATTATAGATGATAAACAACAGTAAAACAAGATACACATGATCCATGTTATTGATGAAAAAAAAAGAAAAAAAAATCTATTGCTAATCTAATTTCTAACCTGAGCAATTGCTGGCAAAGTTAGGTGTCAACTACTAATTCTGATACTAAAAGGTTCAAAAAAAAGAAAGTAAAAATAAATAATAATAATGACCAAAAATAATTGATCTATTAATTTTGAAAATAGTTGAAAAATGAACCTGAAAAAGCAGAAAATGTAATACTCGTTTTAGTATTTGAGCACTTAATTTTCTCCAGAGAAGGGGGTGCCATCAAATCCATAACCATTATGTATGTGAGGGAGGGACATCTTTCCACCACAGTAGAATGAGCCTTCTAGCAATCAGGGAAGCAAAAGTGACTACATGAGATTGAGATGGAATCAAAATTAAGTCCATTGGTCCACTCTTTCCACAAATAGCAATAAAAGGGCTTGGAGACAGACTTATATCAAAATTTAAAAATAATGTACTAAATATCTTTTTTCCTGAAAGAGGGTCATAACCAAAACATATGATATAAAGTTATTTCTTGAGTTATTTTTCAAATTTAGATGATATATTGGGATAAAATTTAGCTAATTGAACTTTTGAGTATTGGACCCTAGGACTACTTTAAATTGTAATAAGGAATGTCTAGCACAGAGAGAAGATGAATGTACAAGTTTCAAAATAGAATCACATGTATCTTCAGCAAATTTCCCATTTAAGATTAAAATCTAAGTCTTGGGGAAGCCTCACAGTTAAGAAATTTAACAAGCTCCAAATCTGTAAATAGCAAAAATATGATGTGTAGGTAATTTAAATTTGGAAAATAATTGCTCAGAAGAAGTAATGTTTTGGTTTATATACAAATCCTAGAAAAATTGAATACCCAACCTTGACCATTGAGTATATCCAATATCTTGGACTTTTCTTCTTTCTTTGGCTTGGCTTCACAGACGAAGATTTATGGAGGGGTAATGTCCACGTCAGCTGCAGGCTCGTTTGTGGCTGACAAGTCCGATGCAGGACAGGCAGGCATGGTTGCAGCAGTTGCAAGGGAAAATTGGTTGGTTGGGGTTGGGTGTTGGGTTTTTTCTCCTTTGTCTTTTGACAGTGAGGTGGACTCTGCGGTCTTCTTCAAAGGAGGATGCTGCCTGCTGAACTGTGTGGTGCCAAGATGCACGGTTTGAGGTGATATCAGCCCATTGGCGGTGGTCAATGTGGCAGGCGCCAAGAGCTTTCTTTAGGCAATCCTTGTACCTCTTCTTTGGTGCACCTCTGTCTTGGTGGCCAGTGGAGAGCTCGCCATATAACATGATCTTGGGAAGGCGATGGTCCTCCATTCTGGAGACATGACCTACCCAGTGCAGTTTGATCTTCAGCAGCATGGATTCGATGCTGTCGGCCTCTGCCATCTCGAGTACTTCGATGTTGGAGATGAAGTCGCTCCAATGAATGTTGAGGATGAAAGAAATGGGGGCTTGGCATTACCTAATCCGACATTTTATTACTGGGCAGCGAATATCAGTTATATCATTATCTGGATACATCACAATGAATATTCAGATGCCTCAAGATGGATTGATTTAGAGATGAAATCCATTAAAAGACATTCTCTTATCTCAATACTTGGAGCACACTTGCCTTTTTTGGTCTCCAAATTAACTGATAATTTGGTAGTTAGACATACGTAACATATGTGGTTTCAAATTAGAAAACACTTTAGTTATCACAGATTTTTATTAACGAGTCCTATTTTACATAATACATTTTTTTAAACAATGGGCAACTTCTGACAAAATTTAATTGTATGCATTATTAAAATGAAGAAAAGAATTTAAAAATGTAAATACCTCACATTGCTTTTGAAGCTAGATTCTTTTGCTTCATTGACATTCATCAAATCTTCAAGGCTTTCTTCTGTACAATAAAGCCCATAGCATGCATCCACATGAAAAGATGAATGGTACCTTGAGTTACCAATGATGAACAGTAACTCCTGCAATTCACATCCTTTTTTTATTGAAATGCTGATTAAAAAAAAATTCACTGTAAGAAATGCAACTAGAAGGATGTTCTTCCTTTCTCTCTCGCTCTTTATCATTTCTTGAGGGGGTCATCAAACTGAGAGGTGAAAATTCTATGTAATTATAAGATAATTAACCAAAAGCTGCATGTGTAATGAGGTCTTACCACAACAGTGATTGTTTTGACACTGTAGGGTTGATGTTCCTCTGGGTGGTATTTTTAATTAATTGGTTATGGTGTTTGAGGCAAATTTGTTTCTGCACTGACTTTAATGACATTATTACAAGAGCACACACAGGAATTTTACCTGTAAACAATAAATCTAATGTTTTTTAAAGAAGCATGACATTTCATTTTTTTTATCTCCAGGTCCTATCACACATCAAATTCTAATACTTGGATTAACAGTAAAAAAGTGGAACGATAGACAATAAAATACAAAGGTGATGATTCATCACATCTCAGACCACAACATTTAAAAAAAATCTATATTAGTCTTTAACTTTTCCAGCATGATGGAGGCTTGCAGACAACAAAATTAACACTTGTTAACATTCTAATTATCTGAGTCATAATCCCGCCTCCGCAAGAATATAAAAAAAGGGCGGAATTAGGCCACCTGGCCTTTCAAGCCTATCCCACCATTCAATATGATCACGAATCATGGCCCTGAACTCCTCTTCAGCATCACTTCCCGTTGGCGCTCTATTTCCCAAACTTTTAAATGTTATCTAATTCCTCCTTAAACATTTCTCATAATCCAGCTTTCATAACCCTCCCGGAGAAAGAATCTCAGTGATTCACCATCCTCTTTGAGAAGTGATTCCTTTGTTTTTTTGAATATTTTATTTATGTTTTTCCATACTTAAAAAAATTAACATTATCAGCGTCAATGCTAACAGTATCAGCATTGACCACAATTTACAATTATCAATTCTATACAAAGTTTTCTGCAGAGTTCAAGCTCTTTCCATTCCCCCACCCCCCTCCCCCCACACCCTCAACATTTAACACTTAACCACAGTAATACACGATACTGAAGACACTCACAACAAAGTTGTTAAACTTATCAGGGTTTTATGGGTTTGACACGGCAAGGCGGCCAGAGCTCAGACTACTTTCTTTTCTTTATCTGATTGGGATGGGATGGATCCCCCCATTCCAGGGAATGGACGCGGAAGGTAGCATAGTGAGGCATGACCAATCACACTACAGTGATGTTCCTATGGAATTTAAGTGTGGTTGCCTATCTTTTTTTAACTGTTATACTTTTTTCTTAAGTTGTATGTATTTTTCTCCAGGGGAACACAATTTTCATTTCCATGTTCCAGGTAGAAGTCAGATTTCCAGATTTCCACTGCCATTGCAATCATTATGAATTGGATTTGAAATATGGGCAGAATCATTGTAAGTCTTATGTACAGTTGGAGCCAAAATTATATTGCACCAGCCTGTAGCGTACATTAACGATTGCAGTCATGGCGGTCCGATACAGGTTGGATCATCACCGCTCATCAATCATTATTCCAAAGTCCGACTCCCACCTCTGCATTGATTTGTAAAGGCCTGGTTTGGGTTCTTCAACTTGGAGCAAGAAATACATTGCCAAGATGAACTTCTGTGCGATCTCCTTTTGAATCATGGCCTCTCTATGTTACTCTCTCTGATAGGGCCATAGTTGAACCTAATTTGTACTGCAGAAAATATCTTGTCTGAAGGTAGCAGTGGAGCATCTTGTTTGATACAAGATACTTACGTCTGAATTGTTCGAACAACATTACCTCCCCCTGCTCGTAACAGTTCTCTACGCACCTGATCCCTTTATGATGCCAGGTGTCCAGGATCTTGTTACCTACCATCAATGGTATTAATCAGTCTGGAGTCAGGGATGTTTTGGGGGACAGCCTCACTTTGATTCCTAGATATTGATTAAGTTTATTCCATATGAGGATCATTATTTTTAGAAATTGATTTCTATGTTACCTCGGATTTAAATCACTGCCCCTTTTCTTTTAACCATGTCTTCTCAGAAACAAAGAAGTCTTTGTGATTCTGTGGCTTAGGTTACTGGTGAGATATGGGTGCTAGCTGAAGATTGCATAGTTATTTTGTTGTTTTGTGGGTTGCCAAGCCTCTGGAACCAGATAAAATAGGCAGAAAGACCATGAAATATACTGAATCTCAACTTTCCATGCCTCCTTTTGTTTGACCACATACAATGTTAGTCAAACCAAAATTATCCCTTCCATTACCTATAGATTTCTTTGATCCTCATTTGCATATGAAAAATGTAAACATATAAGAAATCTGTCATTCAATAAGACTTTGGCTGATATTTACCTCAGCATAATTTTTACTGCACCAAATCCAGATCCGATGATCCAAAGAAATTATCAATTTTTGGGCTTGGCAGGCAGGATATCCAAAGTCTTATTTTTAGAATGTTATCCAAGGTTTTAGATACCTCAGCCAGGAAAACACATCAATATTCTCCCTAAGTAACCAATTAAGAATTATATACATTTCAATAAGTTCAAGTTTCCTTCTTCTTGGCTCAAGGTAGTAGATCTAGAGATGTTAATTTGGTTTCTTATTACAAGTGTGCCATCCAAAAATTAATCAAGTGAATCATTGTTGTACATGCTCAGAAAATATATATATTCTCCATTAACTAAATATTTCAGGTGTAATCTCACCAGGATATCATACAATTGGAATGAAATGTCTCCACTGTAATGTTCAAAACCTTTTGTAATTAAGGTCAGCACACTGTTTGACTTTCTAATGCCTGCCAAACCTGCCATATTAGTGATTGGTGCACGAGGAGACATGTTCTTCTGAACATCAACATCTTTCAATCATTTAAGTAAAACTTTGCATTTCTATCTGTTCCCCCAAAAAGGATGACCTCACATTTTCCACTTCATATTGTATCTGCCTTATCTTTGCCTAATCTAGTTAGTTTCTGTGTGTTCATGTAACCTCTTTCTTTACTCCTCACAACTCAACAATTCACCTGACATTTTATTTCCTGCAAGCTTGGATTTGGTATTCCTGATCCCCTTACTTGCTTTACAACGTGGATTCATGGCCTTAACACAACTGCTTTTCTTTTTTTTAATCTCTAAGTTTTTTGGGGTTTTTTTGTGCCCCATTTAACTAATGAGTCCAAAAATTATGTTTGAATTCTCCATTTGGCAGCCAGCACATTTAATGACATTTACACCATGTCCACTATTTGCTATTGCTACTGCTTCACTTTGGGAATCTTGTTCTTTACTTCTTTCTTTTCTTTGGCTTGGCTTCGTGGACAAAGATTTAGGGAGGGGTATGTTCGTGTCTGCTGCAGGCTCATTGGTGACTGACAAGTCCGATGTGGGATAGGCAGGCACGGTTGCAGTGGTTGCAAGGGAAAATTGGTTGGTTGGGGTTGGGTTTTTCCTCCTTTGTCTTTTTTCAGTGAGGTACCTCACTCTAAATTAACGCTCTCCTTCAAGCAACAACAGCACAAACATGTTAACAAAGTTGCTATTCATGACAACCAGGAACAAGGATAGAGTAACAAGGATAGTGAAAACAGTCAGCATTCATCAGACAGCAACGGGTGTCACAATTTATTCTTAAAGGTACACTCACATTCATGAAACTGGAATGCTTGCAATAATCTTTCACCTGCAAAATCGGCTTTTATACTTTATCATTGTTTGTTCAGTCAGGACTATTAATTGAGAGGAAATTTACCTTGATTCTTGCACTACTCTTGATGTTGCTTAACTTTTTTCACTGTGTACACTAGCTCTTTGTCTGATCAAGGTCACCCAAGGAAAAGTTTGACAATTTGGTTGATATAGATATACCTGAGAGTTCTTCATTCAACTGCTTCAGATTAATTGCTTCTCCTTACTATAAAACAACTATGAATCTCCAAAGAACTACAGCAACCTGGATGTTTAACTCATACACTTCTTTGTGTTAAGTTAGCAATATGCTACATTCACAATTTCCTCTGTCTTATAATTTCAAGGTTAGGTTTCAACTAAACTACTGTCCATATTTTCCAGAACTGCCATGCCTCACATCAACTGCCTCAGAGATTGGTGAAGATTAGATCATTCAAAGTGCTTATATTGGAAATAGATACTTTTTGAGGGCCATCAGCATCTGGTACAGAGGAGAAGTTAAGACCTTGAGTAAATTAGGTGTTCAGTAATCATATTTAGAAGTGTGACAGGTTTGAGGGGGTTAGGTGAATCACTGTAAAAACATTACTCCTGCTCCTGTTTTCTTATGTTTCTGTGTAGCTCTAAATTAATTATGAAGCAAAATAAACACTTGCTATTCTAATTTCCTTGTCTCAGAATTATCAAAGCGCAATTTTTGTTTTTTCTTCTTATTCAGCTGCTCTGTCTTTCCAGATCCCACAACCTACAACACTTGGAATCTCTTGGACTGGAAAGAAATCAAGGTCAGTTTTATTCAGTGATTGTAGCAAAAAAAATTTGAGGAACTCACCAGGTCTTGCAGCATCCATAGGAGGTAAAGATATATAACTGACATTCCTGGCCTGAGACTGTGTTTTTACTTGATTCAGTGAGTAGCACCTTGAATCTTTCTAGATCAGAATTTATTGTCATGAACATGTCACAAAATTAGTTGTTTTTGCAGCAATATTATAGTGCAAATATTGCAAAAAAAATGCATTTAAAGAATAAATAAATCAGTGCAAAATAAGAGAAAATGAAGTTCAGTGATCACCCAGAAATCTGATAGCAGAGGGGAAGAGCTGTTTTATGGCTCTGGGGGTGTTCATCTTCAAGCTCCTGTTCCTACTTCCTGATGGTAACAGTGTGCAGTGGGCATGGCCTAGGTAGTAAGGGTCCTTGAAGATAGAAGCAACTTTCTTGAAACACTGCTTCTTGTAGATGACCTCAACGGAATGGAGATTGAATGCTGCTGGCCAAGTTCACAACTCTATGTAGTCCTTTCCTGTCATGTGCATTTGCACATCCATACAAGACAGTGATGCAACCAGTCAAAATGCTCTTCCCGGTATACCTGGAGAAATTTGCAGGAGTCTATGGACGGACAAATCTTCTCAAACTCTTCATGTAGTATAGTCACTGGCAAACATTCTTCATGATTGCATCGGCATGCAGGCCCCAGGATAGATCTTCAGAGATGTTGACACCCAGGAATTTGAAGTTCTTAATCCTTTCTACTGCTGACTAGTTTGACTGATGAGGACTGGCTTCTGTTCTTCTGAATTTTTCCCTGCTGAAGTCCATAATTAGCTCTTTAGTTTTGCTAACATTGAGTGCAAGCTTATTGTTGTAATGCCATTCAACTTGTTGATCTCCCTCCTGTATGCTTCCTCGTTGCTCTCTATGATACTGTCAATGACCGTTGTGCCATTGGGAAATTTATAGATGACATTTGAATAGTGCCAAGCCACATAGTCATGGTTGTAGAACAAGTAGAGCATGTGTCCTTGAGGTGCAGTCGAATTGGTGGTCAGTGAAGAGGAGAGATTGTTCCTGATTCATATTGACTGTGTTAACCAATGAGGAAGTCAATGATCCAGATGCAGAAAGGGGTGGAGAGGCTCGTTTTCCAGCTTGCTGACCAGTACTTAAGGGTGATGGTGTTGAATGCTGAGCTGTCGATGAACAGTAGCCTGATGAATGCGTTGCTGTTGCTCTAACTCAGTCTTCCAATAAACATATTCTGTTGATAGATAATTTTTTTTTTAGACTTACAGTATTATAACAGGCCCTTCTAGCCTACAAGCCCATGCCACCTAAATACACCAATTAATCTACAAAGTCCATATATTTTTTGAAGAGTGGGAGGAAGCCAGCCACCTGGATGAAACCCACACAATGTACAAACTCTTTAATTCTCTTTGTAACTCTTTGGCTTGGCTTCGCGGATGAAGATTTATGGAGGGGGTAAAAAGTCCACGTCAGCTGCAGGCTCGTTTGTGGCTGACAAGTCCATATTTAAACCCGGGTCACTGGTTTGTGTTGCACTCACTGCCAGGCTAAAGACCAGTCCTCCACCTGTTGAGGCTAATGCAGTGATTTATAGGCAAAGGTAAATTGTTTCCCTTCTTTGTTGATTTCTGTAATCTCCAGAGATCTTCATGGCCCTTTGTGACTTCACCATAGGAATGAATGGAGCTTAGGCAATTCAATGATACTTGGTTCCTGCAGATCATTCAGCTTTTTGCCAGACTTCTTCAGACTACAAGCTGAAAACTGTGCTCTAAAATCTAAGACAAAAAAGTTGGATTCTCTGCCAGGTGAATTTTGGCATGTAAACCTTCCAATTCCATAACTAAAAGCACTTGGAGTCCTTAGAACTACAGCTGATGTAGTTTCACTTTCTTAATCCTCTTGATTTCTTCCCAGTCTAGCTTTACCTATGACAGCTAGTTCTAGACTCAAAAAAAAAGAATCCTTGCACCGGAGCAGAGAGTTTCTCTTCATTTACACAGCTTCTCACTCCAACTTCCTATATTCTTGACCTTTTCCAAATTAAGTGCATGGAGGATGAAGATGAATGACTCATTGAGCTTCATCGTACCATCTGGAAATGCCATTTAATTTCACTGATACTGCACAACCAAAGTCAATTTCCATTGCAGTCTCATTTCTTAATGTATACTAATTTATTGAAAATCTAGAACATTTTTATCCTGTTCATTATCTAGGTCACAAATTTTTTTTATGTAATTCACATGTACAAAAGCCATTTATATATCTCATACTGCTTCAGTGTGCCATTGACCTGCATTTGCCTACAAACAAATTGTGGGGAAAAAAAATGTTCCTTGATTGTCACAGTAATGGCAAAGAGACCCTTTATCCGTGCACTCTGTTCTGACCTGCTGCAACCATCCCTTCTCAAATCAATTTTATTATCACCTGATTGTACAACCTGATGAAACAGCCTTCTCCAGAACTCAGTACAAAACATGCAGACACACAACCAGACATAACACACATACAAAACCATTGTTATGAGGCCAGAAGACCCCCAAACCCAGCAGCAATAGATATTCACCAAGACAAATGGTTACTTAAACAAAAGTTGCTTTTAGTTATCTTTAAACATGAAAACAGAATCACACTTTAACTTCTCACTATTGACTTTACTAACCTAACTTAAACCCCTTCTATTTCTAAGCACACATGTATGTAATGTGTATGCAAGTTCAGGAAGGTTCATTGGTTCACAGTCCAATCTCACTTCTCATTCCTCCAAGTTCACTGGTTGCAAGCAATTCTTATACTGTGCACAGAATTTAACATTTATAAAGTTCACCAGGCTTTGGTGCTTGAAAGGTAAATGGTTACCGCTCAGGAAGGTTCTTGTTGGTTTTCAGAGAGAGATTTGATGTTTCAGGACACCCACAACTGATTTACTTCCATCAGCCACTTCAGTGTCTTGCTGACAAAACTTGCTCCCTCCGGGTTCACCAGATGATAACCTCTTTCTTTCAGATCACCAGAGTTCCTCCTTATTTCTCTTATTTCAAGTGAAACATTAGACAGCCAGTCCTCTCCTCTTTCATGTATCACAAGGGCTTTGACCAGGCTGAACCAAGCACTCACATCCCGTCTTCCAAATGGGTTTTTCCACAAGCTTGCCAACTTGTCCTGTTCCAGTCCCAGTTGCTGCTGCTGACTGTAAAACTGTAGAACTGATCTCTCTCTCTCTCTCTCTATCTCAGAGAGAAAAGCCTCCTTGACTCTCTCTCCTTGCAAAACTACATGACCCTCTTAGGACAGCAAGTTTCACTGCAGACAATCTACAGCTCCGACAAGCTCTTTCATCTGTTGCCATTTTGTGAACAATAATCCATTAGTGAAGTCTCTTGGGCACTCTCCAAAGCTTTTACAAAGGCTCTGAGGCCCTGACATGTCTAGCATTAGCAGAGGTCCAGTATTTTAAATAAGATCTGTTTTAAAGTGTTTGTATGTGACCCACACTAACAAACCCTGCCCTAATTTATCTCCCAAAAACATATCTATATTCTGTCACACCACATACAGACAGACAATGCATATGCCGGAGAAGTTCTTTGGATAATTCTTCCCTTTTGCCAAAAGTTCTGTGGAGCTCAACCCCCAAAGGTGAATGTTCTGAGTCCTAATGGTGATCACTGTCTCCAAAATGACAATATCAAATGACCCTGTTTGAAGATCAGTTTCTTCTCACTGTACAGCCTCATTTCAGCACACAGCATACATAAATGCACCATCTTAGAACCATCTAATAAAAAAATGTACCGTATTCAGAGTCTCAAATCTGCCACACCTCAAACATAGACACTAATTCCAAATGCTAAAATTGTGTTGTTAAACTATATAAATGGAGTAAGTACACACATGCCACTGATTAATCCAATTTTACAAATGATTGTCTTCCAGATTCAGTCAACAAGGTTTATTTTATTGATTTACTTATGTTGGCACCAACAAATGTAAGCAAATAGATGATACCTTTTCTTCTGCAATGATATTTGCAACAAAAAATATTGTGTTTCATCTTTTCAATTCATGACTGAATGGAATGATTGAAAGCATCAAGATTACTATTTAACAGCCAAAGTTATCTGCATATTTCCAAATATCTGCTGGTTATAACAATAATTGAAGTTTTACATCAAAATCCCACCAAATGCAAGAATGCAATTGATTTTAATAAATCTGATAACTTATGAGATTGCGCCAGTGAAGAATGAACACCTTTTATTTTTAATGAGACACCAAACATAAGTCACTGAGTGCACTATCAGAGATTATAAAATATCATGTGACACTATTTGATAAATAACAGGATATACTCACTTGCTTGCTGTACAATCTTTACACCTTCAATCAATCAAAATATACCCAGTTATTCATCGCATTCCTGTTTGTGGCAGTTTGCCGTACAAAAACACAACCCAGCTGCACTTCCTAAGTTAATTAAGTATTTACTTTGTTCGAATGTATGGTGGAATTTCCCGAGATTATGTGAGGCACCCATATGAAGGCAAGTCCCCTTTTCCAATTTAAAAAAATGCTGATGAATTTTGAGGAAATCTCAAATATCATTCCTCCTCGGAATGGCTTTGTTGACATGCAATGCCAGTTGGTGGATTGTGAATAACTTCAAAGAGCTAAGTTTAAAAGCCAAAGAAAATAGGGTGGCAATTAATTCATGCTGATCGAGAGGGGATTTGATAGAGGTGTTTAAAATTATGAGGGGAATAGATAGACTAGATGCAAGTAGACACTTCTGCCCGAGAACAGGGGAGGTTGAACCAAGAGGACACAAGTTGAGGGTAAGGGGGGGAAATTTTAGAAGAAACATTACAGGATGCTTCTTCACTCAGAGAGTGGTGGTTGAATGGAATAATCTTCCAGAGGAAATAGTTGAGGCAGAGTCAATTCTTTCATTTAAGAGGAGGCTGGATATATACATGGATAAGAGGGGGTTGAAGGGTTATGGGCGGAGAATAGGTGGGGATCTAGCAGAGTTGTTTGAGTGAACCGGTGTGGATCTGAAGGGCTGAGATGGCCCGTTTACATGCCATAAACTCATCATAGTATTTATAGCATAATTGCCTAGACTCAATGGTGCGAGTTAACATCATATGTACCTTGGATTAGTTATAGCTGGTCAGCACTAACTAAACCCAAATTAAAATAGATAAACAATTTAAATACAGCCACTTCCCCCATCTTTTTATTCAGGTACCTACCTGCTTTTTACTCACCCTTTGACAAAGGGCCCAAAATTTGGGTTATATACCTTTGCCATTAAGAACACAGAATGATTTGCTGAGCTGCTCTGGCACTTTTGTGCATGAAACTACAATTACAGCATCTGAAAATTTTCTTGTTCAACCACTTAAAATTATGTCTCTTAAAGAAGTGCAAGATGCTACTAATGAAGGATATTTAGAAAGTGCCATAGCATATCTCCTGGCACTTCTCTCTCCCTCAAAGGGTGAAGTTGTGAATAACCAGTGGCAGCATGAGGTCATTGGAGAGTGACAGGTCTGCTTGCATCTCCTAATGCTGCTGGACAAGAGAACATGGACGGATTCTGATGACAAGCTGCTGTACTTTTGAATTTATATATAGATGTATATTTATATTTATATTTATAAATATATTTATATATATTTATATATATATACATTTATATATATATATACATTTATATATATATACATTTATATATATATACATTTATATATATATACATTTATATATATATACATTTATATATATATACATTTATATATATATATATATATATACACATTTATATATATATATATATTTTTATATAGTTCCTGTCAGTGCACTCCTCGTTCATAACATTTTTTAATGAGATACAATTAACTATTTTCAGTTAACTTAACTGAAATTAATTTAAAAACAAGGATTTGTGCCAACTTGAATTTAAAAATAATAACAACAGAAAATATCACCATATTAAAGGGTGGTTCAACAAAAAGTAGCTGGTCTGTGTTCGGATGAATGCTTTTTCCTGTACATAAGTAGCATGCAGCATATCAGTGGAGATGAGCTTATCATCAGCTCAGCCATAATCTCATTGAATGGTTTAGCAGGCTCAATGGGCCAGATGGCCTACTTCAGCTCCTATTTCTTATGCAGCTTGGATATTAGAATAAAAAGCAATGTGATAAAATGTGCTGGTGTGACATAGAGAGTAACAAAGTGGGAAAACTTTTTGCCAATGGAAATTAATACTCAGAAGTATGAAGTCATACAATTTGGCAGTAATCATGGGTGAGGCATTAAAAAAAAGAACATGGTCATTGGAATTCCAGAATGAAGAAAGTAGTTAAAGGTAATATTGGGCTGCATAAATTAATGTACTATGTGTGAAAAAGTCAGGATTACATTGAATTAATAAGCATAATTATGAAACTATTGAATTCTTATTTAAAAAAAAAAACACTTAACTGGCTTACTGATATCCTACTGCAAAATCTTTATCAGAGTAGTTTGATAGCTGGGTCTCATGATCCATTGAGTGAGACCCCCTACACTAGTTGGAAACTGCGCAATAATTGGAGCCAGTGCTTTGAGAAAGCTAAACCCAGCAGCAGAGATCATGCAAGAAAGAGGTGCAGTCAGGTTGAATGTGATCCAGCCCATTATCTTCCGGGATCATTTATAAACTCCCCAGAAGCTACAAATTCTGAATATCATTTCTGTTATTTATGTTTCCTGCTAGAATCTAATGAAATACTAAGTACACAAGAAGACTTCACATACATCATTGCAGCTTTGTACTGGTAGGAGAGAATTTTTTGGAGATTTTCCCACTCTACTACCTTAGCACTGCCAGAAGATCACATTATTTCCACTGGTGTATTGATGGCAATGCAGAACAAGATTCATGAAGAAAGAGGTTAAGCTAATCTCTTTGAACTTGTATCATATAGATATAACAAGCACATTGTACTTTCTAAAATACCATTCATCTCCACCCATCCATTAGCTTGCCATCAGCTGAAATCCTCCTCTGTGGATTAACTTTTTGCTATTGCTTTACAGAGCAGATTCCTTCATCCATAAATTCATCATAAACTCTTCTTCTTACATTAAAACCTTCACAATATTTTATATATACCTCACCACTCTGCCTACTGAACTATATTACCTGTACTTCACTTGTATGTCTCATCCTTTGCTCACTCTGTATTTTCTTGGACTTCTACATTTTTTTCCACATCTGCCCATATTTCAGCTGTCTTCCTTCAATTGCTATTGTTTATTCATTATGCATTTTTAATGTTTTATAAGTTATATTTACAGTATGGTACAAGCCAATTCTGACCTTTTAAACACATACTGCCCAATGGAACACCCAGGTGTAATAGGAGGGTCACAGGACCACTCCAGCCAACAAGGGATTGGAAGTGACTTCACCTGCCAATCAAGGCTTAGATCTACCCACATGAGACTGAAGTGTGATTGGTCCTCCAGGTGCCAATCAGTGTTTAGATCTGGCCATAGGTGAGGGTGCCTCTCTCTTTTGCTCTCTCACTCTCACTGAACTCCAAGTTGCAGGCCATGAAAGGCACCAGACGGTGGACTGCAATGGGTTCAACCCAGATCCCAAGCTGTGGGCAATGCTGCAGAGCAGTTTTACTTGATATGCTTGCTGATTGATTTACTGTTTATTAGTATGCTGTGACTTCTAGAGATAGAGAGGGTTGGTGGGTACTGTGTGTTTAATTCTTATGCTCCCAATCAGAAGTTGGGAATGTTTAGCAGTGATTTATTTGCACTTGATGTGTAGTTATTTGTGTACTATTGCTATCTATGTATCTATGTGAGTGTGTGCCCTTTTTTGAATTCCCTGGGCATAAATAAAGAGAACTGCTTGTTAATGCTTGGCACTGTGAGCAGGGTTCAATGAGTCTTGACTGGACCCATGCAATCACTATGATTTTGTGCAATGCTAACCATCAGTGAGTGGGTTTCCTGTTGTTTGTGTGTGTGTTCTGTGGTGGGCCTTTGCTGAGATGTTCACTAGTGGAGTAGACTGCGGGCCGGTGGCGTGGCCTGCGGGCCGGTGGCGTGGCCTGCGGGCCGGTGGCGTGGCCTGCGGGCCGGTGGCGTGGCCTGCGGGCCGGTGGCGTGGCCTGCGGGCCGGTGGCGTGGCCTGCGGGCCGGTGGCGTGGCCTGCGGGCCGGTGGCGTGGCCTGTAAGGAGGTAGGTTATTGAGCCTCCTGGCTTGAAAATGGGCATTAAGAAGGGAGGAGGTTTATACCATGCTAATATGCAAAGGGTGGCATTATGTAGGAAACTGGAATGACTTAACCACTCACACACTCCTACTCTAACCTAGAGACAGTAAGTTTCCTTCAATTGCAGGATGACTAATCCGTGGCTGCTAGAAGCAGAGAAGGTGGCACTGAGCAGTGGTTGGACGCATGGTAGACAAATATGCTGAGAGAGCCAACAACCAAAGGGCTGCCATGAATACTGATCCCTGTTGATGCTTAAAACCGAAACTCTGGGTGAAACTGTCTAATTCTATGGGTTTTGATATTCCTATGTTGGGGAGGTAATGATTGCCAGTCAAATTTGCCCGACACCAGTAACTGCCACACATTTGGCAACCCTCTATGTGGTGGGTGTCTCAAGGGCAGGTCTTTCTCTCTGCAGAGTTTTGCCAATACAAAATCCTGATTCTCCGAGCGAGTTCCCAAATGTTTGTGCAGATAGTACAACCAGCACTGCTCTGAGCAATTGATGGGAGTGCGTGCAGGAACAGTATCAAGGCACGAAAAGGCCCACAGCGACTCCTGGCTCTCCATTGAAAGGTATAGCAGTTCCGATCTGGAATGTGTTCCATATAAATCTGAAGGGACACCTGGATGAATGGCCACCATGTTGGAGATGCTGGCTGAGATGGCTCTGGCACTTTGGCATAAGAGAGAGTCAGATAGCCTTGGATTTCTTGGTCAAAGATGGAGGTGGTACTGGTGCTGTTGTCAGTTAGAAGTGCTACACTTACATTCTTGGACAGTCGGGGCATACCACTCACTCGTCACATATGAGAGTCGGTGAGCAAATTAAATGAGCCAGGAACAAGTCCCTTCAACAAAACATCTCGGGGGGGGGGGGTGGGGGGGGGAATCTGGTGGATCTGTGGGGCTGGGGGTAAGTTGGTGGGCCATCAATGAATATGGGCTGTGTGTAATGTAAATACGTTGATGAGGTACTTGTCTATAAATGGATTGGCATTGTGTGGTAACTTCCAAGGGATGGAATGTAATGTGAGTGTAATGTACCTCTCCAGCAGACAAGTGATCAGAAATGACTTCACCTGGCAATCACGAGTTAGATCTGCCCACCTGTGGGCACATGGAGTTTTTCTCGCTCTGCCCTCGCTCTGCCCTCGCTCTGCCCTCGCTCTGCCCTCGCTCTGCCCTCGCTCTGCCCTCGCTCTGCCCTCGCTCTGCCCTCGCTCTGCCCTCGCTCTGCCCTCGCTCTGCCCTCGCTCTGCCCTCGCTCTGCCCTCGCTCTGCCCTCGCTCTGCCCTCGCTCTGCCCTCGCTCTGCCCTCGCTCTGCCCTCGCTCTGCCCTCGCTCTGCCCTCGCTCTGCCCTCGCTCTGCCCTCGCTCTGCCCTCGCTCTGCCCTCGCTCTGCCCTCGCTCTGCCCTCGCTCTGCCCTCGCTCTGCCCTCGCTCTGCCCTCGCTCTGCCCTCGCTCTGCCCTCGCTCTGCCCTCGCTCTGCCCTCGCTCTGCCCTCGCTCTGCCCTCGCTCTGCCCTCGCTCTGCCCTCGCTCTGCCCTCGCTCTGCCCTCGCTCTGCCCTCGCTCTGCCCTCGCTCTGCCCTCGCTCTGCCCTCGCTCTGCCCTCGCTCTGCCCTCGCTCTGCCCTCGCTCTGCCCTCGCTCAATAGGTTGCACTGCAGGGCTCTCCCAAATCATAAGCCATGGGCAATGCTGGAATCCAAGTTCATTTGACATACTTGTTAGTTTAATTTTATTTACTGTTTATTAGTGTACTTTGACTGCTAGAGATAAAGAAGGGTGATGGGTACTGTGTGTTGAACCTTTGCATTCCCAATTGGGAGTTGAGAATGTGTAGTCATTTGTGTATTATTGCTGTGTATGCACCTGTGTGAGTGTCATTTTGTGAATTTTCCTGTGCATAAATAAAGCCCACTGTTAATAATGTGTCCAGCCTTGATTTTTCTTGAACCTGTCAAACCTATTCTGAACACAACTGCGGGAAAAACCCACATAGACACAGGGAATTTGTATAAACTCCTCTCATTCAGCACTGGTTTCAAACTTGGGTCACTAATCCTATAATAACGTTGTACTGACTTCTCAACTCATTGTGTTTCCTAATTTATTTTCTCTTTTCTAAGATCCTCTTTAAACTGATTGATTGGACTTTGTTTTAAGACACCATTTCTAAAGCCTTCTTCTTTTAAAACCATATTATTTTTGTCTGATTGCACTTCTTTCGAGGCATTGTGTTTGTCTGTGTCATAATTAGACATGTTACTTTTTATGATCCCTCTTCATAGCTTCAAAAATACAGGTAGACTTTGCACATTACATGTTTGGTTGAAAAAAAAACTAGATGTGATTTGTTTGAATCTCGTTTTGTAGCTGAAAGGTTTCAATGGAATGGCTGCATGAGCATCACAGGTTTCAGTTTCCATCAATCACTGTGTATACATTGACCCCCTTCCCCCAACTCCCCTCCAATGAAGGTGTGGATGGATCTGCTGGGCATTGGCTGGAGGTGATTCTATGATGGAGAGTTCATCGACACAATGCAACTCACGATGAATGTATGAAGCGAGTTTTAAATTGAAAGTGTGATTACTTCTACTTGCCACTTGACAACTCAAGCTCAAAAGAACAACTTTATCTGGAGCAGCAAAACCATATATGCACACAGAGAGGCTGGTCTTCTTCCTCTGTTGTTTCTCCTCTTACATACAGCATGCCTCAAAGCTATAGACAAGGCACACAGGAAGTGAAGAAGACAGATAGAAGTAAGCCCCTCCCAGCCTCACTTTAAAAACAGCTCACATTACAAAACTTCTTCCCCTGAGAATCAAACTTGTCCCAAATATAAAGAACAATGGTGTCAATAGCTTGCGTATACTGAAAACTTATAAAATCTCAGCAACATTTTGATAATAGAAAAACACAAATAAAAATGTGGCAAATTTCACATTCAGTCTACTAAAAAAAAATCCTGTCCAATCAAAGATTTAGGAGGTTTGTGAGTGCGCTGTGATCTGCACACTGCTCCCAATGACTCAGCAGGCACCATTGATGGTGTTTTGAGAGGATCTGGTGTTGCATCAGTGTGGTAATATCCATATTCTTCAGGGGACCAAGGCCCATCTGCTAGTACCTCTACCCCCCTCTACCCCCCTCTACCCCCCTCTCCCCCCTCTCCCCCCTCTTCCCCCCTCTTCCCCTGGTAAAGTCATTGTGGAAAACTCTTCCACAGTAGTCTGTCTCACCATTGGAAACTCCATGAAACTGTCCACCTCTGAGTATGTATAACACAAGCTCACGTGATCCTGATGTCCGTGGAAAACATGTCCATCATTCAGTTCGGGAACACTCTACTTAAAAATAACCCTGGGTAGCCATTGCTGAATGTTCTCACATAGACATTGTCATCTGGTTTTAACTGTCTTTCTCGCACATGTTGATCATGTCCCTCCTTCTGTTTTTCTTGCTTTCTCTCCACTCTTGCCTTCATGTCCTGGCACAGCAGCTCCAATCTTGACTTGGGCCTACACCCCATCAGCATCTCTGCTAGAGAGCGTGCAGTTTTAGTCTGTAGTGTAAGGTGATATTTAAACAAGAAACGTGAAAGTATGATGCTAAGAGAGTTCCCTGTCATCCTCTTCAGGCCTTCCTTCACTGTCTGAACAGCCCTCTCAGCCAAACCATTTGAGGCTGGGTGGAAAGGGGCCTCCGAATGTGATGAATGCCATCTTGCTGCAGGAACTCACTGAACAGCTCTCTGGTAAACTTTGGGCTATTATCAGTGACCAGAGTGTTAGGCAACCCCTGGACTGCAAACACTTGCCTGACTTTGTTTATGATTGAATGGGCTGCAATGTTACCCATGATGTAAGCCTCTAACCATTTGGAAAGCACATCCACCGTTACTAGAAACCTCTGCCCCAGAAAAGAGCCAGCAAAGTCCAAATGTAGCTTAAACCAGAGATGATCTGGCCACTCTCATGGGTGCAAAGGAGTTGCTTGTGGTATTTTCTGATTGATCTAACCTTGTGTGCATGATTTTACCTTGTTCTCCAGATCCTGATCCATTTTTGGCCACCAGACATAGGATCTTGCAAGGCTTCTCATTCGAGACACCCCTGGATGAGTCTCATGAACTTCCTCCACAATCTTTAAATGGCCAGGGGGAGACACGATGACCTTAGCCTCCCAGAAAATGCAGCCATGCTGCAGACTCAATTCTGTCTTGCGTTTCGCATAAGGCTTCAATTCCTCTCCTTCCACAATACTGGGTCATCCTTGTAAAAGAAAAGTCTTGGTTTAAGACAGGACTGGGTCACTCTTTATTCACTGCTTTATCTGAGTCACGTTTATAGATTTCTTTGACAGCTTTTCCAATGAAAACACTGTCTCTGGGGGCACATATGTAGTATCTGGTGTCTCAGGTAAAGGCAGATGATCCAGCTTAGAGACCTGATTCACCCAAAGCTTACAGTCCCCATGTTTCCTCACCATTTTGTCTGCCTTCAAAAAATGGACTCAATGATGCCCAACCACTGTAAACATTTCAGCTCATTCTTGACCTTGTCTTTCATGGCATATGGCATTGCCCTGGGCTTAAAAAAATGTATTGGGGTCTCAGGGTCAACATTGAGTTTCACTTTCATGTCCTTTGTGACAAAGAATATAGATATGTTTTTGGGAGATAAATTAGGAAAGGTTTGTTAGAGTAGGGTACACTTTAAAACAGATCTTATTTGAAATATTGGAGCTCTTACCCCATGCTAGACATGTCGGGGCCAACAGCTATTGCAAGAATTTGAAGAGTGCCCAACAGACTTCACTATTGGATTGTTGTTTACAAAAGGCAACAGATGAAAGATCTTGTTGGAGCTGCAGATAGTTGGGAAGACAAATTGTTGTTCTAAGAGGGTCATGTGGTTTTGCAAACAGTGAGAGTAAACAGGCTTTGTCTCAGAGAGAGAGAGAAAAAAAGATAGCGATCACTTTTACAGTGTTACTGCCAGCAGACAGCAGCTGGGACTGGAACAGGACAAGCTGGCAAGCTTGTGGAAAGCCCCATTTTGGAAGACGGTCTGGTGAAAGCCCTTGTTGTTCATGCAAGAGGAGAGGACTGGCTGTCTAATGTTTCACTTGGAATAAGTGAAACAAAAAGGAACTCTGTGGTGACCTGAAAGTAAGAGGTTATCATCTGGAGGACCCTGAAGGGGCAAGTTTTGTCAGCAAGATACTGAGGTGGCTGATGGAAGTACATCAGTTGTGGATGTCTGGGAACAACAAATCTCTCTCTGAAAACTGACACAAATCTTCCTGAGTGGTAATCATTTACCTTTCAAGCACCAAAGCTTGGTGAACTTTATAAATATTAAATATGTACACAGTATAAGAATTGCATGCAGCCAGTGAACTTGGAGGTATGAGAAGTGAGATTGGACTGTGAACCAATGAATCTTTCTGAATTTACACACACATGACATACGCGCGCACTTAGAATTAAGAGGAGGTTAAGTAAGTCATTCGTGATAAGTTAAAGACTAATTCTGTTTTCATGTTTAAAGATAATTAAAAGCAATTTTTGTTTACGTAACCATTTGTCTTGGTGAATACCTATTGTTGCTGGATTTTGGGGTCCTCTGGCTTCGTAACAACTTCAATGTGAAAACATCACTGTCTTTCTTTTCTTTTTCTTCGGCTTCCATCGGTTTTAGTTGATCAGGGGTACTGCGCCACTCCAGAGTTGATAGGATCCATCTGTTGCCCATACAGTAGGCCTTCCCACTCCATGCTAATGACAGTTCCAAATGAATGACGAAGGCCAATAGAAGTTTGTGCCAGCAGCATTGCAGGAGTTGCCTTGCTGGGTAAAGCTGCCTTCAGGACTCCAACTCCAGATTTTACCTTGTAGTTTTCTCCCAAATCCTTTCCTATGAGCAGGTATAGCCACAAGGCTTTGGAGGTTTGAAATCGGAGTTTTCCCTTTCCTAGATGAGTTACCATTTGTGGTTTGCGAGCCCCCCAGCTGCCTGGAGCATCTGATTTCAAGGTTCCAGTGGCCCCCTTTTGCCCTTTCTCCTGTCAGTGAGAACAGCTCTGCCAGTCATAAGAACTATGCCACACGTGAAGGCCATGAGGTGGACTTGGTTGTCAGAGGCTACTTGAGTTGCATCCCATGAAGAGCATTTGTGACCACTCTTTAGATATGACAATTTTTAGAGTGAAATGACATTGTACCACACCAGAATGTCCTTTTCCAGGTTGGCATACTTAATTTCATACCAATTGAGCCAGATTTTGCCAAGCCATTCATAGCCCAAAAGACTGGGCCTGTTACTTTTAGCTATCACCAACCTGGCTTCTGCCTTCTGACCCTTGGCTGAAATATCTACATATAATATCCCTAAATGGGCTCAGTTTGAGTTTGACAGTCTGAAGGGAAGCAGATTGGACCCCCATATACTCCTGTAGGTCTCCTCACTGATAAACAATATTGTGGTCCCTGAAACAATCTCAGATTTAATATCCGTTCTCCTGTCAGTGACTGTGGCAAAATATGGTTCAGGTGGTTTCTCATCTGATTCCACTCCAAAGATATTGAAAGCACACGTTGACTCTTCATCTGCTTCTTCCAGGTAGTGTGTGGCTGCCAGAGCCCATTGAGCTTTCCTCTGCCCAGGCTTAACCTTACCCTTTGAACTTCTGCACTTCTTAGCTAAATGTCCATTTTTGTCAAAACCAAAGCAGTTAATGTCTTTGAATTTGTAGTCATTTGTATAGTGCGTCCCTCCATACTGAAAACATTGCACCCACTTTGCCTGTATACCAGTCTCCCTTCTGACTTGGTACACTACTGCTGACAGTATCCCTCTCCCCAATGTCCTTTCTGGATATCCTTGGCATTATTAGGAGCCATCTCCATGCCTTGGAAAATCTCTAGGGATTTCTTGAAAGTTAGCAGTGGGGTTTCCCCCAACAAGCAGCATTGGATGGCGTCATTATTAATGTTGCATGCCAATCTATCATCAGTTCATACCTATCACGTCAAAATTCATGGGAATGGTCTGAGGCAATTCTCCTGAGTATGTGTGGGGCAAAAACTTACAAGTTGATAAGGAACTTAGCCACACTATTGAAACAAGGGGAAATTCTATTTGGTGAACTAATCAAAAGATCTTGATCATAAAATTGTAAGTTTTCACCAGTTTATTATACGGAACCAGCAGAAACACCAGTTTGCATTGGCAAATATCAGAAACATGGACAAAACTCCCATGAATTTTGATGTGATAGGTATAGAGTAGTGGAATGGAAAAGTGTTCAAACTGCAAACCAGAAATACAGGCCATGAAAGGACATGGTGTAATCGGGGATGGCCAACGGGACAAAGTTAAGACCCATGGTAATCTTCAAACACAAAATTAAACTAAAAATGAAATTCCCTGCAGGTATTTTGTACATTTTCATGAAAAAGGATGGATGGATGAAAATGGTGTAAAATTATGGATAGACAATGTGTGGAACAGGTAGCCAGGCAGTTTACACAAAGAACAAAGTCTGTTGGTATGGGATATGTTTCATAGCCACTTTACTGGGAAGACTAAAAGTAGATTAGTACTACATAATACTTGCATGAATTATCCTGGCTGGTTTGACATCTAAATTGCAACCTCTCAATGTCTGCTTGAATAAGCCATTCAAAGACCATGTGTGCGAGGAATGGAATACATGGATGTCAAGTGCAGAAAAGTCATTTACAAAAGGCAGGGCAATGTGTGCTGCATCACTTGATATGCTGTTTAACTTACTACTCAAGGCATGGGACAAAGTTAGAGATGTAATAAAATTGTTTTAAAAATGTGGTATCTCTTGTACAATTGATGGCAATGAAGATGATTTATTGTGGGACATTGATGATAAAGCTGAAACTGACTCATTGGATGCAGACAGGAACCCATATAGTTACTGTTTAAGTAGTAAGACTGGATGTGCTTGCCACCATCTTTGCCTTAGACAATGATAGCGAGAATAATTTTGAAGGGATCTTATTGTGCTGTTGTTTTCAATTAAAATCTCAATTAAAATCTGTCGTAGTGGGTTTTATTTTTGGTTTATCATGGATCGACATATGCTGGTTTGGCATGGATCAGATTTTGAGCTGAATTTAAGGTCTCAAAAGTATATCCAGCAGATAAGTTGACACCTATTTTTTGAGAACTTTTTTTGGTTTCATGACTCAACTTGTATGTCAAAATATATGGTACTTAACTACAAGATTTTATTTTTTTTATGTAGATTCTGAAAAAAAAAGTTCAAAAGGCTGGAAACATTCAACAGGTCAGGCAACATGTTTGGAAAGAAAAATAGAGTTAACATTTCAGATTAACACAAAATATTAATTCTGTTTCTCTTCCCATATATCTGTTTTGGACATAAATTTAAATCTCACCAAGGCACTCTGAGAATACATAATTACAAAAATGAAAAACTAATAATAAAAAAATGTCCATGAATTTTTCAGATTGGTTAGTCAGCATTAATAATGTCCTCAAAGCAGGGGTAATTTGCCACTGTAAACCTATAATTCTTTAAAACAAAATACATCAATGTGAATAAATCCTGTTGACAAGCCAATCTGTGCCTCATATCATTACCCCAAATTAATTTGTGGAGGGTCTTGCTAATGAATCTCTGATCCTGAATACAAATAAGGAGTTTGGAAAAGAGATTTCCCTGCAAGGTCAACTAAGAAAGCCATGTTCTTTCTGAAATGTTCTTGGAAAATGTGTGTGTAAGGCCAAGCAATTTAATATGTGGCTTTCAGTTTTGGGTTAATTCAACTATTAGATCACACAAGCTGCTTTTCCCTTTCTTGTCTTTATTTTTGGAAAATCCACATTTATATCTCAAAATTCTTGTTGCTCAGATAAGAGATGATTGGCCTTACTTCAACCTCTTTTGTCTTTGCATAGCTGGCATTTATTGAATCATGTTTTACAGTCCATGTTTCCAAAAGTACATGTAGTCAAAATCATTGGTATTATTGGTATTGTGATTGGTTATATCATATTTTATTTTGGGGGATTAAAGAGCAGGCCACTTCACAAACAGAAGGTAATACTTCAGTAAAGAGATCTCATATAAAATGCAAGAGCTTTGCTCATACCAGACATTCAAGCACCAGTGATTTTTGCAAAAACAAATGAAACTGCTTTGCTGAAGTATTTCAAAAGTAGGTGCAATTGGAAGAGTCCTGGCTCAAGAGGCTGATAAGATCTTTCATATATTGGGTCTGGAGCCTTGAGGGTCATGTGGTTTTGCAACAGAGAGAGAAAAAACCCATGATTCTTTAGAGAGAGAGAATTTAGTTCTGCAGTGACTTTTGAGTCTGGAGCATGTCAACCTCATTTTAAAGACAGGTTGTGAGTTCTGAATTCAGCCTGTTGAGGAAACCTAGGCTAGAGAGTTTCTCCTGAAATAAGGCAAACAAGAGGAACTGGGAAAAGAGGTTATCATTTGGAAAACCCATGATAGGGCAAGTTTCTTCAGCAAGACACTGAAGTGGCAGATCAGAAGGAATAAGTTTGGTGGGGGTTTAGAGAGCAGGTCACTTCACAAACAGAAGTTAACACTTCACAAAAGAGATCTCATATAAAATGCAAGAGCTTTGCTCACGCTGCAAATTCAGGCACCAGTGATTTTTTGCAAAAACAATGAAATTGCTTGTCCAACAAGCAATAGATCTCTTTCTGAAACCAATTAGAACCTTCCTGAGCAGTAATCATTTACCTTTTCACTAGAGCCTGGTGAATATTCATAAATGTTAAATTCTGTGCACATTATAAGAATTGCCTGATACCGGTTACCTTGGAGGTGAAAAGTGAGATCGGACTGTGAATCAAAGAACTTTCATGAATATATACACAATTACATACACGTGCACTTAGAATTAGGAGGGGGTTAAGTTAGGTTAAGATGATGGTAGCAATAAGTTAAAGTTTGATCCTGTTTTATGTTTAAAGAAAATTAAAAGCAACTTTTGTTTGAATAACTATTTGTCTTGGTGAATTCCAATTGCTGCTGGGTTTTGAATGAATTGACCTGCCATTTCCCTTACAATTAACTTCCAATTCTCAAATGTGCATTATGACTTTACAATATATAATCCCATCATGAATTTTAGTTAAACAGCATCAAGGCATTGTCATTAGAAAAATGACAAACAGAAATAACAACAAACTACCTTCTCGTGGCAGTTACTGGTAGACCATTCCAGTGAAAGTGCATCACATCCCTCAAAGGAATAAATATTATGCATGAGGAAATAAGACAAATACTTAACCATCATTTGCAATGTGCTTGGAACAATATGTACAAACACAGATATTTACTAACTAATTAACCTTCCAAATGTAAAATGCCATTTTATTTTGTCATGGCTCATTTTAAAGATTGATACTTGAATTGCACTATATTGTCAGCTGTTGGCTTTACTGTAATGAGTTGAAGATTGCAATTCATTAAAAATTGTGTGGCAACACAAATTTAATATTGTTCAGGAACATATAACAATATAAACATGCTGAAATCAATAAACTTAATCAAATCAGTAATGTGACTTGGTCGTTTGTTTGCTGGGAAGGCAGTTAGTACAAAAGCTAACAAAATGGGAATCATTACAACAATCAGATGGTTTGTCTTCTTGAAAGGACCAGTAGAGAACATTGGTGCTAAAGTCTATCTACATATGATAGAAATTAACGCACATGCATGCACCAGGGCAGAAAGAAAACTAAAAAATCTTTTGTAAGTCATATCCTACAAGTAAGAAAAAACAAAAAAAAAGCAAAATATATTTTATATAAAAGCAAAGGAAAGAGAAATATATAGACTCGTTTTTGTGAATTAGTGAAAATAAATCTACTTTGGGTAACAATTCCATGAGAGATTCTGAAGAAAAAGAAACATATTCTGGTCCGGTGGGTGATGAGAACTCTGCAGAATACTCCAAGTGTGATCTCAGCAATATCTTGTAGTTAAAACATGACATCTCTGCTCCTGCACTCAGTGCCCTGACCGATGAAGGCAAGTGTGCCAAATGCCATCTTTGCCACTCTGTCTTGCTGCAATGCCATTTTGTGGAACTGTGCGTCAAATCTTTAGGTTCTATTATATTCTCCTGTGCCCTAACATTCACTGTGGAAGTACTTCCCTAGTTTAATCTACAGAAGTGCAAAACCTTGTATTTGACCGAACTAAATTTCATCCACCATCCTTTTATGCACTTTCCCTTTTAATCTAGATACTGTTGTTGTGGTGGTATGTTATTACACCACTAGGTCACCAGGGGCCTCCACCTGGTGACCTTGTATATATAAACTGGTCACAGCTCATTCTCATTCATTCTGGCCTATGCTTGCACAGAAGCAAGGCCTAGCTGTATATATTAGCCTATTAAAACTAGTGTTTTACTTGCACTCTGTCTCGTGTGGTTGATACTAGTCGTCATCAATTTAATAGGCTAATATATATCCAGAATAAATGTTGCTTCTGCCCTCACCCATGTTCCCGACTCTGCCGAGGCCTGGCTCAGGGACCTAGAAATGTGGATGGATCCTGCACACATGCCGCCGAGTATGGACCGGACAGAAAGGATGGAGAGCTGTGGGTTCGAAATTGCAGGAGAGAGGGGGACTCACCCAGTGGTCGTAGTGGACTACGAGAGGGACAGAAATATCCCAGAGCAAGTAAAGAGGGGCCAAGGGCCCCATCTGTTAGCTAATTCATTGGGACCAAGGCCAGCTATGCAACCCAATGAGTTCCTGGTTTATAACCAAGGATCGCGTCAAGCACGAGTGGAAGGCGTAGAGCAAATCATCCTCACGATCATGATTTATTGTCAGGACTGTGGGGACAGATTACTACCCCCAAGGCACCCACAACTATCTGAGATGCCCCAGAGGGGGCCCACGTTTCCACAGGATCAGGCCCGGTATGCCACCCCCCCCCCCCTCCAGCCACCGAATCAGAGGTTCAGGTTTAGCCAAGTGCTAAGGCCCAACAGGCTGGAATTGGATCCCAGAACTCCCGGGGAAAGCATGCACTTCGGCCGATGGCAGAAATGTTTTTTTTTAATTAAGCGGGGGTTGAAGGAGCATCAGAAGAGGAGATGCTAATGCTACTGTCAGCTCAGCTAGGGGATCGCCCATACTCGCTTATACAAGATGCTAAATCATACCAAGATGTGATGAACAGCCTACAGAGGCACTATAACAGAGGACACAGTGAGTTACACTCTAGGCACCAGCTTATGACCAGGTCACAGCAAGCAGGGGAGTCGGTGAGAGATTTTATACTGGCGCTGAAAAACTTAGCAAGGGCCTATACTTTTAAAGCAGTATTACCCCAAGAGTATGCAGGTGATCATGGAAGGGACAGAATCGTGGCCGGCATCAGATCTACAGAAATCAGACAAAGGCTGCTGGAAAAGGGAATGGTTAAGCTGGAAGAGCTAGAGACTATTGCAAAGGCTCTGGAGGACTCTAAGAGACAATTAGAAATGTACTCACAACTGGACTCATTAGCCCCTCAGAGGGAGAGGAATATGAGTGATCAAGGGCAGCATATAGCAGCTGCAGCCCCACTGGAGCACTCCAAGTGCCCTTATTTTGGACAGCTCAAGCACCCAAAGCTCACTGCCAGGCTAGGGAAAAGGACTGTTCACAGTGTGGAAAGAGAAGACATTATGTGAAAGTCTGTAGAAGCCTCAAGACTCCCGCCAAAGCCCTTCCTCATGCAAACGAGAGGTGGGAGAGCTCTTCTTCTTCCACCTCAGGCAGGCAGAAGAAGAGAGCCATGTGCTGTCGGCCATCTTGGGCAAAGGATGCTGGACAGAGGAAATCACTATTGGGGGATGACTACGATACAGAGTGCTACTATGACCAGGATGCGAGTACTACCAGAACGGAGGGCGTGCCATGCTGGCCTCTCTGCATTTGAATCAGGCAGTCCACACAATTTATCGGTCACTATTGTTAGTATTAAAGTTAATGGGTCAACAGTAAATTGCTTGATGAATAGCGGGAGTATGGAAAGTTTCATAGATCCGGGTTGGTAGAACGCCTTGCTCTAAACACGTGCCCAAGTGACCACCAGATTTGATTAGCGTCTAACAGACACGTAGCTAAGGTAACACATTTTTGCAGGGTCACACTGAAAATACAGGGCACAGAGTATGAAGAGTTTAAGTTGCTAGTTCTCCCATGCCTCTGTGCTCCCGTCCTACTGGGGTTGGACTTCCAGTGCCAATTGAAAAGCATCATGATAGTACATAATGGGCCACTTCCCCACTGCTCCTTGAGAATAGACGACACTGTAGCCTGACAGCCCTTAATATAGAACGCCCCCCACTATTCATGTATCTCACTCCCAAATGCACCCCATTAGCCACCAAGAGCAGGAGGTACAGCCCGACGGACAGAGAGTTCATTAGAATAAAAGTCCGCAGACTCCTGCAGGAGAGCATTATACAGAAGAGCTCCAGCCCCTGGAGAGCACAGGTCATTGTAGTGAAGTCAGGGGAAAAGCGGCGCATGGTGGTGGATTACAGTCAGACAATCAACAAGCTTATGCAGCTGGATGCCTACCCACTACCACGTATTGTGGACATGATAAACAGTATTGCTCAATATAAAATGTTCTCTACCATAGACCTCAAGGCAGCGTACCACCAGTTGCCCATTGGAGAGAGTGACCACATATACATGGCGTTCGAGGCAGACGGCGTGTTGTATCAGTTCCTCCACCTCCCCTTTGGCATCACCAATGGGGTATCCCTGTTCCAGTGGGAAATGGACCGCATAGTAGATGAGTACCAACTCCTGGCGGTGTTCCCATACCTGGACAATGTTACGATTTGCAGCTGCTTGCAAGCTGACCATGACACTAAACTTCAATGCTTTTTTTCAGGCACCAAAGGAACACAATCTAACGTATAATAGGGATAAATGCATCATGAGCACTAGGAAACTGGCCATCCGGGGCTATGTGGTGCAGAACGGGGAAATCAGCCCAGACCCTGCCCCCATGCGCCCGCTTCTAGATATCCCGGTCCCATGTTCACAGAGAACTTTAAAGAGATGTTTGGGACTTTTCGCATATTATGCACAGTGGGTCCCCAACTACGCCAACAGGGCTCACCCACTCATAAAAGCATCAGCTTTTCCTCTCAGCACAGCTGCTATCAAAGCCTTTACGGAGATTAGGGATCTGATTGCAAAAGCAACCCTACGATCCATAGATGAGATGATTCCTTTTCAGGTAGAGACTGATGCCTCAGAAGTAAAGTTGGCTGCCACGCCTTTTTCTTGCAGACCCTACAGGGGTCCAAGGTAAGTCACTTGGTAGTGGAGAAGGAGGCTCAAGCTATTGTGGAAATGGTAAGGCACTGGAGACATTATCTGGCATGTAAACACTTCACCCTTGTCACGGACCAAAGATCCGTGGCTTTTATGTTTGATAGCCAGAACAGGGGGAAGATAAAAAATGAAAAAATCCCACACTGGAGGATGAAACTACTTATAGTTATGACATTCTATATTGTCCAGGGAGGCTCAAGGAGTCCCTAGATGCACTGTCCAGGGGCACTTGTGCGGCCCTCAATCACGTGTCCCAGCTGAAGAGCTTGCATAATGAGCGGGGTCACCCGGGAGTCACTAGACTGTTCCACTTCACAAGGGCCCAAAATCTCCCATTCTCGGTAGAGGAGGTACGGACGGTAAGCAAAGGCTGCCCCATTTGTGCAGCGTGCAATCTGCAGTTTCACTGACTGGATAAAGCCACATGGATAAAAGCTACAAGACTTTTTGAGCACCTCAGCCTCGACTTTAAAGACCTGCTCCCTTCCTATGACAGGAACGTCTATTTCCTTAATGCCATAGACAAATTACTCATGCTTCCCTTTTGCTATTCTGTGTCCCAATATATCTGCAGCCTGAGCAATCCATTTTCAGCATGTGTGGGTACCCCAGCTATATACACACAGATAGGGGTGCCACCTTTATGAGTGCTGAGGTCCAGCAATAGTTGAAAGATAGAGGCATTGCCACCAGTTGCACCACAAGATATAACCCCAGAGGTAATGGGCAGGTAGGAAGGAAAAATGCCACTATCTGGAAAATGGTCCTACTGACCTTAAAGGCAAAAGACCTACCAATGGCAAGGTGCCAAGATGTGTTACCAGAGGCCTTGCACTCCATACGCTCGCTATTGTGTACTGCCACTAACATGATACCTCATGACCTTATGTTGTCTTTCTCGAGGAAAGCCGTGACAACCATGGTGCTGTCTAGATGGTTAATGATATCGGGACTGGCGCTCTTCAGGAAACACTGCAGGCCTCACAAAATGGACCCTCTGGTGGAGCCAATGGAAGTGAGGCACGTGAACGGGAAGACTCGGTTGCCATCAGGGACCTCGCACCGGCTGGACGTGTGGACGACGCAGGAAAGCCAACCCCTATGGATCAGCGGAAAGGAATCGTGGATGACGTGGGAGGGTTGTGGACTCCTACAGACTAGCGTGAAGAACAATGGACACCAGGATGGACGATTGTCACACCACCCCATGGGACCTTGCCGAACAACACACCCCCAACAACCAGTATCCAGACAGGAAGCCCTACACCCCCTCAGCATGTTCCCGCCCAATGTCAGGACCCTCGACCCTCAATACCCTCCACTACTAACCCCCCACCCCAGTACCCCAAAGGTCCAGGGGGAAAAGGAAACCTTGCCAGATACTGGACTTATGAATGCATGGAAAATAGAAGGGGGGGTGGGAAAGGAGGCCAAAATTTTTTTTAGGGGTTGGTGAATGTTGTGGTATGTTATTACACCACTAGGTCACCAGGGGCCTCCACCTGGTGACCTTGTATATATAAACTGGCTGCAGCTCATTCTCATTCTTTCTCGCCAAGGCTTGCACAGAATCAAGGCCTAGCTGTATATATTAGCCTATTAAAACTACTTGCACTCTATCTCGTGTGGTTGATGTTAGTTGCCATCAATCGTAATATTAAATAACCTTCTTCACAGTCCATATTTCCATGAAAGATGGAGTCATCTGCAGATTAACTAGCCATTCCAAATACATTTACATTAAAATTATTAATATAGTGGATGAACAACAGCAAACCCAGCACTAATCCCTAAGGTACACTATTGTTCATAGGCCTCCAGATTGGAAAGCAACCCTCGACTATCACCCTCTGAATTCTACTCCAAAGTCAGTTATGAATCCATTTAGCAAACCCACCCTGGATTCTAATCATCTGGACAGACCTGCCATGCAGGATCTTGTCGAAGGCCTTGATAAAGTCCATGTAAATATCTTCTAACATCTTGCCTTCATCAGTCCTCTTTGTCAACTCTTCAAACATCTCATTTCTAGTCCTGAGGCACAATATCCCACACATAAAGCCAATCAGTCCTTGCCTTTCCAGTTGCCAATAGATTTGGACTAATAGTATTCCCTCAAATAACCCAGTATTGTGTGCAGTTCTAGTCACCACACATAGGAAAGAGCTGGAGAAAGTGAGAAGGAAATTTGCCAGAATTTTACCTCTCTTTGGGGACTTTAGTTATGTGATGAGATTGGATTGCCAATACTTATTTTCTTAGGAGCAAAGGAGGTTGAGAGATGACCTGATGGAAGTATTATAAGATTACAAGTTGAACAGATAATGTAGATATAGTAACGCAGCTGGAAGTGGCAGGTATGACATTGTGGTCATTACTGAGTCATGGGTTAAAGAAACAAAGCTAGAAACACAATATGTATAGATACACCATGTATCAGAAAGACAGGAAGGTAGGCAGAGGAGGTGTTCTGCTGGTCAAGAATGGAATTAGATCTTTGGAGAGGTGGGACATTGATATCAAATCCCTGTGGGTAAAATGGTCAAAATTTATTTCCCATGACAGGGTATGGAAAACAAGAGTTAAGAGACTTAAGGAGTGTTGAGGTATTTTAAAGGAAATCCGAGGGCATACATTTTTTACATAGAGAGTGGTTGATCGCTGGAATGAGTTGCCAGAAGAGGTGGTGGAATCAGATACAATTACAATGTGCAATTGGACAGGTATTTAAATAATCAAGACAGGGAAGGTTCGGATCCTGAAGTGGGTAAATGGGATGAATGAAGATGGACAAAATGCACCTAATGGAGTGAAATGCCTGATTCTGTGATGTAACAGTCTATGAAGCAATCAGAATTCTGCTCCATGAACTTGCAGTTGGCTGCAGCATGGAATAACAACAGTAGCCACAAGCTCTGAGATACTTTTATTTTTTCTACCTATTTGGGTTTTTTTTTATTTTACAACCAAAGTGCCTATCTTCTCCTTTAATCTCACTTACTTTAAAATGGCCACAAAAAGTGGTAAATCTCAGAAGAAGGAAGAAGTCCCAGCGAATCTAACTTTGGAGGCTATTTCTGATCTACTCGCTCAGCACAGACAATTGTCATCCAATGAGTTTAAGCTATTTTAAATCAGATTGATGCAAAACTGAAGAAGTCCAGTGTTAAGCCCAGGACAGAGTGAACATTTATCATCTTTTGAACTTATTCTGTGCAATTTGACTGACCATGCTGATGAATTAGAATAAATGTGGTCCAAACTAAATGACAATAACTCAAAGTTACCAGCGAAAGTTGTTGACCTTGAAGACAGGAGCAGACGACATAATCTATGTATTCTGGACTTGGCTGAGGTTACCGAAAGTGGGCAACTTACAATTTATTTTTGAGTTCCTCTGTTTGGTTTTTGGGAAGGAGTTGCTCCCATCTTTGCTAGAGATTGATAGAGAACTATTACCCAAGCCAGCTCAGGGGCAGAGATTACATACGATCATTATACAGTTGCATTGATATCAAAATAAGGAGCTTCTGATCCGTGAAGCTTGTGGTAGAGGGAACTCGAATATCAAGGCCAGCAGATCAGAATTGTAGAAGGTTACTGTCCTGAGCTTCTGAAGGAAGAGATGTAATGTCAGAGTATAAGCATGGCTCCAAAACCTCTGTATTATATCCCGCATGCCTCCACATTACTGTTTCTAATGGTCATAGGAAGTGGCTTCACTCAGTTGAAGAGACTCAGAATTATGTAAATGGTCTTCCCATTACATCGCATCCAGTGTGAATCCCTACTTAATGGCTGAAACTGATAGACAATTATTACTTTTTAGCTGTCTAACTCCTGTTATTTCAGGGATTTGTAGGAAGGGATTCAAACAAAAGGTTTCCCTCTATGAGGATAATCTTCTGCTTTTCATATAAACCCTGACACTACCTTACCTTCTATTCCATCATTACTTTCTCAATTTAGTCAGTTTTCAGGAAATAAATTATACTTGCATAACAATGAACTTTTCGCTTGTAATGCTTCTTTGTCAACATGCACTAATCTCCCTTTTAAGATTGTGAGAAATCAATTTACCTATCTTGGTATTACAGTTACAAAGAAACATAAGTATATTTTTAAAGTAAATATCCTTGCTTTATTAAAACATGTGAAATGTCTAATGCAATGGCTGCCTCCTACTATATCTCTGGTTGGTCATATTAATTATATCAAAATAAATATTTTACCTATATTTTTATATCTTTTTCAATCCATACCAATTATCATTCTCAAATCATTGTTTGATTCACTTGATTCAGCTATATTTTCTTATTTATGGAAGGGTAACTGCCCTCATCTAAATAAAGTTCATCTTTAAAAATCCCAAAGAATGGAGTTATGGCTCTATCTAATTTCAGATTTTTATGATGGGGTGGTCAATATACGTAACCTTATGCTTTGGTTATATTTTTATGACCATGGGGGCCATCCAGTTTGGGTAACAATTAAGTTTAATTTCGTTAAAATCTTTTCCATCTCAGCACTTATTAGATCTTCACTTCCTTTTCTTTAAATTGACAATCCAGTTGTAAGGCGGACTCCAAGAGTTTGGATGCAGATCAGAAAACATTTCATGTATTTTTTTCCTTCATCTCCTGCTCAAGTCAATTATCTTTTTGCAACCATCTTTGCATGATTGTGCTATTCATGATTGATACAGATTGGGTATTGAATGTTTCAAAGATCTTTTTTTACTGACAGTAGTTTTGCATCATTTGAACAGCTCTCTGAAAAGTTTAATTTACAAAATACTATTTTTTTCAGATATTTGGAAAACAGCTATTTTGCTTAATTTCAGATATCTAATTTCCCTAGGGCACCTGATGCAAACATTATCGATGTTTACAACTTTCTCGCAAAGGTCTAATATCCATTGTTTATGATAAGTTGGTAGGTTTAAGACATGTTTCCTTAGTTAAAATTAAAATTGCCTGGGAAAAGGATTTAAGCTTTTCAATATCGGATGAGGTTTGGGATTCAATATTTAAAATGGTTAATATATCTTTATGCGCATGTCAATGTTTGTTACAGTTTGAAGTTGTACATAGGGTTCTTATGTCTAAAGTTAAATTACATTTTATTTATTCAGATATGTAAGAGTGGAGAGGCTTCTCTAATCCACATATTTTGGACATGTCCTAGTCTCGTTGTCATTGAAGCGATGTGTTACAAATTTTATCGTGAATTTAAATTTAAAGACTAATCCTTTGGTTGCTCTTTTCAACAAATCTGGAGAGGATGAGGTTCTTTTAACTCCAACCAAATGTCAAGTTCAGTCTTTTGCCTCTCTCCCTTACCCATGCATGCGATATTGCTGACACAGAAGAATACTACCCATGGTCACTGACTAAGGGAAATTTTGTCCTGTTTAACTCTAGAAAATATTTGTTACTCAATTAGTAACTCAAAAATAAGGTTTAAAATGTTGTGGGGACCATTCTTGAATCTTTTCCACAACCTCTGGCATACTAGAAATCCTAACTCCAGGATTGAAATACATTCTTAATTTTGTTTTACTTCTTTTTAGCCATGCAACGACGGTAAGGGGGTAGGGTTTAGAGACATGTCTATCTGTGTTAAAATTATTAGATGTGTTTATATGTTGCATATTGCTGATGTGCTCTGTATGCCTTTATAAATTGCTGAGCTATGCAATTTATCATTTTTATTGTGCATGGTGTAAATTTGCTATATATGCAGGTTTATGTATATATAATCATTAAAAAATATAAAAAGAAAAAAAGAAAATATAAATAATTCTGCACCATTGATCGAGAGACATGGATTTAACTGGCAGCAGGGGACTATCAATTCAAGTAATGAAATAACGGTGGAATTAAATCTCACCTCATTTACAATAATGGAATCACTTGAATAGGGACCCATATGGTTCATTAACGTCTTTCAGGGAAGGAAATTTGCTGTCCTTTTCTTAGTCAGACTATATATGATGGCAAATTAAGCAATGTATGGTTGACTCTTAATTATACTCAATTCAGGAGTAATTAGGAATGGCATTTCCAACCACATTCTATAAGCAAATGAAAAAAAAACCTCCCAAGGGCTTTCCATTAGATAGACTCGCTGAAGTGCAAGAGTTGGCAGGTTGGTTTCAGATTTCCCACATACTGTCACTTTCATTATATTTAATCCCATGTCTTCTCACAAGCATGCAATTCCCTGCAATGTAATGCCAAATTATTCAACTGTGAACTCATTAGATCTATGGTCTCAGACCTAGCATCTACATGCACAGATTTTCTTGCAGAATGAACTGAAATGTGAGCTCTTTTAACCCTGGCTATTTTTTTTTTAATCACCAACTCCCTTCCTTCCCTGCTCTCCAAATTCCACCCCTCTCTTTCTCCTTCCATCCAGTTAGGCTCAATCCTGCCATAGCTTCCTGTGGTGCGCTGTCAGTCAGAAGCAAACACACAAAACCAAAAGACTGTACAACAGGCTTTATTCGACATAAAACTCCACAGAGCCAGCTGTGAAATTGTGCTGCTGTGAGCTCTGAGAGTGACTTCGAAGGGACGGCTCAGGCTTATATCCCGGAGGGTGATTGACACCCGACTGATTGGGGCTTGGTCCATTCAGGTCGGCTGATTGACAGCTGGCCAAGTGTTGTCTTGTCTGTATGCTCTTCTGCAGGTACAGAGGTTGCCCCCTGCAGTAGGCCAGTGGTGGACCACCACACTTCCTATCATCATTATTGACTTATTCAAAACAGAGAATGAATTAAAAATAAGATCCTACTTGTGTCTATGGCCTAATCCCACATCACACCATGAATTTGCACACTTAGCTACTGACTGACAGGCATATTTAGTTTATCTTAGGTAGTGATCTAAATTGCATTTGATTCAAAAGCTCACAACAAGCTGATTTTCTACTGTTCTATGTGTAAATAACTAGCTGAGGGGTCTCATTGGGAAAGCCATAGTCTGAAAAATATAAATTATCAAATGAGAGGCAATAGAACACTTGACACAAGATCTCCTGACTCTAAGAAACTAAGCTTGAAATTCAAAGGATAAACTTAGCCAAATTGATGTGAAGATGATATTTTCAATTTTTTAATGCATTTCTTTAAACAAAGTCTCTTGCAACTCTGGATCCTAATCAAATTTGGACAAGTAAATGACAATAAAGTACCTAATATTTATTTAGTTAATAGAGATGTAATTTTGCACAAATAAATCCCATGTGTGGTAGTGAACTCTGAGAATGAATTTGCAGATCCACCTTATACCTCTAATTTTGTCATTACAGATCTTTAATGTTTGGAACTTGTCACATTTTAGATGTTAACAGATTTTTTTTTCTGTCCAGGAATTCATTCATGTACAGCAGAGCAAGGCAAGCCTTATTGTATTGACAGCAAGTTGCCCTACACTTCTGAAATTTGTATCAATGGAGCTAAATTTTGGATGCATCTGTTATAAAAAAATGCATTTAGTGTTTCTGACAGGCAATAAATGGATTCAAATGTATTTCTTTTTTCAATATTCACACTGTATGGGTTTTATTTATGCCTCTATTTACATTCATGCATTGATGATTTTGCTCTTTTTATTCATACGATAAAAAGTGAAATAAATCTAAACCCACAGTGTATGAGCAATGAGGCATTTTCCCCAGTAACATTCTGCAGTCCACTTGGAAATGCAATTTTTCAATCTAAGATTGTGGCCAGATATCATCAAAACGCAAAAGTAGTTTAGCTTTGAGAATATGACAAATAACATTTGGAGCTTGATTTTTTTCTACCTTTAGTTTTCGTTCAGTTTCAGCAATTTGATTTGATTTATTTACATGATGAAATTGGGTAACTTCAATTATTAAGAGGAGAGATGCACCTGTTATTCATCTGTACAAAGTGGTACTAAATTAAAAGCATTCCTATTCACAATGTGCACTATTTCAGACTGTTATTTTTTGAGAAAATCATCATTTCCTTTCATAATTGTGAAAATATGTTGTTCATCCCATTTCTTTGCACACTATAAATTTTCCACTTTCAAATCATGGTCACAGTATTGATTAAGATATAATCCCATAAGATTGGTCACAAGAACACATTTGGAACAGCATGAGATGTTCTTAAAGCAAAATGAATGAATGTGTAAATTCTACATATTTGGAATTTATCACAAGGTGGAGTTTTCTCAGTAAAAAAAAATTCTAAATCATCTGATGGGAAAGAGTTTTTTTTGGTTAAAAACAAAAAAAAAAAAAAAAAAATCAAGTCCTAACAGGAACATTGTTGACGAACACCATTGAATTGCATGTCCAGGAGTATCTGTATATAAATGGCCATTTGTATCCATTCTGAAATGGAATAGTCGATTTGAATTTACCTGATTCCATGAGGACAGTCCAGTTGTTAAGAGAAGGACATTATAAATGAATACCAACTACTATTTATAAACTGAAAATAAATTATATTCCAAATGTTATTTATGGATAATACTGTTGACATTATGCGATTCTGTGTGTTGAAAAAAGCCTTGTGTATAATTTGATTTGAATGAGTATTCTTCACAGCTAAACAAAAAGATAGAAGTCTTAAAAAAATTATATCGCATGGCAAGTTAATAAGGAAGGTTCAGTCACTAGGAATTAGTAGAGAGATTGTGACATGGGTTCAGAGATGGCTAGAAGATAGATAGCAGAGAGTCATGGTGGACAACCGTCCGTCAGATTGGAAGCCTGTGACAAGTAGGGTGCCTGAAGGATCAGTGCTGGATCCCTTGTTGTTTATCATTTATATTAATGATTTAGAGGAGGCTGTAGTTAATTGGGTAAGAAAATATGCAGATGATACAAAAATAGGAGGAGTGAGGTAGGTTTTCTTGGATTACAGAAGGATTTGGTTTGTTTGGAAGAGTGGGCTGAAAAATGGCAGATGGAATTCAATATAGACAAGTGCAAGGTACTGCATTTTGGTAAAAATAACCAGAATAGGACATATACAGTTAAGGGGAGGGCACTGAGGCACACAGAGGGACAGACGGATCTAGGGGTGATGGTATAGAGTTCACTGAAGGTGGATTCCCATCTAGACAGGCTGGTTAAGAAGGCATATGGCATGCTGGCCTTCATAAATCATAGTATAGGGTATAGGAGCAGGGAAGTGATGCTGCAGCTGTTTAAGGCATTGGTGAGGCCAGGTTTGGAGTTCTGTGCTCAGTTCTGGTCTCCAAATTATAGAAGGATATAGATAAGGTAGAGAGGGTGCAAAGAAGGTTTACAAGGATGTTGCCTGGCTTATAGCATCTGGATTACAGGGAGAGATTAAGGAGACTGGGACTTAGAATGTAGATGACTGAGAAGGGACTTGATAGAGGTATTTAAAATTATGAAAGGAATAGATAGACTAGACATAAACAGACACTTTCCCCTGAGGGCAGGGGAGGTTGGAACAAGAGGGCACGAGTTAAGGGTAAGGGGGTAAAACTTTAGGAGAAATATTAGAGGATGCTTTTTCACTCAGCAAGTGGTGGCAGAATGGAATGATCTTCCAAAGAGATAGATGCGGTAGGATTTCTTCTATAATTTAACAGAAGGTTGGATGTGTACATGGATGTGAAGGGGTTGGAGGGTTATGGGCGTAGAGCAGGAGGGTTGAGCTAGTGGAGTTGTTCAAGTGAACCAGTGCGGACTCAAAGGGCCAACATGACCTGCTTCCATGCCATAAACATTTATATGGTTATATAACATTAAAAATAAAACTAACATTTTTTGCCCATCGCAAGCTGACTTGCTAAGGTTCTAGCAATCACTTGAACAGTTGCTTGTAAGTACAATACTTCCATTGCACTGTTAAGCGGGGAGTTCAAAGATTTTTACCAGTACTGTGGAAATGAATAAATCAAGGTCGATGAAGGGTTCTGGCCTGAAACATTAATTTCTAGTGCTATTCAACCCATTGAGTTCTTCCTGCAAATTGTTTGAGCTCCAGTTTCCTGCATCTGTAGTCTCCTGTGTATCTCCAGATAATGTTTCAATTTTATTTATACATGTTGCACTCACTGAAAACAACTAAATGCTAATACATGATTCAATTGATATCATTTCACTTTTAAAGATCCCATTATAATTGTGTAATAGAACCATGTATGTTGCTCGGGAAGCTGATGTTTATTAAAAATAAATTATAAATTTTAGAATTCAACCTTTGCCAGGAGCACAGGGAGCTCCTTATTGTGAATGGTCTCCACCACTTAAAGATGGCTTTCTCTATTTAAATTGAACATACATACAACATGCATTGAGCTAACTGGCACAGATCGCATAGTGGGTAGCGCTGTGCTGTTATAGCACCAGTAAATTGGATCTGGGGTTAAAATACTGTACTGTCTAGAAGGAGTTTGTACATTCTCCCAGTGTTTGTCTGGGTTTCCTCTGGGAGGTCCGGTTTCCTCCCACTGTTCAAAACCTATGGTGGGTTGTAGGCTAATTGGGTGTAACTGAACGGCACGGGCTCATGAGCTGAAAGGCCGGCTACTATGCTATCTTTGGCTTGGCTTCGCGGACGAAGATTTATGGAGGGGGTAAAAAGTCCACGTCAGCTGCAGACTCGTTTGTGGCTGACAAGTCCGATGCGGGACAGGCCTAAATAAATAAACAGATAAATAAACAAATAGATAGAAAATGAGGGAATATTGTGGCTACAGAGAGCAACTCTGAAATTTTATTTATGCTGCTCTGAAGGTTCAGGAGAAAGCATGCAATAAGCAGGGATAGATAGGAACAACAAAAATCTCAGGGTAGGATGGAGATGATTAATGAAGATAAATTTCATAAAGATACAGAACATTCTCTGGAATTGGTGGAGAACAATAGGCCTAGAGTTGAAAATAAGTTGAAAGAAATTAGCAATAGTTTTTTTAAAAAAAGGTACTGGATAAATTAATGGGCTTAAAAGCCACTAAATTCCCTGCAATGATCATCAGTACCCCAAGGTTAACAAAGTTGACACAGAGATAATAAAAACACAGTTTTTGGTTCGAAAGAACCAAAGACTTGTTGATCCAAACCAAGGCTTTTATTAACTAAAAGACTGGAGCATATCACAAGTAAGTCGACCAGTCCAGAATGACCTGGTCTGGCTCGGAGCAATCCTTTAAGACCTGCCAATAGGCGTGGCTACACTCTCAGCCAATCACAGTCATCCTACACTACCATCTGTACATATGTACATATACACATTGGTTATAGAATCTGTACTATCACACTCACCTTCCAAAATCCCAGGCCACAATCTAGTCCGACAAGACTGCTGCCTGGCTTATTTTGACATCAGTCAGAGGGAAAATGCTATTGTTTAAGAAGTGATAATATGGTAGTGAGAAAATAATAAATGGATTAGGAAATGTCAACATGCATTTATGAAAGGGATTATGAAATTATTCATAACATTTGTGGATTTATTTTAAAAAATCAGATTTGACAAATACGTTGGAATATTGTAAGTTGTAATTAGTGGAGCTAATGGATGCTTCTGGAATTTCTGGAATAATAAGAATTTGCTAAACAGAATTTGAGCACATAAGATTCTGAGTGTCATACTGGCGTGGATCGAGGATTGATAACAGTTAACAGAGAGTGGAAATAATGAGGGCTTTCAGGTTGGGTGATTTGAGGGATGTTGTTGGGGTCTCGTTTGCTGGCAATCCAGAACAATGATTTTCATGATTGGACCAAGAGCAATACATTATATAAAACTTTGTTTGTGATGTAAAGCTCGGCATCAGTGAGGCTTCGGAGAATTTGATGTGGGCCAGGTGAACAATATATGTTTGGAGGAATAAAATTTGGAAAATACAGGTAAACCCCGCTTTACAAAACTAGAGCATTCCTATGAAACCTTTTGTAAGCCAAAATGGCATAAAGCAAAGACCCATTCACTACTAATAAAAGCTATTTTCGTGAAAGTTAAAACCCATTCAAATTTCTTTTGGATAGCGAACACAGCTTTCTTTGTAAAAGTGAATTTTCATGAAGTGACTATTTGTAAAATGGGGTATACCTTAATTAGGTCATTCAATTTGAATAAAAAAGGCAGAAAAACAGAGTGTTTTTTTCAAAAGGTATTGATTTTCACAAAGGGACCTGTATGTCAATAGACAATAGACAATAGGAGCTGGAGTAGGCCCTTCGGCCCATCGAGCCAACACCGCCATTTTACAGATCATGGCTGATCACTACCATCAGTACCCCTTTCCAGCCTTATCCCCATAACCCTTAACTCCTTTGCCCACTAGAGTCTTATCTAACTCTCTTTTGAACATAATCAGCGAATCTGTCTCTACCACCCTCTGTGGCAGAGCATTCCACAGATTCACACTTCTCTGGGTAAAAAAATGTTTTCTCATCTCCGTCCTAAAGGGCCTACCCTGTATTCTTAAACTATGCCCTCTAGTCCTCGTCTCCCCCATCATTGGGAACAAGTAATCCGACTTCACCCTGTCTATCCCCCTGATAATTTTGTATACCTCAATCATGTCCCCCCTCATCCTTCTAAACTGCATCGGATACAAGTCCAGTTTTTCTAGCGTTTCAGCATATGTCAACCCTGCCATCCCTGGAACTAACCTTGTAAATCTGTGCTGCACACCCTCTATAGCTAGTATGTCCTTCCTCAAAATTGGAGACCAGAACTGGACGCAATACTCCAGGTGGGGTCTCACCAGGGCCCTGTACAACTGCAGAAGGGCGTCTCTGTTCCTATACTCCAATCCCCTCTTTATGAAAGCCAGCATGCTATTAGCCTTCTTCACAGCTTTCTGAACCTGCATGCTAGTCTTCAGTGACCGGTGAACAAGTACTCCCAGATCCATTTGCTCCTCCCCACTCCCTAGCTTGTCTCCATTTAAATAATACTCAGCTTTCCTATTATTGCCCCCAAAATGGATAACCTCACATTTGCTTACATTGAACGTCATCTTCCATTCAGGAGCCCACTCCCCCAACCTGTCCAAGCCCCTCTGCATTTTCCTGACATCCTCCTCACACCCCACACCGCCACCCAGTTTCGTGTCATCTGCAAATTTGCTCAAGTTATTAATAATCCCCTCATCCAAATCATTTACATAAATTACAAACAAGTGAGGACCTAATACCGATCCCTGCGGCACTCCACTCGTCACATCCTGCCATCCTGAAAAAGACCCGCTTACCCCAACCCTTTGTTTCCTATTTCTTAACCAATTTCCTATCCATGTCAGCACCTTACCTCCAATACCATGCTCCCTGATCTTGCCCACTAGTCTCCCGTGCGGTACCTTATCAAAGGCCTTCTGGAAGTCCAAATACACCACATCCACAGGCTCTCCCAAGTCCACCCTCTTTGTCACATCCTCGAAAAATTCCAGAAGGTTAGTCAAGCATGACTTACCCTTAAGGAATCCATGCTGACTAGCCCTTATACTATTATTTCTGCCTAAGTGTTCTGCTATTACTCCTTTTATGATAGACTCCAATATCTTCCCCACCACCGACGTCAGGCTGACCGGTCTATAATTTCTCGTTTTCTCCCTCCCTCCCTTCTTAAAAATTGGCACCACATCAGCAACTCTCCAATCCTCAGGGACCTCCCCCAAATCTATGGAACTTTGGAAAATGTCGACCAGTGCTTACACAATTTCCATAGCAAGTTCTTTAAGCACCCTGGGATGCAGCCCATCAGGCCCTGGGGATTTATCAGCCCTCAGTCCCAACAATTTACTCACAACCTCCTGTTTCTGGATCTGGATATCCATTAGATCCCCTACTTCCCCAGGAAAGTTCCCCATGTCTCTTGACACCGCATGACCATTACCCCTTAACTGACCATAACCTATATCCTCCTTGGTGAAGACAGTTGCAAAGTATTTGTTAAATTCCTCAGCCATCTCCTTGTTTCTGGTAATAATTTCACCCTTTTCCATTCTTAATGGACCAATTTTAGACCGAACCAATTTCTTCCTCTTCACATATTTAAAAAAGCTTTTGCTATCCTCCATTATATTATTTGCTAATTTCCTCTCGTACTTAATTTTCCCCTCTCTTATGACTTTCTTAGTTACCCTCTGATGCTCTTTGAAGGTTTCCCCATCCTCTAACTTCCCACTCCGCTTTGGATTTGATATTACACTTGATTTCATTAGTTAGCTACAGCTGCCATTTGCATCTCCTAGAGCCTTTCCTCCACTTTGGAATAAATTTGTCCTGAAACCTGTGAAAAATGTCCAAAAATACCTGCCATTTTTCCCCAGTTGTCAATGTGCACAAAACATTTAAATTTAATGTGCGGGTTTAGCAAGAAATGGGGAAAGTAAAAAAATAGATAGATCATAATTAGCAATAGTTCTCTGAAGAAACTGAAGAGGGAGAGAGTTTGGAACACCACTGGCTTTTAAAGCTTTTCAGCCTTTCCACTTCTCTCTTCTTGTAGCTTGTCCTCTATTTTTTCTTGAATGTTTATAGAATCTGAAAGGAATGTTTTTGTTACTGCATCCTTATCTAGTTTGCACAGTAGCCACAAAGTTTACATATATTCTTGAAGATATGAACAACTTTAAAGCCCTCTGCAAACTACCAAGCATCTGTACATTGGAAGAAACACTGATTAGAAATCATCGTCAACCCAGAAGTAGTTTCATAAAAAATCAAAGGTTAAATATGCCAAAAATAAATCTGATGATAATAATCTTGTGGCATTTATTGGCTACTAACCCATTAGCATATTAAAAACATGGTTTCTATTTTAAGATGCATTACAAGTTTCTATGTGCATAAGGTAGCATTTTGGATCCTGTCAGTAACTAAAAGCACAGTTGAAATTTTCAGTTAAGTTTCAGAGCTGAAGAATAGGTAAACGTAAAAGGTAAAGGTTCCATTATTGTCAGGTAATACTACATTTAGAATGTAATATACATGAAATTCTTTAACTTTTATCAACCTTAAGGCAGATGGAGAGCCGCCACTTTGTCCAGTGCACCTTACAGAAAACTGCAGCACCTGGTGTTCCTCGGTGGTCTCCCCTCCAAGTATTAACCAGTCCTGAGCCCGCTTAGCTTCCGAGATCAGACAATCCCAGGCTTATTCAGGCTATTATGTTTTGCAGCACTATGTTTTTGTGTCCATGTGATCAATTTCAATTAAAAAGCAATTATAATATAAAATTGGAGCTTACTGTCAGTTGAACAAAAAAATTCTTCTGGGTCCTCTGTGCATATAGAGTACAATTGCACAGAACAGACTACATGCGCAGTTATGTCCACTGCAACTCTTGCAACTTACCAATGTTCACCCATTTCTCAAAATAAGGTTGTGAATGGGACACAGGTAAAAATAAGTCTTCATGATGCTTGTGATGGCCATTTCAATGCTCATATCAGAATCAGAATCAAGATTTATTGTCATGAACAAGTCACAAAATTCAGTGTTTTGAGGCAGCATCACATTGCAAACATATATATTATAAACTATCTTACAACAATAACTATATTGAAACATTAAAATAATAATGCAAAAAAAGTAAGGCAGGAATCTGATGGCAGTGGGGAAGAAGCTGTCTTTGGGCCACTGAGTGCTTATCTTTAGGCTCCTGTACCTTTTTCTTGATGGTAGCAGAGGGAAGAGGCCATAGCCTGGGAGGTGGAGGTCCTTGATGATAGAGGCTGCTTTTTTACGACACTGTCTCATGTCCTCGATTGAGTGAAGTCTGATGCCTGTGATGTCACAGGCTGAGTTAACAACCCTCTGGAGTTTCTGACCTGAGCAAGCAACCTGAGGTGGTTCATTGCTGTAAACCCTGCTTAAAGAAAATATTTACCAGTACTGTAGTAATGACTATTACTGAGCCTTTCGCTAAGACTGATTGAAACCTCAGTCCCTCCCTCCACCAACTCCCCCCCCCCCCACCATAACATATCTGGTAACTCTAATCAACCTAACTGTGAACCAAACCCTTTACTCAGTGAATCCCCAGTGCCATCCCCATCCCCGAATGACCAGCCATCTCTCACCACCCTCCTCATTCTTTCTCATCCTCTGCACACATTCACAACTGCTCACCACCTACACCCCCACCCTGAAGCCATTCTGCTACCCACTTCTGCCTTATCCATCTCAAACTCATGAATTCAGGACAATCCTTAGCACTTTGTTCATTTCTGATTTTTGATCCTCTGGGACCTCTCTTTTTCCCTTCTTCCTTGGGATTCACCTTAAGTTCATCAAAAGTTTGCAAGGCCAAACATAGATCGTTGTCAACTCAAGGGCTTCTTCATTGGGTCATACACTTTGTGCCACATTTGCACTCATTGAAATTGTTTCATAACTCATTGCATATCAACCCTTTAATTGACTTTATCTACAGCATTCAGTTTCTACCCATCACTTTTATATCTGAATGTGATTAAGTATCAATAAGTATACTTTCTTGCAGAATTTACATGGTTCATGCACAATTTGAGATTGGAGTTGAATACATGATTAAAATATAGACATTTCTTAATCGGAGTATTCCGAGATTTCAGAAGAGGTTATTCATTTTCGTTTCAATTAAAGTACAGTTGAGCTCAGTACAACATCATGGATAGATGGATGCTTTCATTTACACAATCCCAAATCCAATTTTTCAAAGCAGAAATTGAAGCATACTGACTCTACACCAGGGGAGCGCAACCTTTTCTTTTTCAACTCACATTGATCTTTAAGTATTCCTTATGCCATAAGAGCTCTGTAATTAGTGAGGGATTGCTTAAGGTGGTATGTGAGTGGAAAGAAAAAGTTTGAAAACCACTATTTTAATCATAGCTAATTGACTCGTTATCTGCATGGTTTCATAACTCCAAAGGAAATGGGCAATTTTTCTCAAGCAAAATATTTCAGTAACAATTTGGTCTAGTGCAGTGATTCTCAACCTTCCCTTCTGACTCACATACCACCTTAAGCAATCCTTTACTAATTACAGAGCTATGGCACAGGGAATACTCAATGTTGAATGAGTTTAAAAAAAAAATGTTGCCCACCCCTCCTTTACACTGTGGTGCCCAGACTAGTCAATTTGTGGAGAAGCTCATGAACTGGTATGTGTGAATGAATTGTAGAAGGTTAAAGAATGAAAATGGTACTGAGAAATGTGAAAGAGCTTTGGAAACCTTGTTTGCTGTTTTATTTGACATGTGCTGGCTGATGGCACCCTTTACACCATTTATCACTGAACTCATGTACCACAGCGTAAGGCACTTGGTTGATCTATCCTCTGTAGAAAATAAGGATACACAAAGCATTCACTATCTCATGTTCCCACAAGTAAGGTAATCTGTTATTGATAAAGATTTTGAGGTATCAGTCACCCAAATGCTGTCAGTTATTTGGCTTGGATGAGTGATATGAGGAAGAAAGACCCTTCCAGTTAAGTACCCTTTGAAAGAAGTTGTGGTTTTTCACTAGAATTCAGAAGCTCTGAAAGAAATCAGATCCCTGGAAAAATATATTCTGGAGGAACTAAATGTATGTCAGCAGACATTATCCACAGACAAAGATAAGCATGGTATTTGTCTTGTGGCAGAACTAGATCACATGGCGTTGAGAAAGTGCCTGAAGGAAGTATTTAAGTCTGTTACTGCAACAATCAATCGACCTCAGAGTTTCCAGTTGGAGGAGTTCCAAAACACAGGCATCATATTTGTGGAGGGACATGAACTTCATGAGGAAAATCTGCATACATTTGATGAATGAACAAGTGAAAGTGCTCAGTATGAAGCCCATTCTGATGTCCATGCTTTGGTTCTTTTAGATGTCACACCTTACCAATCAATGTTGGATGAAGGAGTTTCATGAGAGGTGATAAATCATATCCAAAAACTTTGAACAAGTATGTCTTGTGCCTTGAGATGAGATCATGATTTATTATACTTCCCAATCAACAGGAGCATATTTGGATAACACTATTAAGAATTACACTGATTTTATCTTGGGAACAATAAAAGCTTCTCTGAGGCCCTATCCTGTAACAAATTCTGCTGAAGTTATCATACAAGAAAGAACACAGCTGGAGAGCTTGAATCTGGATTTCATTCCTGTGAAAGGCACCTGCTGGTGCTTCTCCTTTGGGCCTAATATGTGCGTCTGTCAATATCAAGATATCTGTGGATGGGAGGAGGGGGGGGGTATGTCACATGATGCTATAGAATCAACACACAAGCTGCTGACCCCCTTGGGAAATTAGCTAAAAAGGTTTTAAATAAGAACTGTTTTAAGCTCCAAATATTGTTTTAAAGTCTATTTAAACTTCCTCACTCTACATCTATGGTGCCTCCAAAAAAATAAAATGTCATAATGACATCAGGAACCCAATGGGAAGATAAGAAGAAAAAAAAGAACTTGGGCCTATCTTGACGTTGAAGCAGGGTGCTGGACTTTGTTCTGCCTCCTGACCTGGTGAGATGCTGGAGAGGACCTCTGTCGGCTCCTCCCCAATGCTAGTGCAGAGACATGGTGTCGGTGGAGAACCTGTGAGTTGCACGTGTGTGGTGGATCGAAACCCAAAGCACTACTGGGAGTGCAGTAATCCTTTGGAGAAAAGTCAGGGACTTTGACTTCTGGAAGAATCGGGCTCAAGAGGAGGTTTTTCATTTGAAGATGAGGAGGAAGAGGAAGAAGGGGTACAAGAAGAAGAGGTATAGGAAATTAAATGTGGATGTTATATTAAACAAGAGGACTTGTCCTTAATGTTAATGGAACAATTTAAAGTAATGAAAGTAAAAATGAAAAAAGATTAAAGGAAGTTAAATCTGAGATTAAAGCTGAAATCAAGGAGATGAAAGAAGAAACTGATAAAATAGTGGATGTAGTAAATAAAATGAAGGAGAAAAAGGAAAAAAACAATTACTAAAGTTCAATGTGTTGAAGACAGGATGAATAACGTGGAAGATACAACTAATGGTTTAATTACAATAAATGAAAATCTTTCTAATAAATTGGATATCTTGGAGAATTTTAGCAGAAGAAATAATATTAAAATAGTGGGTCTGTCAGAAGGGAAAGAAGGCCCAGATATGGCTTGTTTTTTTTCAAGATTAGATTCCTAAAATATTTGCAGAAGATCATTTTGAGAATAAGATTGAAATTGAGAGAGCTCATAGGGACCTGAGACCTAAACCATCTCTGAATCAGAAACCCTGTTTCATACTAATAAATCTTCTGCATTACCAAGATAGAGAGATTGTTTTGAATTTTGCTGTGAAAAGAGCAAAGGAACAGCAAGGTCCTTTGTTAAGGGATGGGGAGAGGATCTTGTTTTGCCCTGATTTGAGTGAGAATTTGTTGACGAGACAGAAATAATTTAATACTGCTAGGAAAATGTTATATGAAAAAAGTTTACAAATTTGTTTTTTGATATCCGGCTACTTTGAAGATCTTTCTTTTGGGACAACAAAACATTTTTTTTTACAAATTGACTCAAGTGGAGGAATATGATCAGAGTCTTTCTCAAGCTCAACCCTTAATTACTGCAGACCTGATGCAATGAATTAGTTACATTTTTTTTCTTTTATCTTGATTTCATAAATTGGATGGAAGAATTTGGGATTTATTTCTTTCTTTATATTAATCAATTGAATTAAATGATTAAAGCTTAGATATTGAATATACAAGGGAGTTGGTTTGGTTTCTGTGGGATTATGTGTGTGCTTGTGACCTTGACCACAACCCGTAAAATGGAGGGAATTAGTGTTGATTGAGAAAACACATTGGGAAGGTTTTTCTTTGTATTGTTATAAGTACAGTTTTATATATATCCTTATACTATTGTTTTTTTTTTCTGTCTTCTATGGATTGCTGGAGGAGGTGCGTGCAGATGCATAGATTCCTTTTGTTTTTTTTTAAACTTTATTTTCCATTTGCATCCAAAGCAAATATGCATCTTCATAACCATACACAATAAATGATGCAAAATGAATACATATTTTCTCCCCTCCCCTCCCTTCCCAAAAAGTAGGAAAATAGAAAAAAAACCTACCTGAATTTGTCATATATAATTAATCAATTAATTAGATTTCGAATTTACAAAAAATATAATCTTAAACCCCTAAGTTAACTCGGGTGAGTTGGAGAGGGAGTGCTGTATGCTCCAGATGAACTTTTGCCAATTAAATTCATGCACTGTTTCCAGATCTTGTAAAAGTTTTTTGCTGATTCCATAAATTATATATTATTTTCTCTCATGGTATACAATTTTGTAATTCAATTTTCCATCTATTCAACCCCACATCAATGTCTAGATTCCACATTACTGCCATACATTTCTTCACTACTGCTATTGCTACATTTAGAAACTTCCTCTGATAAATATCTAACTTCATATTATAAATATCACCCAGCAAAAATATTCCCAGATCTTTCGGAAATGGTTTCTTCATAATTTGTACCAATAAAGTACTCATATCCTCCCAGAATCTTTCTACTTTTTCACATTCCCATATTGCATGTGAAAAGGTTCCGAGCTCTATATTACTTCAAAAACTTTGATCAGAGCAATTGGAATTCAGTCCATGTAATTTATGTAGAGTATAATATAAATAATGTAAAAACTTAAATTGTACCATTTGATATCTAGCATTAATTATATTTATTACACTCTCATCGCATAATATGACCATACTTCTTTTTAAATTTGCATATTCCCATCCTTTTCTCATCTTAATATAGATTTTTTTCCCCCATAGGCTCTTGCAATTTTATATACATATTCATAATGAATATGTTAATAAACATATCAGTTATTACATATTCAAATCGACTTTGTTCAGGTAATCTAAAAGTCAATCCTAACTTTCTTTTTAAGTATGATTTAAATTGATAATAAGGAAAAAATTATAATTATTTGGTATATTATACGTATCTTTCAATTGATCAAAAGATTAAAAAGAACAGAACCAAACAAACAATCCTTTATCCTTTTTATTCCACAATTATACCAAATGTCAAAAAAATGAATTATTAACTGTAAAAGGAATGAAGATTTTTCTTTAGTAACATTTTAGCTATTTGATAATTCTTCATTCCTATCTCTACATGGTTTCCAATCCATACTTTTAATATATGTTTCAAAATTTGTGTATCAATTCTCCCTTTCAATAGTTGTTCAACCATTTATATAAAATATGTTCAGAATTATTTTCAAAATAATCATTCGCGATTTAAATTTTACTTTTGCTTCAAAGGCTCATAGAATAGGTGGAATTATGGTTAAAATAATGTAGTTAAAACTGTTACATTTTATGAATGAAATGAAACTTATTGATAGTTGGACAAAAAGACATCCTGGTATCAGGGACTATTCATTTCATTCCTTTAGGCATAAGACATATTCACATATAGATATGTTTTTAATCTCTTCTCAACTACAAGAGAGAGTTCAAAAGATTGAATACCAAGCAAGAATATTATCTGACCATTCACCTTTAGTTATATTGGAAAAAGTGAAAAATATAAGTTATAGATGGAGGATTAATACTGCATTGTTAAAAAAAGCAAGACTTCTGTGAATTTATAAGACAGCAGATAAATATTTTTCTAGACACTAACAAACACTTGGTAACTAATTAATTTGTGGACGGAACTCCATGAAGGCCTATTTAAGAGGGCAAATTATGTTATACTGCTAAGATAATTAAAAAATATATATGTTTGAAGTTAACCAATTAGATAACTTCAAAACAGAATTAGAAAAATAATTATATAATCAAATGAATGATGAGAAACAAAGAATATTAGAATTGAAAAAAACTGAAAATCAATGAGGTACAAATGTATAGAGTCGAGGGAGATATAAGAAAAACTCAACAAAAATATTATGAGTTGGGGTATAGGGCTCATAAAGTTTTAGCTTGGCAATTGAAGAGAGAGCAAGTAGCGAGAAAAATATTAGCCACAAAAAAGGAATCGTGTCTTCTTATGTATAAAAAAAACAGGAAATTAATGTTTTTAGGAACATTTATAAGAAATTATATCAATCAGAATCTTTAAAGATGGAGATAAAATGGATCAATATTTATCACAAATTATATTGCCAGCAATAAATACTGAGGAGAAAATTGAATTATCAAATTATTTTACAGATACAGAAATATATGACACATTGATGTCTTTGCCAAATAATAAGGCTCCAGGAAAGGATAGTTTCTCTCCAGAGTTTTATAAAGAATTTAAATAGATATTGATCTCTTTATTTATGGGATTTCTAGATCAAATGAATGATTCCTGTGATTTACCAGAGTCATTTAAAACTGCATTAATACTGGTTATCCAAAAAAAGGAAGGATCATTTGCTTCCATCTTCATATAGATCAATATCATTATAGAATACAGATAATAACATTTTGTCTAAATTACTAGCCTATAGGTTAGCTAAATGTTATCTAAATTGATAAATTTGGACCAAGCAGGTTTCATCAAAAATAGAACATGGTACATAGAAATGAATAAATGTATTCCACTGAAAAAAAAACCATATAATTTAAAAAATAAAGTCACATTATTTGAACAAATTTGGGAACCATACATGGAACACCACAGAGAGGGCCTACCGTGCACCTCCACCCCCTAAAATGATAGAATGAGAAGAAGACAAAATGAACTGACCCAGTGTGTAACAGTAGATGAGATAATTTTCTTGTTTATTTTTATTGTGTGATGACATTGTTTAATGGGTTTATTGTATTGTATATGTTGAATGTTTAATGGGTTTGGAGGAGGGAAAATGAGAAGGAGGGAAGGGGAGAAAATGACACTGTGTATATTCAAGAGAGAAATGTTTGTGTGTATTTTGATTAATATGGTTCATAGTGTGAATAAAAAAAAAATAGAATATTAGTGGAAAATATTAAATTTTAACTTTATGACATGTAGTTCAAAAAAGAAAAAAAAATACCATCAGTAGCCTTGGCTTTAGATACAGAAAAAAAACACATTTGTTAGATTAGAATGGGACTAATTGTTTAAAGTTTTGAAGTAATTTGGAATTCCAATTAATTTTATAAATTGAATAACAACACCATATAATCACCCAAAGGCTAAAGTAGGTACAAATAGACAAATCTCAAAACCTTTCTCATTGGAAAGATCATTTAGACAAGGTTGTCCATGATCACCTTTTTTATTTGTGTTAGCTATGGAACCTTTAGCAGAGGTGATAAGAAGAGATAATGAGATTAATGGAAGATAAAGAACATAAAATTAGTCTTTTTGCAGATGTTATATTTTATCTTACAAACTCTGAAATTTCATTAAAAAATATAAATGTACGATTGGCTAATTATGGGTTAGTATTAGGTTACAAAGTAAATATGGATAAAAATTGAAGGCAATGATTGAGAATGATTATACCCAAATTAAGAAAGTCCAAAATTTAAATGGCAGAAAGAGGCAGTTGGATATCTAGGAATTAATATTGATAAGAATTTGAATAATTTTTAAAAATTGAATTATATACCTTTATTGAAGAAAATTAAAGACAAGATGGAAAGATTTACCAATTTCTTTAATAGGGAGGATAAATTGAGTGAAGATGAATATTTTTACAACAATGCAATACCTATTTTAATCATTGCCATCAACATTTTTTTCAAGACCATAATAAAAACACAAGAAAATTTATTTGGCGAGACAAAATGCCCAGGATGGTATTGGAAAATTTAACATGGAAATATGATCAGGGGGATTGCAAATGGGTAATTTAAAAAAAAATTATTACAAAGTAGCTCAACTTATATTTTTTCCTCCTGTTAACAATTTGTCGAAAAGACAGCATGGGTGCAAATTGAAATGAGATTCCATTTGTTCGATTGTGAGGAGATCTGCAGGATGGAGTGTAGGAGAGGAATTACTTAATATTTGGTTTGATGATTAAAGTAATTAAGTTTGTAAATGTTAATGTTAATGGGTTAAATAGGTAAATAAAGAGAAAGAGAGTTTTAACATATATTTAAAAATTGGGAGTAGATATAGCTTTTTTACAAGAAACTCATTTAACCAAAAAAGAACATTTGAAATTAAAAAGAGATTGGGTGGGATGTGTGATGTCTTCTTGATTTAATTCGAATGCAAGAGGGGTAGCAATTTTGATTTAAAATATCTTCCTATTATGGTTTAAAATATTTATTACAGATCCTGCTTGCAGAAATGTAATATCACATTGTTAATTTTTTCAGAAATTTGTTCATTTTTGAATTTGTATGCTCCAAATATTGATGATGAGAAGGTTATTCAAGATACCTTTTTGCATTTAGAATAGGGACATGAAAATATTTTAATAAGAGGATACTTTAATTTTGTTTAGATCTTTTGATAGATAGATCTACTCACGTAAGAACAAGAATAAAAGCTCCTAAACCTACATTGAGTCTGATAAGAGATTTGAATTGGATTGATATATAGAGAAGAATTCATCCTTGAGAGAAAGATTATTCATTTTATTCTTGTAGGTTTGATTCTTATTCTAGAATTGATTTATTTTTGGTTTCACCTCTAGTATCAGCTAGGATTCTTGGAATTGGATAATAAATTGAATATTTTATTTGATCCAATTGCCTTTGTTAATAACTATGGAAATGCCTGATAAAGAAAAGTTGATATATAGATGGAAAATAAATTCTCTGTTGTTGAAAAGGAAGATTTTTGTGACTTTGTTCAAAACTATATTAGAATATTTTGTGTTACAACTTTGAATTTTATAAATGATAAATTAATATGTGGGATGATTTAAAATCATATCTGAGAGGGCAAATTATAAGTTTTACATCTAAAATTAATAAGGATTCATGAAAGAAGTAGACCAATTAGAAAAATAAATTACAGTTTTAGAAAAAAATATCTTCAAAAATCAGTTTCTGAAGACAAACACTGACAAGTGATTAATAAAAAGCTTCATTATAGTACATTGCAAACTTATAGAACTGAGAAAGTTATTATTAGGAAAGGGGAAAGATATTATGAATTGGGTAAGAGATTGCATAAAGTTTTGGCTTGGCAATTAAAAGCAGATCAAGCTTCCAGAATAATTAATGCAATGAAAAAGGATACTAATGCACTCATATTTAAACCTCAAGAAATAAATGAATCTTCTAGGAAATTTTAAATGGAATTATATACTTGAGAATCTTTATGAGATGAAACTAAAATAAATGATTATTTATCACAACTAATATTGCCTAAGTAAGTCTACAAGAACAAACGTAACTTGATGCACATTTTACTGAGGAAGAAGTAAGAGAAGCAATTAATTCTTTATAAAGTAATAAATCACCAGGAGAAGATAGTTTCCCATCTGAATTTTATAAAGAATTTAAGGATTTATTAATTCCTATATCCATGAAAGTATTGGATCAAGCTTAACAAACTTCTACTCTAATTTTCGAGGGCTATAATTACCATGAATTCTATGTGTGTGTATGTTCCCACACTCCCTTATAAATTGTGTGTGTATGTTCCCATGCTCCCTTATATATTGTGTGTATGGTCCCACTCTCCCTTATAAATTGTGTGTGTATTTTCGCAGGCTCCCTTATAAATTGTATGTGTATTTTCCCATGCTCCCTTGTAAATTTTGTGTGTATGTTCCCATGCAAAAATCCTATAATTTTTGAAGATATTTTTTCTAAAAGTGTAATTTCTTTTTCTAATTGGTCTACTTCTTTCATAAATCCGTATTAATTTTAGATGTAAAACTTATAATTTGCCCTCTCAGATATGCTTTTAAATCATCCCACATATTAATGATATGTGATCTTACAGATCATTTGAAACCTTAATCAAATATTTTATTTCATTATTAAATGTGGATTATAAAATTGTAGCAAATACTTTGGCAAATAGAATGAATAATTTGTTACCTAAACTAATAAATATGGATCCAACAAGGTTTGTTTAATAAAAGACCATCTTGGGAAAATGTAGCTATATTGCTTAGCATAATTCATTTAGCTCAAAAAATGTGATGACCTGGGTATAGTAGTGGCTTTAGATGCAGAAAAGACATTTCATAGATTAGAATGGGACTTTTTGATTAAGGTAATAGAAAAGTTTGGATTTGGATTAATTTTTAAAAATTGGTTTAAATCATTATATAATTGTTCTAAAGCTAAAGTAATAACAAATGGACAGATATCTATGCTATTTAATTTAACAAGATCAAATAGACAAAGATGTCCCTTGTTATCAGCTTTATTTGTTTTACCAAAAGAGCTGTTTGCTCTGATGATTTGCTTGGATTTACAAATGAAGGGTTTTAGGAAGGTCAAAAGGAACACAAAATCCGTTAATTTGCAGATGATGTTTTAATATATTTGTCTGAACCCAAGTTATCGTTATGTAGATTGTATGCCCAACTGGAAGTTTTGGGTTAAAAAATGAATTGGAATAAATGTGAAATTATGCTTTTGACAGTAGGTGACTATACCCAGTATCAGAGGGATATGCAGTTTAAAATATTTAGGAATATGTACAGTTAAAAATTTGAAGAATTTATATAAATTGAATTATTTATCTTTACTCAAAAATATTGAGGAAGATATAAAAAATAATAAATTCACTACAACTTTAGTTGGAAGTGTGAATTGTATAAAAATGAATGTATTTGCAAATACAATATATTTTTTCAGACATTACCAATTTTAATACCTCAATTTTTTTCAAGAATTAAATAAACAAATAAGGGAAATTCTTTGGAAAGGTAAAATGGGAAAAGAGATTAATGTGGAAATATGAATTAGGAGGATTACAGCTCCACAATTTTAAGAATTATTATCAAGTGACACAGATGAGATTCTTTGCTTCTTTATTTGAAAATGTAGAACCACCATGGGTTAATATAGAAATGAATAAAATTGGAGAAAATAAATCAGTAGAATTTATATATGTAGGAATTGAAATTGTAGATTGCTGATAAAAATTCACCACTATTGTAGTATTTACGCAATGTTTGGAATAAAATGAATCAATGTATTGGTGGATGGTATTTATCACCTAAAATGCCATTGATTAATCCTCATTTGGACTTTTCATGAGATAATAAGTTCTTAAATACATGGTATTGTAAAGGAATTGTTCATGTGGAGAACTGATATGAGCAAGGTCAAAAAATAAAGTTTGAACAATTGAGGAACAAATACAATACACCACATAAAACTTTTTTTTGTTATTTTCAATTGAGGGCATATTTGAGAGATAAATTAGGGCCAACAATGTTTTTACCTTATTGTACTGAGGTACAAATTCTTCTCAGGAATGGAAATGTCAAAACAATATTTGATATATTTGTTATTGCAAGAAGCAATAGGATTATATAGATCTAAGCAGAGATGGAAAACAGATTTGAATATTATGATAGATCAACAATTTGGGAACACTTATGGAGAGACTCTATGACTAATACTATCAATATATGGTATAGATTAGTTCAATACAATTTTTACATCAATTATATCTTACACCACAGAAGTTGAGATTTATCAGATCAATGTTTTAGATGTCGTGAGGATGTAGGATCTTTCATACAATCAACATGCTCTTGCCAAATGTGAGATCCTTTTTGGTGTCTTTTACAACAAGTTACAGGAGCTGTTTTTCCATTATCTGGTTTATTAGGAAATATTGAAGGCAAAGCTCCTAAATGGAAATGATCAATTTATAAATTAAAATTTCTTAAATTAGCATTAAGCAGTTGCGAGAAAATATATTGTAATTACTTGGAAATTTGATATATTTTTTATATATATGTTAAAATTATATTTTTTAATATATATTTTTACCAAGGTGGCATGCTGAAATTCAAAGTTGTATCCCTTTAGAGAAAAAATACTTACAACCTAAAAAATAAATATTCTATGTTTTTTTTTTACAAATACTCAGGTAATGGGCTTAAATTTATAGTGATTTCCTTTTTACCCCTCTGATCCTGCAGAATCTTCCTCTATATGTTTGTATTGGAACTGATGAGTTGTTCTGCATGACATCTCTCTCTGCAGTCTAAGATTTTATGTTACTTTTTCTTTTTATATCTGTTTATTCCTATTTTTATTTTTAAAATTTGTTTTTTTTTTAACTTTTCTCTACTGGGGGGGGGTGTGAGGTTGCGTGGGAGGGAAGGATTTTGGGATCAGTTAAAAGACCATCATGTATATAATCAATTTGACCCTTTTATGCTATCTGTATAGTATAATAATTGTAATTACTGCATATATGGAGTATAAAATAAAATATTCAACAAAAATATATTTCTGTGGATAGAAAAGAACAAGATGGTGTTATATTACTAGAAAATCCAAACCGACTTGTATGACATATTTTGATCAAGACCAATGTCAGCTTTCTTAACAGATCCATCAACAAAGGTTGCCTTCTACAGTGATGGAGGAACTTTGACAAAACCAAACTAACTTTGTTTTGTTGTGTTTTGGACCTTTCCTCCTTGTCTACTACACAGAATACAGACTATACTCATCCAGAGAGGTGGTAAAGATCATTCTTTTCAAGGCTATATGCTGGTAACCTCTGCCTATGAAGCATGAAGAAATAAGATCTACATAATAGTGGAATTTAATGTATTTGATTGTTATTTATAATTGTGTAATTATTATTTGAGACATAATAATTTGGGCCTGGAGTAAGAGCCAAAGCTTGTTGTTTACCATTGTTGGTTTTGCTGGGGGATTCAGCAGTGTCCCAGGGTCCAGAGGCTGTGCACATTTAGTACCTTCTAGTGCACTTGCACTATGAACTTGGGGAAGTCATGTCAGGAGAGCTGTGGGTGGTTCTTCCTGTTCTAGGGTCAGTGGTACAAATTCACCCAGACCATAAGTTGGACTCCAGTAAGGTGGAGGATGAGGCCAGATCTTCTTTTGGTACCATGTAGATTCCCAGTAGTACCCATGACAATCCGTCAGTTCAATTGGGGCCATTGAGTAAAGCCATCAGGGCAGTTTTCAGTTGGCAGAGTTGGCACAGTCATTGGACTGTGGGTGGTAGGCCATGGTCTGATACAATTAAGTGCCAAAGAGCTGGGATAGCACTGACCATAGTGTCAAGGGGAACTGTACCTCTTGTCTGATGTTGTGTCCATTGGCAACCCAAAATGAACTATACAATTAGCGATGAGGGCCGTGGAGTAGGACATCATGGATGCTACCACCTCTAGCCATCTGTTAAACCTGTCAACCATGGTGAACAATACATAACACCTCTGGAGATTGGCAGGGGATCAACGATGTTGAAGTGCAAATGGTCAAAATGCCTGCCAATCAGGGGAAATGACTGGAGCGGGGCTTTGATGTGCCTCTGAATCTTTGAGGTCTGGTCCAGTGGCCAACTTGTTTATGAAGGATGTGCCACATAAACCTGTTGGAGACCAATTGTGTCATAGCACATATGGATGGTGCGCTAACCCATGAATGATGTCAAACACATGATGCCTCCAAACCAGTGATACAATGGGCCTTGTCTGTCTGGTGGATAAGTCGTAGAGAAGCGTCGCCTCTGAAGGTCCAAACCTCACATCCTTCAGTTTGAGCCCTGAAATGCGGTACGGGAGGGCAGTATCTTGGCTTCCTGTAGCTGCTTTGCTGCCAGAGTAGTGTAGACAACCCCAGGAGCCAAAGAGCTGATTGATTGAATGGACATATGGGACAGTGTATTTGCCACGAGATTGCCCTTTCCTGCAATGTGCCTGATGATAGTGGTGTATTCCGAGATGTAGGAAAGATACCTCTGTTGTCTTGTGGACCATGGATCCAACCTCTTAGCAAAGATGAATGTAGGGGCATATGGTCCATTTAAACTGTGAAATCCCTCCCTTCCAGGAAGTACCAGAAATGGCAGATGGCAAGGTAAAGAGTCAAGAGTTCTCATTCGAATGCACTGTATTTCTGTCCTGGTTGCCTCAAATGGTGACTGAAAAAAGCAAGTGGCTTTCAAATCCAATTGACCATCTTCTCCCGGATGCCTCCTATGGCCCAGTTTTATGCATTGACTCTGAGGGCCATTGACTCATGGGTGCACAAGTATGGTGGCATTAGCCAATGCATCTTTCCCTTTGTCAAAAGCTGCAGTCACCTTCTAGTTCCACTCCAGGTCCTTGCGTTGGCTGGAAAGTAGTTTGAAGAGCAGCTGCACGATCCTGGCTGCTGCTGGTAGAAAGTGATGATAGAAATTTACCATGCCTACAAATTCCTCCAGCCCTTTACCTGTGCAAGGCTGGGTGAACCTGAGTATAGGTTCCACCTTGGAAGGAAGTGGGACTGCCCCATGCTGGTCAATACAGTGCCTGAGGAAATCAATGGTTGTAAGCCCAAACTGGCATTTAGCAGGATTGACTGCCTGTCCGTATTCGCTAAGGCTCTTGCAGAGCTGGCAAAGGTGCTTGCTGTGCTCCCAATGCGAATGGCTGGCAATAAGACTGTCATCCAGATAGATGAACACAAAGTTCAAGCCAAGGCCTACTGAGTCCATTTGCCTCTAGAAGGTGTGCACCACATTATTTAACCCAAAAGGCATAAACAGGATCTCGTGTGATGAGTGCCATTTTTGGCACATTGTCAGGGTGCACCAGGATCTGATGATATCCCCTAACCAGATTGATTTTGAAAAAGATCTTCACACTGTGAAGATTGGCAGTGAAATCCTGGATGTGGGGAACTGAGTATCTGTCCGCTGTTCTGACATAATTTGAGACCGCAATAATCATAGCCTTCACCGACAACCAGCCAAAGAGTTTCCTGGATATGAGCAAGGTGGTTGGCAGTGCAGGGCAGCAGAACCCCAGTGCTGATGGTAGTAGCATCACCATTCCTTCTCCGAGCTGTCTGCAGCTTTGTTAGGCTTTCTTTCCCACACTGAAATAGTATGAGCATCCTGGTGTGCCGCAGCAACCTGGTCAATGACAGCTTTGCCATATTGGTTGGCCTATTATGTAGCAATGTAGTCGATGGCAGGTCCATCATGTTGCTTAGCCTGCCATAGGGTGTTGGCTAGGCAGCCAACCTGCGAGGGCCACTGAAGTCATCAGCGGCAGGAGCAGGTGATTGTCCTCTAGCATCTATTCTACGAATATTTGCTCAAACAACAGGCAGGGTTTATGACCATTTCATCAGCTCCAGCATGTTTCTCATGAGGATGGATGCTGTGCGGTCGCCCAGGCCATCTGGGTGCAGCATCCTCGCTGCTTGCTTGTGGCAGGAGAACCCAAAAGTGCGCATGAGGAATACTTTGAGTGCCTCATTCCTGTCTTCGGTGGGGGTGGGGAGGGCTGCTACAGGAAATTGACAATCCTGCTGGCAGTCTTCTGGTCTAGAGAACAGGCCACATAATAGTATTTTGTGGCGTCAGTGGTAATTTGCCTAACATGAAACTGAACCTCAGCCTGCTGGAACCAGCAGGTAGCTTCAAGGAGACTGCATTAGTATCATTCATTGTGAGGTCCAAATTTGTTGTTTTGGTCTGTCAGGATCACAAAATGTAGCAAGCAAAGACACAGTAGTCGGTGCAAGTCAGTTTAACTTATTTTACTGGAATAGCCCTCTGAGCTTATAAGCACAATCCCCATGATACTTTGCTGCCCCTGGGACCATTGTGACATAAGCCTGGAGTGCTGGTAACACTCCCAGTGTCTTGGGGCTCTCATCCCGCGCGTGTCTGCACCTCCGTGACCCGGTTCGCTTGCAAATTGGCGCAGCCTACTACACCATTTAAAACTCATCCGGATTTCTAAATGAATTTGTTCTAACGAGTCACAGTTGAAGAGCCTAAATTAGCCACTGAGCATCTTTTTTATAGATGGTAGTTGCTACAGACTCATTTAAGGATTCTGAATTTTACACTTTATTATTTGCATTTTTTTTCTCCACTCTGTGTCGCCCAGTCAATTGCTTAACATTTGTTTATTTGTGTACATGTGTACACTGTGTACAGTTTTTTTTTGTACTACCAATAAATGGTAATTCTGCCTGACCCGCAGGAAAAAAAAAGAATCTAAGGGTTGTTATGTGATGTTATGTATGTACTCTGACATTAAATCTTGAATTTTAAATCTGAAATCTGAGATCACACAGCATCCAGAGGAGGTAAAGGTATATGACCAATCTTTTGGGCTTGAGCAAAAAGAAAGTAGGCACCTGCTTTTTCTTTGTGTTTATTTTTTTTTCACAACTATTGGTTTGATCAATCATTGCTTGGACTAAAAATCCACACTTGATCATGCACATTGAAGTCCCTCGAATGAATTTACTGGCCTTGCCAGAACTTCCAATCTTTCAATATGGAGGACTGCTAATTCAAGAACGAAGGAGGTCACAAAACTATGATGATCAGATGTTTCTTGGTAACTTATGATCTAATGTCCTGAGATTTCAGGAGATCCAGGGTTAAATGTGAGAAGCACCAGCCTGTTCCCTTGTAACTGTCCAATTGACCTGCCTCTCACAGATTGTCTGTCTTACTAAGGGATAGGCTGCGATAAAAGATCATGAGAGAGAGATCCAGGTTATTGACTGAAAGATATGAATGTGGCTGTATTGACAACTTTGAGGGATAGTTCCATTTTGCAACATCCTCACATGTTAAACTGGAGGAGTTTTTTTTATGGTCAGTTGGGTGTGATTTTTTTTTTGCAATACAAATCAATACTGCATGATGGATCCATTTTTATTCTAACTGTGGATGTGTATCATCCAATTGAATTGTTCTGCTTGGCCATTTCAAAATAATGGGTATCCACCTGTGTCCTATCACTTTACGCCAAGCAACCGTGTCTGCCTGTCCCGCATTGGACTTGTCAGCCACAAACGAGCCTGCAGCTGACGTGGACATTTACCCCTCCATAAATCTTCGTCCGCGAAGCCAAGCCAAAGAAAAAGAAGAAGTGGAGCATGCTTTGAAATGTCCTGATCCCTCTCTTTGGAACTACCTCACCTCCCTTTTCTTCTTCAAGGCTATTCTTTAAAGCTACTTTCATTGAAGATTAAAATTGCAACTCTGAATCTTCCGATGGACCTGGGCTCTCATTTTTGTTTTTTTCTTCCAAGATGTTTTGCTTTGTTAAGGGAGTGCAATGCAAAATCTGTTGTCAACCTGCATATATCTAGTTATCATTTCAAAGTTACCATCAATTAATTCCCTACCCCTCATCTCAACACTGATGTGACATTGCTATGTTCTATGTTCTCAATGGATTCAATACCATTTGTGAAGCAAAAGATGCTCTTTTCATATGTGAGAAATGCTGGAGAGTGGCTCACTTTGCTGTGAAGAATGAATTATTTTTATTAATCAATTCATGAAAGATAAAGAAACAGGCTTCTCTTTTCTGGACTAACCATGTGAGTACCCAAATATCTCAGTAATTATGCACAGATTATGAACAGATTATGAACAGTGGCATCAGTGAGATCAGCAACAAGCAAAAAAAAAGAGTCTTTGTTGCCCAGAACAGCAACAGTAAATCATATGCACAGGATCAATTGCTAACCTGAAGGCAGTAAAAGGCCACTGTTTCGATTAATTGCATTTATGACCCTATACCTTCGCTAAATTGAAATGGTTGATATAGTATTTATAAAGCTTTAAATACACTGATAATATTTTAGCAGCTCACATATGGAATCATTTATAAAAGATGGTATGATTAAAACAGAAAAGCACAACAATTTCTGAACTCGAGAGATTCCAAGCCTGTGGATGTAATAAATATCATAATAATAATTGCAAAATTTTAGCACGGTTCGTGTAGCAGCGCCAGCCACAGCGTTCGCATCTGGCGCTGTCTTTAAAGAATTTGTACGTTCTCCCCATGTCTTTGTGGGTTATCTCCAGTTGCTCAGATTTCCTCCCATTGTTCAAAATCTACTGTGTTGTAGGTTAATTGGGTGTCTTTGTGGACCAGAAGAGCCTTTTATAGTGCTGTGTGTCTAAATTTAAAATAAAATTTAAGTTTAAAAGATCCACACAAGAAAATAAATCGTTATTTATGATGGTTTAAGTTTAACAACAACAAAGACAAATAACCTTAAATGACAAAAAAATCCAAATGTGAATTAAGATACTGTAAACTTGTATTCAATTATTACAAAATTCAATTATAGCATTTGCAACCATTTAAATATAATTCCTGATGCAATACTGAAACATAAAGACATATCAATTGGAGAAGCTTGAGAAAAATAGAAATCTGAAGAGGGATAAAAATCAATTCTGGGTATTCAGGATAGATACTTTCATGAAACAGAACTGTTTAGCTGAAACAGATAATATAATGCAAGTGGTTAGACAGCAGAACACTCATTGGGGAGCAGTTGGACATTGTCTTTGAAAGAATGAAAATTGAATAACTTTTTAATGCTGATTTATTTTAATTTTATATTAATTCTGTCATCTTTTCTCTTAATAGCCTTTCCTGACAAAGGAAATTGTTCCACTTATATGTGGTGTCCAGATAACACAAGCTATGTTTTAATTGTGTCTTCAGCATATCTGTGCATTATATTAAACCTGCTCTTCTTCATCCACAGCAATTAAACTAAAATCCTAACCACACCAAGAAATTAGTTTGTTTCATCTTTATTTTCTGCTATTTCTGTATCTTCCAGCCCTATTGTCTGCACCATCCTGGCAACCAAGTACACTCTGCCAGCTGAGACAGATGTCTGAAATGTACTATTTTTTAACTTTTATGTTCACATTTCCTGGTTTGTTTTCCATCATTAGAAATCACAAAACTTATGTCAATTATATTGCCTGTGCAAAATAGCATGGGGTCAGTTTTTAGATACAACTAATCAGGATCTGTTGCAGAAAAAGTTGAGGTACATGTTGGATACACCAATTTCTTGAGCAGCATTTTTAAAGGAGAGCTTGGTCACAATATATCGATTAGCACATCAATAACCAGAAAGGAGCCCATTGAAACTTAACAAGCCTCACATTCCTCTGTTTACTTGAAATTCCGTCTTGGCAAATGGCAATTGCAACAATAAAAGTGCCATCTATACTTTCAGCGAATTAAAACTTTCCAAAACCTGGATGGCTAACTTATTTTAATTCTCCATCTCTTGGCCAGACTTCCACAAGAAGTGCCAGCAACTCTTCCAGAGAAGTCCTGTTATTGTCACTCCGAATGTTCTTTGATGTTGGACTTATCATGGAGTCCAGCAAATTAGAATGCCAGTTTCCTGCAGTTTCCAAGTGATTGCACTGGGAGACCTGCCTGCTGAATCTGCACCAAGTCAGGCCTGGCACATGTTCAGTGGAGAGGAATGGTTGCAAAGTAGAGATAATCTATAGGTTATTTACATTTTGTAAAATTTATTTGAGTTATTAACTGCATTTATTGGTTTTAGGCATTGTCTAGTGCTTTTAGATTTACAAAAAAAAAGACAACTGTTTAATTGAGCTTTTAATTGTGTTTGAATGTTTTTGAAATATAAATATTTTTGAATTCACAAATATTAAAAATCATGGACAATGAGGTTGTGGCTTATCCGGGTGTCTACAGTTGGAGGATCCAGAAGGCCTCATTGGTTATGCTGACGCTGGTTTTAGCATCTTGGTTGCCAATAAATCATTTCCTCCGGATAGCTATGAAAAGGAGAGTGGGAAGCATGGGTGTGTTGTTCCTCCTTACAGATCTATTGGACATCTTTCTGTGGTCATGCAGTTGGGCATGATTGGCCCATAAAGGGGAATTGGACATAAAAGTTCCCTGCTTTAGTTCTGGAGTGTTAATATAGTATTTAGAAATTGTCCACTAGGTTGTTCCAAGCCTTTTGTGTAAGTTATCTTTTGATGTTGCCACATGGCATCTTTGGATCTCCACATTGATATATAGAATATTAGTTATATTAATGTATATTAATTTAGCGCAGGCTCCTTCTTATGTATCAATGGATACATATGTTAGATCAGTGGTATTTTGAATAAAGGAACACATTGTCTATTGTACAGTTCCATTTTCATTCTCACGAACATTTATGAGTTGTTTAATAGAGCTATAAATTAAGATTAGATGGCAGACATGTCTCTTATCCTAGTATCCATGTGGTTCCCCATACTTCATTAAGATCATTGCTATTGTGACCTTTATACACCTAAGCACAGAATTACTGATTGACTCAGTCAAGGAATATTCTGATTTTAAAGGTCACCAATGTAGAAGTGGAACAGATGCCTGGAGACAGAAACACATAGCTCCAATGTACATATAGCTCTTTGATAGGGGAAGTACTTCTCCTGGCAAGCTTCTTAGACTGGTCTAAATTGGTGTCCCTGAAGAAGAAGACAAAATTTTTTTAAATATTAGAATGGATTAAGAGAATCCTAGCTCAATTTACCATTCATTGAGAACAGCATATGTCTGGGTAATCCATTCAATTGGAATAAGACTAGTGAAATCTCTATCAGTCAGAAGGTCAAATTACTTTGCTTTCTTTTCCATATCTTTCTTTCTTTGGCTTGGCTTCGCGGACGAAGATTTATGGAGGGGTATGTCCACGTCTGCTGCAGGCTTGTTGGTGACTGACAAGTCCGATGCGGGACAGGCAGGCACGGTTGCAGCGGTTGCAAGGGAAAATTGGTTGGTTGGGGTTGGGTGTTGGGTTTTTCCTCCTTTGTCTTTTGTCAGTGAGGTGGGCTCTGCAGTCTTCTTCAAAGGAGGTTGCTGCCCACCGAACTGTGAGGCACCAAGATGCACAGTTGGAGGCGATATCAGCCCACTGGTGGTGGGCACCAAGAGATTTCTTTAAGCAGTCCTTGTACCTCCTCTTTGGTGCACCTCTGTTTCAGTGGCCAGTGGAGAGCTCGCCATAGAACACGATCTTCGGAAGGCAATGGTCTTCCATTCTGGAGACGTGACCCACCCAGCGCAGTTTGGTCTTCAGCAGCATGGATTCGATGCTTGCGGAGTCTGCCAGCTCAAGTACTTCAATGTTGGTGATGAAGTCATTCCAATTAATGTTGAGAATGGAGTGGAGCTATTTACAGTATGGAAACAAGCCATATCGGCCTTTCTATTCTGCATCAATTACGAGAAGCTCCACTAATTCCACCTACCCACTCCATGCCCATAGCCCTCCAAACCCCTCATATCCTTGTACTCATCTAACCTCCTCTTAAATGACAGAATTGATACTGCCGCAACAACTTTTTTCAAAAGATCATTCCTCTCAACCATCACTCTCTGAGAGAAGAAGCATCCTCTTATATTACTCCTAAAATTTTGCCCCCTATCCCTTATGACCACTTGTTCCAATCTCCCCTACCCTCAGGGGAAAAAGCCTATTAACATCTATTCCTTTCATAATTTTAAATACATCTATAAAATCCCCTCTCAACCTTCTAAGCTCCAATGAAAAAAGTCCCAGTCTACTCAATCTCCGTATTCAACATATTGCAGTCCAGGCATCATTTATTTGCACCCTCTCTACCTTATTTATATCCTTCCTATAATTTGCAGAACAGAACTGCACACAATAATCCAAACTTGGCCTCACCAATGCCTTAAACAGTCTCAACATCACCTCCCAGCTCCTATATTTTTTGCTATGATTTATAAAGGCCAGCATGCCAAAAGCCTTCTTCACCACCCTATCTACATGGGAATCCACCTTCAAGGAACGATGATCCCTTATTTCAAGATGTCTTTTCATTTAATATATGATGCTATAGTCATTATTATTTACCCTATCAACATTTTGTTCCTTGTTTTAGTTTAGAATTGCCACAAATATAATTTTTTTGTCTTCTTCATACAGTGAATGCATGTAGCAAAAGTGAAGGGTTAAAAATGATGTATTACTCTGCAGTCAAAGGCAGTTAGTAGAAGACATGAAAATACTTCAGTGCTCAGTAAATCAAATTAAAACAAATCAGAAATTGTTAACAAAGTATCAGAAATATAATTGAAATTCACCATGGGTGAAATTATATAAAATGTAATAAACCACATCTGGGAGTGTTCAGTTATTTCAATGAACGACCTGCTTCTGCTCCCAAGCAAATTGTAGGTCTTGACTCAATAATCTGTCAACAGCTGCAGGGAATTCATTCTGACGGGTTTGGATGTACATTGAGCCATTTCAAATCTGTGGTATTTGCTTTAAGGATATCCGCAGCCAACCCTCATCACGGGATTGGCACTGCTCATGGTAGACAAGAATAACCAATCTTTATGCTCTTTGGATTATTCTTCTTTTCTGTCAGTATCTTCATCTTCTATCTCAGTGAATGCAGCAGCATGCAGAGCACAGCTGCACAAAGTCACTGCACTCGTCCATTTTTCAAACTGGAGGGTGACTGAGGGAGCCTTGAATCCCATGACAGTAAAAGTCTGTGTTATAAAGATTTTATGGGTAAAGCTCTTTGAAGGCATGGATGTGCCAAGCTAATGTACAAATTAATGTAATATGTATTAAACAGCATATTTTATAGCCTTAGGATATCACAAGCAATGAACAGACAAGGTATTATTTTTTGGTCATTTTTGCACCACAGGAAACGGCAAGCAGTTTGCATACATTTTAGAAACCAATCAATTTCATTAAACAAATTTAAAGGTAACACAAGTAAGACTGGCATTGCTTGAGATGCATTCACAGCCAATGTTAACTTGCAATCACTGTTAGAATACAACAGCATTTCCCAAACTGGGTTTTGCAGAACCCAGGGGTTCTCTGGAAAGGTATAGGGGTTCCACTGAAGATATGACCACAATGACAGGGAGTAATAATGATCTGCGCTGGTAAAGCCGGTGACTGTGGGCCAGAGTACGCAGCGTGCCATGGCCAAGATGACACACGCGGTGGTTTCTGGGAGTTGGCAGCAGCTGCATGAGCGAGAAGGGGGCTCCGACATACAGTCTGTCACCTGTGATAAGTGAAAAACAGGAGGGGTGCACGGTGGTGGTGCCGGACGCATTGAGGGTGGTCTAAGTAGTGGGAGGGAGTAAAGGGCAGCGGTGGCGGCCAGGCCTTTGGCAGGGAGCGAGGGGCTGCGTGGGTAGCCAGGCCTGTGGCAGGGAGCAAGGTTGGGGGGTGGCTTATTGAAGCTCAGCCTAGGTACTGGGTGGTAGTTAATCCGCGACTGGAGAGTTTATTTATTTTCTTACTAAGTTTGTGAATATACCAGGTCTTTTAAACTGTAAATGACAAAAGGGGTTCTGTGATTTCCAAGTGCTCCCCAAAAAGATTCTGTGAACTAAAAAGTTTGGGAAACTCTGGAATAGCGGAAACTTGCAGCAAATTGACATGCAACAAAATCTGCCAAAGGGATAACTGACTGTTGCAGCTATTTGTTAGATGCCGGCTGAGGGATAGCAAGATCATACACTTGTTAACTTTGAATTATGCAGCATCATTTATTTCATCCCTCAGAGATAATAGATGGGGCTTGTAGTACTCATAGACGGAGTTTTGAATGACATCGAAGTGAATGCGCTGGTGTTGAGCCAGGGCTGGCCCTTTTAATTAAGGAAGTGATTTCACTGACTTTATTTGTTAGATTAATATGGGTCAGGCCATTGGGAAAATTCCTTGATGCCTTTGAATAATTTCTAACAAGGGTGCCACGACAAAATAAAATTGCTTACTTGTGTTAAAGCTTAGCATAATATAAAGTATCTGCAGAGCAATTTAATAGGCCACACTCTGTTTCACGTACATTTTGGTATCTAGACAGAAACTGGTTCTTGTGTAAGATCGTGTCATTTTCATTTGTTTCTATTGCTATTCTTTCACTTAATAGGTTTTGCATGTAATGCTCCTTTGTAGATTTCACAAGTCAGACAAGCTGCTATTCTGACCATCATAAACAAGGCCATAGAATATCAACCAAGACAGTATCCCTTGCTTTCAATTTATGCAGGCAGCCTCTCTGCTTCTTCAATATGATGCATGCTATTTTTGTTCAATAGTCAATCAATTTACATTCCCATCTTTTTTTTTAAAATTTTTTATTTTTCACACCATAAATCACATTAGCCATGATATACACTTTTTCTTTTTCACACATTTACAGTGACTTTTTCTCCCCCCCCATCTTTGATGTTAATTTCTCATTTTTTTCTTATCTTGTCTGCATAAAGGTTGAAATATACTTTGAAAATATTCATAGGCTTTGACAAGTCTGGAAAACTTTTGAGGCCTATATAAAATCTTAGAAGTGTGAAATCATGGAATTGTTATGACACAGAAGGGGACCATTTCTCCCATTGAATTTGTACTAGCTCCTCACAGAACAATCCCATTAATCCCATCCTCTGCTCATTCCCCATAATTTGACAAATTATTCTCTTTTCTGCATCTATCCAATTCATTTTGCAGACATTAATTGTCTTTGTACCATCACTCCAGAGTTAGCATCATGAACAAATCTAATCGAGGGGAATTAGGGTAACCCTGGGGGCAGTGATTTTTTAGTTATGTCGGACGGGGTGCAGGGGAAGAGGGGTAATGGCGCCAGCATTGGACTAAGGGGGCGATGGTGGAAGAATCCTAAGACCGGGAAGTCTGGCAGTGGAAAATCAGATCGTGTGGGTGGGGGGGTCCAATAACTCATTTGAGGGGCATGGCCCACAGATGCCCTCCCATGATGCTGACCCTGCACTACTCCAGTGTTGCTGATCATCCTTTACCAGGAAACATTTTAATTTTGATGGACTATGTTGCTTCCTGCCTTTATCTTCTTTAGCAAGCTTCCATCTCAGGGGGTATTATGGGCCTAGGTCACCAGGGGTCATCCTGGTGACCTTGCATATAAAGCAGTCCAGAACTAAAGTCTAGCCTTCCAGGTTCATCTTGCAGAGAGACAAGACCTTTTAGTGTACATATTAGTTTATTAAAGCTGACTTATACTCGCACTGCTAGTGTGGTTATTGTCAGTACACAGTTAACCAGTTAAGTCTATCTTTTAATGCAGCGATACAATGTATATCTGAAAAGGTATTTTACAGTAGACACCAACGTTGATTGACTAACTCTACCCACCCTACACCATAACACGGCAATAAGGTAATTTGATAGCTCCTGATATAACCTGCTCTGTGAAGTCTATCAGAATGCAGAGACCTGAACCTGTCTCCTTTTTCCCTTCTGGTTCTTTTTAGTGATTTACGACTCCAGCAAGTTTTTACATATAGATTCTGTATTTATAAATAGGTGGTGAAAATTATCTAGATATAATTCTGGTTTTAAAATCATACAGTTTCTGTTTGGCCCATTGAAGTGTGTAAACTGAAAATTAAATAAGACTAAGTTGGTGGGAACTAAACATCGCGAAGCAATACATATTATTTAGCTTCCATGGTCCGGAGCATCTCTGCTGGAGAATGTAATTCGACTCCCAAACCTTCCCTTCCTTTAAAGTTTGCAATTTTAACTTAAAATACATTATCCACTTCACATTTCGGGTCTGGGATTTCCACAAGCACCAAAGTGCCCCTTTGCAAGATGAACACCGATAATTAATATGCAAATATACATTTTGGAAGAAACCATAACATCCAGAAAAACCAAATGCAGGTCACGGGTAGAACATACAAACTTCTTTCAGACATCATGAGATTTGAATCTGGGTTGCAATTGCTGTCATACGATAGAGTTAACAGCTGCAATAACCATGTTGTCCTAACCACACAAATAATTATTTAATTTTTACCTCCTATTCAGTATACCTCAAAAGAAACATTGAGAAACAGTAACCTTTTACACAAAATTAGGAATGTTTAAAGTGGACCAAAAAAATGGCTGACATGGGACTAATATTGCACTGGACATTAATCAACATATATCAGTTTGTAAAAAAACATTAATCAATTCATACAAATGGTTTCCTCAAACTCAAGTGGTAAATGAACTAAGTCACAATTTCTTCAGCAAGTTAGATTTCAAGGATTCCTAAAGGAAGTTGCAAAAGGTGCAATAATATAGAAGAGAAATAGAATATTAAGGATGTCAGTGACTGGTAATTGTCGGAGAGATATTTTAAATCACATTTTATCATGGGGTGAAATGCCTCAAATGCATTTGGCGTGTTCACTCACTCCGCATCATGAATAGACACCGCAGATTTCTGCACAGTGCTGTATGAATCCATGTCCACAAAGAGATCACACTGCTTCTGGTCCAGCTGCTTCTCAGTTGAATTATGAAGTTCGGTAGAATGTCACGGCATATTATAGGAAAGATTAAAGCGTCATCTTCATGAGAAACGAGAAAGAAGAAAGTATAAGCATCCAAATAAAATTGATGGACATGATGTTTTGTGTGGGAAATGCAGAGTTGGGGCCATTTCTGTGGGTGTACAGAACAGAGAAACTCCACAGAGCTCATATTTTAAAGGGTTGGGTTAAAAGGCTAATTTACATAGAGCTGCGATCTCACAGTGACTCAGGTCGAGGCTAATACCTGGCACACAAAGAATGGAATATTAATATTTTCTCTGCATTTGCAGGATCCTGGGGGGTTCTAGTTTTATACAGCATCTTCATTCTGGTTAGAAGATGAATCGGCCATTACAATGTGTTTGTGTATGGGTTAGGCCCTTAATAGGTTGTGGTGAAATACTCCAGCTTGTTGAATGTTACAGACATCTATACTGTTCTTAACAGTGCTCTGAATGGGAGCAACAAGGTATATCTGAACAGAGCAGACCAATCCCAGTGCAACATGAGATCCCAAACTCTCTCACACCAACTGCCAATAATTGGTTGCAATGCTGTGAATTTTAGATCTTAATTAATGCAGCAGAAGGGATCAATTTTACTCGGCTTCCTTTTTAGTACATACATTATTGTTCAAGGGGCCTGTTCATGTTCTGTATTATTCGAGGCTCAAAGTTTACAGTCCCATGAATGGGCTCCCCAAGATTCTACCACTTACTGGCTCAGTACATGACTGAACCAAAGTTTTTCACTGGGAGAACATACAACCTACATAAAGGAAGAGCAATTGTGTCTAGATTAAACCCAGGTCATGAGAGTTGTGAGACAGTGGTTCTACCTAAGTAGCGCCTATGTTTTACATGCTAATGCTGCTGTGCTACATGACTTGCTTCTTTTGCTTCTGGAAGCTGGCTTGCTGTTAAAAGAACTCACTGACCCGGCTCTTCTTCTGTTCTGTGAGAACAAGCAAGCCAGCTTCCAGAGACGGCTTGTGCATTCGGCAATAATGTGGCTTTTCAGTTTAAAGAGGGCTAATGTTACCCTAGATGGAATGTTACTTCTTACTGTACATATATTTCCTTCTATGAGGAAACAGAGAGAAAAAAAAAATCACTTAAAATATGTGAGTACTAAAGCAACCAAACATATATCTACTGGTTTTACAAATTTGCAATACATGGTGACCCAAACAGGAGGCCAGTTTGCAATGAAACACATCCAAACTTGCAGCTGATGTGTGATCGTACTGTTTTATATCCAATCCTCAATACTGCCAAGTCAGCTTGTTAAAAGGTAACTCTCTTCAATTATGTTCAAACAACAACCATCAATGAAAACAAAATTATGGTGAAAACAGAGAAGTGATCCCACAAGACTTTGACTGGCCTGTTGTGGGGTATATAAACATATGATTAATACAGATGGCAGCAATTATACAGAAGAAATCATCACTTCCTTGGCAAAGATAGAAGTATTTCAAATTTCTAAGCCCAACAAGACACTTCTACAATCCTGTCCAACTTATCTTGAGCTGACACTAAACAAAATCTAGTAACATTCCTTTTCATTGGCGACATTTTCTCCTCACCTCTGCCTGACTGAAGTTATTGTGAAATGTTATACAATTTCAACTTCCAGAAGCTTTTCTGATGCAAGAACTTTCAGGCTGTTCCCTTTGGAGGGCTGGGTTGGTTTTACACTTTCTCATCACATTATCCCTTCAGTATTTAGTCTACGACCACATGATCCACATTTTCTCATTACAGCTGCATTTAGAAGATATAGCTTTGTATTTTTCTATTGGGAGGACATTTATTAATCATTGTAAAACTTTTTCCTCTAAACTTCCCTTCTGAACTGCTGCCTCATTAACAAAACATTTTTGAAAGGTGATAAAGGGAACAGCATGCTCTGTGCATTCTGGACAAAGGAAAGCTCATGGTTAGTCATTTCTTTTGATGCTCTCCATTCCCCAGACTTCCTTCTCTCTTACATTCCAGGGGTGGCCAACCTCTTAATTTTTAATTTAGACACATAGCACGGTAACAGCCCATTTCTGTCCACAAGAACATACAGGGGGTGTCGGTTAAATGGGCAGCACAGACTTGTGGGTTGAAATGGCCTGTTACCATGCTGTATGTCTAATTTTAAAAATTAAAAATGAAAAGGTTGAAATGAACCCAGTTGGGACAAAAAGGTGGGATGCCAACATTTCCTTGCCAGAAAGTGTTGGAAGACGGCTTGGAGAATTCTTTCTTTGCTTCTTTGGTCCATAAAGTTTTCTCACCATGGTGTCAATGTTCATTCACATTTATAGCTGTGGATATCTTCACCTCAGAGTGAGACAAAAATATGTTACCAATTAGTTTCTTTTTTTCATTAAGTAAGGAACAGACCTGGGGCAATGCTGGAATTTTTTTTGCAGTGGTGGCTTTAATTCACAAGTTTTCTATGCGGACAGAGTGTGGATGGGATGGGAGGAGTTGAGAGGGGAATGGGGAGGAGTGTTGACTGGCAGTGGAGGAACATGTATTGGGGGCAGGCAGATGCATTTTGACAAGAAGCGATCATTTGTTTTGAAACAAAGTTCTGATCTCATCTGCAGAAGTCTAATTTTTCCACTCATTCCTGTGTTTATGATTACATCTTCACTGACACCAGTTCTGCATAGAAATTCATTCATGTCTCTTTGTTGGGTACTCCTCAGACACTGTTCAAATCAGGAATATTTTTAAAAGGAGACAAATGAACAAAATTCAGGTAAAGTTTTGAATATAATTCATTATTCTTATTTTGTGATTCGTAATCCCTAATTCCAATTCCACCCCCTTCCCACAACCACACCCCCCCATCCCCACAAACACACATACACACATTTTTCAGATTGTAGTTTATTATTTTAGGAACATTGCAGGACCTGAGTAAGTCCTGGTTTGAATGATGGCTAAATTCTCAGCTTTGTCAAATTTTCCAAATCCTAGATTCAAATGACCACCACGGCTTCATTTATTACATTTAAACAAAGTGTGCGACAACTTTTCAGTGCCAACGATTGGGATTGGGATTTGAAACCCACCAAGGTTGTCGTGAGAGCATTAGGAGGCATTAGGGAAACTGCAGGATGGCACAAAATGATGTACTGGCCAGGAACCTCCTCTATGCGCCACCATCACACCTCTTCCTCCCTCCGATGTAACAGCGCATGGAGCTGAAACCACATGACACTAGTGACGCTAGTGCTGGGGTGGGTATGGGGGCACAATAATTCATTTGGGGGGATGGCCCATGAATGACCCACCACCCCCCCAATGACACCAAGATAGAATACCATGCTGTCTGTAAGGAGTTTGTATGTGCTCTCTGTGTCTGCATGGGTTTTCATTGGGGGCCCCCACTGTTCAAAACATACAGGGTATATAGGTTAATTGGATGTAAATTGGGAGGGCATGAACTTGTGGTGTATGTCTAAATTGAGAACTACAGTCACAGCCGATATTAAAGATTAAAGATCTTTGACAATTTCTGTAAATGAGAGTTTGTGCTTCATATTCTAATTAAAGTTAAATATCCAAATGCCAATATTGCACCAACGGTATACCATTGATGTTTAATTCAATGGACCACTTGTTAATTAAAAAAGTGTAATAGGAAGTTTTTTGTTCTGCGCAGATGGGTGAAAACCAGAAATGTTCATTGTGTGGAAATAACACAATGGAATGTTTCACACGATTTATATGATGATTTTTGCTGTGAAAATGTTTTGCCATTCACCACAGAAATAACTTAATCTTGATATTATCACACTTCCAGAAAATACTTGAGCTGAGAAATTGGCCTTCTTTCGGCAGTGGAATCCAATGTGTGACTACCAAAAAAAAATTGCTCTGCAACTTTAGAATTTATTGCGGTTTATTGATTGACATTGCAGCCAAGAAATCTTGCTCATAAGGTATTTATACCTAAAAACTTCCTACATTCCTCAAAACTTACTGAATCCCTTTACTTTAATTAATGCATGAATCAATTAAAGAATATAATTGTATTAGAGAGTAAGAAAATTATTTTGATGAAATAAAGAAACGACATAAACCAAATGTTTTGTTACCATGATCCACCAGTTTGAAAGACAATTTCAGTCATTGCTGACTACATAATTTCAATTTGAATGGAGGTGATAAAAGAGACATTTGTGGGGTTAACTCTAAGCACTAATTAGAATCTATTTTATGGTTCCACATACTACTTCTAATGAAGAACACAATAGCTGACATCCATTGGCAGCTGTGATACACAAATGTGTTGGACAGCAAGTCATGCAGCATTTATCAGAAGTAAAGGCCTGAAACGATGGTTGCCCTTTATTTCCTATCGATGCTGTATGACCTGTTAAGTTTCTCCAGCATGTTTGTGTATTGCATCCAACCCCAACATCTTCAGAACTTCTTATTTAAATTATTTGGTAGTTTTAAAGATGGTCAAGGGCAGTGTAAAAACGGTGCACCCGTTCTGTAAAGAATAAGTCTATCTTGCCTTTGTACTTCTTCACTCCTTTTCTCATGAAAAAGTCGAGCTAGCTCCTCTACCTGGTCTATTGTACTCCTACATTCCTTCTGTAGACTATTTTGCACGCTGATAAATCTTAAAATGCAGGAGACTGCAGAAAACAACAAATATAGGCAAGTCCAGTGTGGGCCCTGGCCTTTCATCCATTGAAGACGGCTAATGTCATGAAAATGACAGTAGTCACAACCTCTTGATTATAATGACAATCATATTGGTACAAATAATGTACATATGAACAAAATTTCTCACTCGCTGCAACCAAACAGAAATACATCACGGGAACAGGTCCTTCCATATTATGAGCAGACATACAGCATGGTAACAGGCTTACAAGCATGTACCACCTAATAGTGCATTTAACCTACAACCAACCCCATACATCTTTTTTTAAGGAGTGGGAGCAAACCAGAACACCTGGAGGAAACCGTCCAGACACAGGGACAATGTGCAAACTCCTTACATAGCACTGAATTCAAATCCGAGCTCTAATAGCATAGCGCTAACCACTACACTAACTGTGACACAATTCTAAAATAGTATACATTAATTTACCAGACAGAAAGGGATAGTAATTATCAATATAGAGAGCTAATATTAGATACAGTTAGCGCAAGAAAAAAAGAGTGGCATTTCAATAGTCCAAGCAGTTTATTTTTGTCGTGCCAGAATCATTAATGATGAGGACAGCAAGTGGAGGTTAAAGAGCTTCAAGCTGCTTTTGAATCTGCTTCTCAAAGGTCCTTTATGATGTTGACTGCCTTGTTGAGGCCGTGTCTTAATAGATGTCTCCAATGCATAGGAGATTGGAACCTGTAATGGACTTGGCTTGGCTTGCACCCTTTTGTATTCCTGGACACTTGAATTACCAAACCAGGCTGTGAAACAGTTAACATACTTTCCACAGTACTTCTGTTGAAATTTGTCTGAGCATTTGACCATGTGCTAAATCTCCTCAGAATTCGTAGAAAATAGAGGTATTGGTGTGTTTTCGACCCATCAAGCTTAATGTGTTGGATGCAGGAGAGTTCTCAGATCTGTGGAATTCCATGTTTTTGAAGGTCCTAATCATTTCCAACTCCATCTCATCAATGTGGACAGGTGTATGGTCCTTGACCTTCTTTCTTTGAAATGAGGTTGAGAGCGAGATTGTTGCTCCGGCACCACACAACTAGATTCTCGATCTGTATTCTGTATTTTGACTCATCATTATCAGTTATTCAGCCAAAATTGAGGTGTCATCAGTAAATTTATAGATTGTGTTGGAGATAACGTGGCTACACAGTGCACAGAATAAAGCAGGGGACTAAGCATGCACTCTTGGGGTGTCCCTGTGTTAGCAAGGAGGAGGTGATGACTGACATCTTCAAATGAGGAAGTTAAGGATTCAATTGCAGATGGATGAACAGATAAGTTGATTGTAAGTTTTGACAATATTAAATGCTGATGGGTAGTCAACAGCCTGCCATGGGATTTTTTTTGTGGTTCAGGTGATCTAATTCAGAGTGGAGGACCAGCAACTTGTTGTGGTGATAGGGGAATTGAAGAGGCTCCAGATCCTACCTGAGACGGAATTGATATGTTCTATAATCAATGTCCAAAAGCTCTTCATCAGAGTAGATGCAAGTCCTATCGGCCGCTAGTTGTGGGGCAGATTATCTTGGGTTCTGGAATAATAGACAGCAGTTTGAAGTAGATGGAGACCTTGGGCTGCAGCAATGAAAGGTTAGATATATCAGCAAATACTCCAGACAGTTCTTATACCTTTGGGAAAAGGGTCAGAAGCCTTAAGACCAGCTCATCTAGGTTCAAGAATAGTTTTTATCCAATGACTAACATCTTCTTGAACTTCCTCATACTACCCTACCCAAAATGACCTGCACCATTGAAATGCAATTTTTTTTGTCTTCCATTAATTACAACTGAATATTTATCATCTATACTTTATGTTTAATATCTCTGCATATTGCAGTAATCTAATGTATACTATAGTGGTTAGTATATCTTACACATCTGTTTGACTGCTGCAAATCACAATTTTGGTGTATGTGTACACTGTACTTTTGTGTATTACAATAAACTTATTCTTCTTATTATCAAGGTAGAGTAGAAAATAAATCTCTCCTTTTAATCAAAGTCTTAGTGAAGTGCCCAGTGTTTCAAAATGTCCCTTCAAACTTCCAACAGCAATAAAACTGATCTGCTTGTGAGTCAAGATTGAAATACTCAACAATGTTTTTGATTTTACTCCTAAACAGCTGATCATTCTTAGGACAAAGTTCGAATCTGAAAGTTATGTCATTCACTGACCACCAAAACACCAGTTCTCCTTTTTTAGTATCCTCAATCAGGCAATAGTAAATTCCTAAAAGATTTTCCAGTAATTATTATTTGGACTAACTCCAAATCCATTATTAGGATAGCATACTGTATGAAATATGGGATGGAGCAATATTTCAGCTTAGGTTCCGACCTTGCCATGTTGACAGCTTTTAACAGTCAAAAGAGTCATTAAGGTATTCTGATAGAAAACTATTATTAACTAAAATTGAAACAAGATCATTAATAAGTAAAGTAGGGAATTTATTTTGAGCCAAGCAGATAGAAATGCATCCTCCAGGTTATGGCGGAAGTGTGATTGAAAAGGGCAATTTGGTGTTAAAATGACCTAATACAAATAGGAATCTAACTATACTACAAAGCATGCCTTCCAACTGTGTCATTTATAGTTTAATTTGCATTTTGATTGCTCAAGTCTAGTATAGTTTTAGTTCAATACAGTTTCATTTCTTGCTTCCAAATTTGTTTGTGAATGGAGTCTGAAGCTAATGTTACATATATTTTGCTGATGTTGTGCAGCAGGAGATTGGAAAGCTGGCATGTAAATTCAAAAATAAACTGCCATCCCCACTGACTTCGACTGTGAATTTAACTTTGTTTTCCACATTAGTAGTTACCTGTCTCAGCAGAGTTGCATTAATCATTTCTCATTTTTTTTAAGGTTCTTTCAAACATTGCTTCTAGGCTTTGTCAAGATGGCCACTGAACCTCTTGCACAACATTACCAAATAAGGCAAATCCTGGCGAATCTCTGCTTCAGGGTGTGCCTGTTGGACCATAAGGATCTTAATGATTACTTTCTGCTTAAAAATGCAATTTCATAAAAGCAATAAAATGTCTGATGCTTACATCAGCATTGTGCCATTTTATAACCATTGTATTCATGTATCGGTTAATTTTTCAGGTTTTGTACCAGTCTAATGGTTTTGATAAAGAGTGTAATAAAATGCTAAAATAAAATTAATTTAACACTGAAATAATTGTGCATTTCTCACAGCTGCTATAGTGAGACAAAATACTTAAAAGGAAATAGGTTGAAATCTAATAAAATTTTATACCCTCTATTCTGGCTTATAAATCTACATCCAAGAAATTGATGTTATGATACCTATAATTAGCTTCTTAATGGATTCCTTCCTGATCATGCTGAACTCAGAACTGAGAGAGGATTGTGCAGCACAACCGACTGAGCTGACTCACCACTCTGGATTTCCTATGAGGGTCATGCTGAACCCAGCAATCTCTAAGCTAACCTTCAAATTCCACATCAATGACTCACTCCTTTTCCAATCAGGCCCTTTTCCTTTCATCATTTCAAAGCATCTTAAGCCACAGCCTCTACAAGCATCAACTCTAACCCAGCGGCATTTAATGTAGTAAAATGCACCAAGACATCTCAAAAATAAGAAAAAAAATAGCAAGCCCTTGACAAAAAATACTATTCATGGAATAGATAATCAAAGCCAAGATTGATGGTGTGGATTTTCAAAAGCCTTTCAAGAACTAGTGTAGAAGGAAGATAGTTGAAATCCCACATGCAAAGTGAAGAGAAAGGGATGAGCATACACAGGAGGTTCAGGATTAGGGGAGCACCAGGGGAGAAAGTAGAATGAAGCATCAAAAGATCCAGTCAGTGCCTTAAAATTTCACTCACATAATACAACATTTATTTGTGAAAATGAATAAATTTCAATTGAAATATATCATAAAGAGTGTGATTTTTCTTCTGGGTTATATGTTGTCACTATGTGATATGATATGCTGCTCATGAATGCCCCAGGAAAGGTGAAGCATTAACCAATGACAGTATGTACACCTGGATGCACCAGCAATAATTTCCCATTACTCATGCCTGTTCTGCTGAGGGTACAAGCTACTTCTACAGAAGAAGGTCTTCACAACTCATTTATTAGCAGATCCCTATCTAAGTTGCTTCCAACCATTGGAGCCTTTGATGGGAAACTATCTCAGATTATTTTCTTAGTCCTACTGACAGCTCTCTTTCCAACTCCTCAAGATTGCCTAAAGATCCTGAAACTTACCATCCCAATCACTAGCTTGGGTCAACCCTTCCAATCATTAACCTGAGCACTCTGTCCTTTCCATTCACTTGCCTGATCCTCTCATCCACGATTGGCAGCCTGCCCTTTGTTTACTTCATTCAAGTACATGCCAGTTCTTCACAAACTTCTCCCCATTTTTAATCACAGGACCAAGTTTCTCCTCCATGAAACATTGCAAAACATATCGTCATTCCCCACTTGATAGCCACAGGTTTCACCAACACCCCCACAAATGATCACAATCAGTCTGATGGCTAGCCCTTATCAAACATTGTTAACTCCAATCTTTGGACGTACATCTTATTAATGGTGCATGTCTCACTGCCAAAAGTCAAATGGAAGCTCAACCATCAATACATGTATAACCAACAGACCAGCCAAACTTGTCACTTCCTGCAGATATCTCTTGTATTATCCTTGACCTTAACATTTGATTGCAAGGCTTACCTTTATCTTCACCTTTTGCTGGTCATCAACCCTAGCTGTCAATGGTGAATTTATCAATGCCTTTCAATACACAAAGTGTTCAAACTCGATGTACAAACAAAAATGTCACATGCCTCACTCAGTGTAGAATTTTCTGTCAGCCACCACAGAGAAAGCTTGTTAGCTCATCTCTGACTTCCAACTTAAAGTTTATTCCCAACTTCCCAACTGCCAGAAAGATAGAATGGTGCAAATAGTGACAAGAAGGTTTAGGTTAACTTTTGCATTATGCTACAAACTTTCTTTCCCAGTGCATTGAATTTGAAATTGGATGTTCAAGTTTGATTGAAAATCTATTCATTAAGTTTCTCCATCCAGTTAGAGAAGACTGAGAGGTAATTTAAATTAAATATCAAAGATCCTGTGATTTCTGGACAGTATGGATGTATAGAGGATATTTGATTGTGTGTTAGAAGCTAGAACTAGATTATTGCTGATTAAAAAATAAAGGGATAGCCACTTAAGAGAGAAATAAGGTAAAAAAAATGCATTTCTTTGGAATTCTCAACATCAAACTGAACTGAGAAACATATTTATGAATATTGAACATTGAGATATATGGACTATTGAAAAGTAAGGAGCTGAGAAGTTATAGGAATAAGCAGGAAGTCATAATTGAATGGTCAAGTCAGATCAAGGGGCTGAATAATCAACGAATGCTCCAAATTCCTGTGTTTGTACATTTGTATTGAACATGTATCATTAAAGCACAGTAAAGGCCATAGAACCATAGAAAAAATATAGCAATGAAACAGGTCGCTTTTGCCTCTCTAGTCTGTACTGAGTTACTTTTTCTTGCCTACTCCCACTGATCTGCACTCAGTCCATAGTCCTCCATACATCTTCCATCCATGTACCTGTCCAAATTTCCCTGAAATGTTAAAAATGAGCCCGTATCTATCACTTCAACTGGAAACTCATTCCACATTCCCACCACTCTCTGAGTGAAGTTCCCCCTCATCTTCCCCCTAAACTTTTCCCCTTCCATCCTTAACCCACATTCTCTTGTTTGAATGTCACCCATTCTCAATGGAAAAAGCCAATCTATATTTACTTTGTTTATGCCCCTCAAAATTTTAAACTCCTCTATCAAATCACCCCTCATTTTTCTATGCTCCAGGGAATAAAGTTTTAACCTACTTAACCTTTCCCTGTAATTCAATCCCTGAAGGCTCTCTGCACTCTCTCTATCTTATTGATATCCTCCCTGTAGCCAAAACTGCACACAATACTCCGAAATTGGCCTCACGAATATCTTGTACAACTTCAACATAACATCCCAACTCCTGTACTCAATACTTTGATTTATGAAGGCCAACATGCCAAAATATTTCTTAACAACCCTATCCACATGTGAAACCACTTTCATGGAATTATGTATCTGAATTCCCAGATCTCTTTGTTCCTCTTCACTCCTCAATGTCCTAGCACTTACCATGTATGTCCTTTCTCAGTTTGTCCTTCCAAAATGCAACACCTCACACTCGTCTGCATTAAATTTCATCTGCCATTTTTCAGCCCTCTTTAAAACCTAGTACAAATCCCTCTGCAAGCTTCTTTACTATCTACAATATCTCAGATTTACTAATCCCATTTATCATCCAGATCACTGATGACAAACAACAATGGTCCCGGTACCAATCCCTGGGGCACACCACTAGTCACAGGCCTCCAATCTGAGAAGCAATCATCCACCACTCTTCTCTGGCTCCTCCTGTCCAGCATTGTCGTATCTAGTTTACTACTTCACCATGAGTACCTAGTGTTTGAACCTTTCTGACTAACCTCCCATATGGTCCTTGTCAAAGGCCTTACTAAAGTCCATATAGACAACATCCACAGTCTTTCCTTCATCAATTTTTCTGGTAACCTTCTCGAAAAACTCTAAGTTTGGTTAAACATGATTTACCATGTATAACAAACACTATGTTGACTATTCCTAATCAGCCCTTGAATATCCAAATAATTGGATATTCAAGGATAGAACACCTTGAATTTATTTACCTACAACTGAACTTAGGCTCACTGGCCTATAATTTCCAGGATTACATTTGAAGCATTTTTTAAACAATGGAACAACGTGAGCTACCCTCCAATCATCCGGCACCACACCCATGGTTAAGGACATTTTAAATATTTCTATCAGAGTCCCTACAATTTCTACACAAGCCTCCCTCAAGGTCCAAGGGAATATCTTGAAGGCCTCGGGGATTAATCCACCCTTATTTCCTTTAAGACAGCAAGCACTTCCTCCTCTTTAATCTGGATAGGTTCCATAACCTCACTGTTTGTTTTCCTTACTTCCCACTACTTTATACCTGTTTCCTGAGTGAATATTTTGGTAACAAATCCATTTAAAATCTCCCTTAACTCTTTTGGCTCTATACAAAACCAACCTCTCTGATCTTCAAGGGAACTACTTTTGTCCTTTACAATCCCTTGCTCTTAATATACCTGTAGAAATCCTTAAGATTTTCTTTCCAATTGTCTGCCAAAGCAACCTCATGCCTTCTTTTAGCCTTCCTGATTTATTTCTTGAGATTTTTCTTGCATTTTTTTTAACCCTTCAAGTACTTCATTTTCTCCATAATCATTTAACAGACGATGACAATAACACTCATCATTGATTGTTGGATCTCTTTCCCAGAGTAGCACATTTCTGATTTGCCATCTTCTCCCTTCATCTTCAAAGCTCCATGAACCTCTCTCTATGGCAGTATCAGACAATTTCTGAGCTCTGCACCAATAATCGTAACATGCTTTCAGATCTTTTCCTTGTCTATTAGGTTACAGTTTTTAATCTGCCGTAACTAGGCTCCTTATAAATTTAATTTTAGGTTGCATATGTATTGATGTATTTTCTAATTATATTATTAAACAAATTTTCTACGAATTGATCATCCCTGTTGAAATTAATAGTGGATTTGAATCAGTTCCACCTCACAAAGCCTTAGAATTAGTTAAATTGTTGCATTTTTCACATTTTATCTGACAAAATGGTGCATTGTGCTGCAAGTTTGAGCTGTTAGATTTGCCACCAAATTTATTTTGACATGGTTGGATCATGAGACTGCAGTTATGGAATATAAAGATGTAAGGGGCAGAATAAATCTGAAATGCATTTAAAAAAAAAGAAACATTCTGCAAATACATTCAATTAAATGAGTTAAGAATAGAATGGCTGAGCAACTGAGACTTCTAAGGAAATTAAACACTGCAAAATTAAATGGTAAGTTACATATGTTAATCGTGGCAACATCTGGTATATATATATTGAGATACGTGCCAGCTGTTGTGTAACTAATGCCAGTCTTGGGAACTGCAGAATTTTCATAATTTTAACTGTAATGCCAACCATCCCAAGTAACAGAATAAGTCTCTGAGATGATTGCATTCCTTATTTGAAAGTCTAATTATACCTCCTGACGCAGCTCAGTTTAAATACTCATAAAATCTTAAAGGCTCACTTAGTCTTTACAACGTCGTGATTTATCATTGGGGCACATACCTAAAAGAAAACAGAAAGCATGGGATATACATGTTTTTTTTTATTGAGAATTCTAAATGAAGGCAAAGCTAAACATGGAAATGGAAGGGAGTAAGAAGGTATAGAATGGATAGACACAACCATAAAAGAGCATTACTGTTTAGGAAAAAATGATGTAAACCAGGAAGAGGAAGTACCAATGAAACAATGGCAAGCTGTGTTTTTAAAATCCTTCAGTCTGGATCTGTGGATAGTCTGTGGGAAGTTAAGAGGTTTCACAGTTTCAAGAATGAGTTAGAGAATTCTAAAGAATTGCAGTGAAGATGTAGGAAGTAGCAAGAATATGTAATATGAAACAAATTTGAGGGACCACTCAGTTTTACATTGATAAAACAGGAAAAATAAGGTCCTGCTTCATAAATCATTTTGCCATTTTTATATTTATGCAGAAACAAATAGCAGCACCCTCCTCACCGCAAAGGAAAAAAAAAAGCTTTATTAGACTGAATGCTTTGGACAAAATTCCATTTGATAATTTAAAATAAAAAGGACAAAAAATCTGAATAGGATTCTGGAGTGAGTAAAATATGTTTAAAAAAAAATAGCTTGTCAATAATAGCAATGCCCAATATGAATGTTATGAAAGGGCAGAGGAGAATAGTAATGGAGGATATAAATTTAAAGCTGTAATATGGTTATGCAACTGAATGCACAATTGAACATTTAGTGATTAATTTTTAAAACAAAGGTGAGGCACAAGTATTCAATAGAAAATCAAACAGAAAGGGAACAAGGAGACTGACAAAAATAGAATATTGCTAAACCAATCATTTATATTGTGCAGCCATTGTGCTCAAGCAATTAAAATGCTAATAGGATATAACAATCAAAGATATTGGCGAGAACAGTTGTATTTAGAGAAAACTATGATGTCTTCATGATACGCAAGCCAGACAATACTCAGATGATGTTAAACTGACTTTGGCTACTGTGCTTTAAAAATATTTAACATCAATAAACTGATTCCAAATGTGAAACATGGTTCTGAGATTCAGAATCCAACTAAATGAAGAGAAGAAAATAGGGTACGAGAAAATGGAACATTTGTTGAAAAAAATCTTTTATTACAGCATTAACCACACTTGTAAAATAGAAAAGTGGTGGAGGCATCCAGGTCAGTTTGAACTCATGGTCAAGTCTGCTGGCAATTTATCTTTGTCTTTTTTTAAATCACCTCATCTATAGAATTAATTGGGATCTGTGTGGTTCAAGGTTCAGTCAATTCTCCCCTTAAAATGTCAATTGCCTTTTATACACATCCTTTGTTTGTATTTACAGGACATTGCACGTGAGAAATGGCTGAATTGTTTAAAGCATTTAAATAGTGGTGGGAAACCATTAGTAAACTCATCTGTACTTGGGAAGTAGCAAGAAGGAGAAATAAGACTTTGTTTGAAAAGAACATGTTCTAATCTAATATTAATAGGGAAATAAAAGAAAAAAAAATAGTTATCAATATGTTTTATGAAAGATGAATGAATGTTTTCTCTACCATGGTACTAACATCATGATGAAATATTCAAAAAATGAAGTAGATGAACAGTTCAAAGGAAATGCAGACATTTAAGAGGCATTTTGGAAGATGGTCAAAACTACACCTCTACCACGTAAAGTTAATGCTTCCTGGTTTAGTTTCATTGTGACTATTTAATTCATTTTTCAATGATTACAACATTTCAGCATTAATGTAACTTTAAAAAAAAGTCTACTGTGATAACGCAGAATAAAAAAGGATGATAAAAACTAAACTGTCGAGAGACCACACATCACCTACTCTCTGTGAACTGTTCCTTGCAGACAATGGCCTATAATTTCAGACAATGAGGGGAAGGAGAGGCCCAAGGAATTTCAGAGTGACTTTCTGAAGTTGTCACTGGAAATCCAGCCGCAGTATCAAGGGTGCACAAAGCAGACTGAAGAGTTTGTACACTGCACCTCTAACAGGACTATGCAGGACCCCAGGGTGGCTGCCGTGTATGATTTAGATGCGAGTTATATCCTGTGTTTGGCAAGCTGTACTTTAAGGGACAGTCGCTTTCTGGTGTCGGGGTGGATAAAGCTGTCTGTACTCCCACTATCAAATAAACAGTTGATATCATGCCTATTTACCTGGATGCCCATCAAGGACCTGGGCGAGTTCGTGCAGATCCCCTGGAGGCCAGTATAGATTCATTGTCCAAGTCTGATTGGTACTCCCATGCCTGAGATGGCTACCCTCAACCTCAAGACCGGCCTCAACCACTCGAAGTATCGTATGCCTGGGAAGATGGTGTTTGGCATGCAGAGCAAAATGGCAGCCTACAGGATTTGCACATGGTGTCACAGGAGTGGTGGAAAGATGGCGCCGATTGCACTGCCTGGAGTGGCAACTGTCTATACGCAGCACTGCTAGACCTCACTGATGGTGTGGACTGGAAAACTTTGGTGTAATGCCCCTTTTTTTCTGGCACCTGGAGCACACTGCATCCTTGACAGGGCAGCATTTCCTCAGATGCTAACCCTGCCTGAAAAAGTATCACTTAGAGAGATCTCCTGCAATGAGAGCCGTAATCAGATCATTGAAGTAGTGTGATGGTGTAGGGGACTATTCACTCACAGGGCAGAATGACATCCCATCCCAGGATAGCGGCGCCCGCGGCAACCAAATGGCTGAGCAGTCATCTGAGTTCTCGAGGGCCACCTCCAGTGTCTATATAAGTTCAACCACCCTTTGCAGTTCACATATCTTTTGCTCCAACAACTGCTGCCATATGTACCCGGAGTGAATACCGGCCACGTACATGTCTCTGATGAGGTCCTCTGCATTCTGTGCAGCTGAAAATGCTTTACAGTCATATGACCTACACAGGATCCAGAGGGCCTGCAGGTACTCAGCAGTTGACTTATGAGGTCACAGTTTTTTGGTGGCCAGGAAATACTTGCCGAGGACCTCATTAACTTTCCTGCAATAGTGGGCCTTGAGGGTCTTCATAGCTGCTTGGTATGAGCTTGCATTGCTGATCAACAGGAACACTTGGGGCCCAACTGTAAGAGGAGAGGTCTCAGTCAGTTAGCATCCATGGTGATGGCATCCACGGCTGCCACCAAGAAATTTTCAAAGCAGTGTAGCCACAGTTCGAACAGGTTCAAGGCATCTGGCAACTGGGGGGTCGAAGTCGAGCTTCTCAGGTTTCAGATACTGTTCCATGCTTTTTTTTTTTAATTTTTTTGTTAATAAAATTGATGTATCATCAATAATCGCAAAAGGCTGATATTGTGAAACTATTAGGGTTTTAGTAGCTAAAGACAGGAACAACCAACAAATTCAATGACCGATCAAAGCAAAGGGAAAGGGGAACATGCAAGGGGCTTTGGGTAGAATCAATCTTGGAAGGTGTGTCCAGCTGGTAGCAGCCAATCATGGTACAACAGTGGTTTACCACACTGTGTATCATTGGTAAATCTTCTGTCAAGGATTTGAAACAAAGCTATCTCTTTTTATGCTATATCCTAATATAGAGCTGCTGAGATTAAGAACACATTGATATCTTTAGTTATTAGACTGCCTACATTCTCTTGAATTCCAGGTAGCAGCTTGTTTAAAACAAAATGACAAATCCAGTGGTGACTTCTCAGCAGCTCACATTTATTTAGTCTGTGTTGGTTTTCAATTTACTTTGTGAAAAGAAGCACAAACTCAAAGAAGGAAGAAATCCTGAATGATTAGCACGGGGTGATTGAGCTTGGAGAGAATATTGGGCATCTACCGGTACCTGGGTTTATGTCAACAGCTATTAGTTCACATTACTCTGTTTGGAGGGATTGATTAGCAGGGAGTTAAAATTCGGATAGGCCTGGTTTTGGGGTTGTGAGAGGCAGTTAAAATAATTTAAAAATTAGAGCGGTGGCGGAAGCTGAGAGAAGTTGCCAGAGAAAGGGATCATAGTTTATGAGAGAGTGTGTTGTTGAACTGCTGGAGGAATAGGATCAAAAAGATACAAGGCAAAAAGGTTTGAGCAAGAGCAAGACTGTGCATCTGCATTGATGTGTGCGTGTAAAGTATTGGAGTGTATATTTATAAAGTTTGTGTCTATGTGTAGTGTATTGGAGAGTGTGTTTATAAAGTTTGTGTGTATGTGTAGAGTATTGGAGAGTGTGTTATAGAGTTTGTGTCCATGTGTAGAGTATTGGAGAGTGTGTTTATAAAGTTTGTGTGCATGTGTAGAGTATTGGAGACTGTTTATAAAGTGTATGTGTGTGTGCATGTATAGAGTATTGGAGTGTGTTTATAAAGTGTGTGTGTGTCCATAATCTGGTTTATAATTATTTTGCACCTTCTTGTTACTTGATCAAGATGTCACAAAATCTACTCTAATAAAATGCTTTGGGAGTTTCGTCATGGCCAGAATTAACTCATGCCTATGAAAAGACCTGGACCTACTGCAAGTTATCTACCACCACAATTATTCCACAGCAGATAAAATCTCATTTGGTATCCACTCAGCCCTGAGTCACATGGATACCCAATGAGCATTAGACTGCTTTTCATTGATTACAGCTCAGCTTCCAATACCATCATCTCCTCAGATCTGGTCAATATACTTCAAAACATGGGCCTCTGAACCTCCCTCTGCAACTGGATACTTGACTTCCACATTGGAAGATCACAGTCAGTATGGATTGGTAATAAAATTTTCTCATCCCTGATAATCGACATAGGCGAACGTCAAGTAGGCATGCTTAGTCCATTCCTCTACTATGTTCTATTCTCTCTCTTGATATTTGGCTAGGTACAATTCAAATGCCAGCTATAAATTAGCTGTTGACACCACGGTTGTCAGCAGAATCATGAACAGCGAGGAAGTCCACAGGGTAGATCAGCTGGCTATGTAATGACAAAACAACAATCTTGTACTCAACGTGAGCAAAACTAAGGAATTGATTGTAAACTTCAGGAAGAGGAAACCAGGAGAACACAAACCAATTTTCATCAAGGGGTTAGCAGTTGAGATGATAAAGAACTTCAAATTTCTGGGTATCAACATCTCTGAAGATCTATCCTGAGGCCATCATGTCGCTGCAAACATGAAGATGTCACACTAGTGGCTATAATTCATGAGGAGTTTGATGAGATTTGGTATGTCACCCAGGACTCTTGCAAATTCTAAAGGCATACTATGCAGAGCATTCAGATTGGTTGCATCAATGTCTGGTCTGGAGGTATCAATACACAGGACAGAAAAGGCTATAGAGGGTTGTAAACTCAGCCAGTGCCATCATGGGCATGTCTTCACTCTATTAAGGACATTGTTAAGAGGCGGTGTCTCAAGAAAACAGCCTGTATTATCAAGACTCATTACCACCCAGGCCATGCCCTTTTCACTCTGCTAACATGTGGAAGGAGGTACAGGAACTTGAAGATGCACACCCAGTGTTACACAAACAGCTTTTTCACCTTCCACATTCAGATTCTTCAGAGGAGAATGAACCTGAACCTACAGACACTTCCTCACATTTTCTTGTCTTTCTCATTATTTATTTATTTTTAGTATTGTATTCACAGAACTGTAATGGATAGCAATTTTGCACCTGTAATGCACAAAGTGCTGCTGCAAAACAGCAAATTTAATGACACGTGTTCAGGACAATAAATCTGATTCTGATGCACAGGTTATATTGCAGCTAGTATGTTGAAAGAATTCTGCACAGATATATTCTGTGTGGAGGAAGATGAGTAAAAGGAGGAGAAGGAAGAGGAGGACAAAGAGGTGGAGGAAGGGAGGAGGAAAGGAGGAGGAAAAGGAGGAGGAGGAGGAAAAAGAGGAGGAGGAGGATGAAGAGGTGGAGGAGGGGGAGGAGGAGGAGGAGGAAAGGAGGGAGAGGAGGAGGAGAGAGGAAGAGGAGGACGAAGAGGTGGTGGTGGAGGAGGAGGAGCAGGAGGAGGAGGAGAAAGAGAAAAAGGAGGAGGAAGAGGAGGCTGAAGAGGTGGAGGAGGGGGAGGTAGAGGAGGAGGAGAAGGAGGAGGCTGTTTTTCAGCACCGTCAGTGCAAACATTTATACAAGTCACCTTTGAAAATAAATAAAACTAGTGCAAGTAAAAGAAAAAAAAGACAAAGTCAAATCGTGTTTATGGCTCATATTCATTCCTGAATCTGGTGGCAGAGGGGAAGAAACTGTCCTTGTGGGGCTGAGAGCTTGTCTTCAGCCTCTTGATGGTAGCAGAGTGGCAGCAGTGGCCTGGATAGTGGGGGTATTTGAGGATAGAGGTTGCTTTCTTAAAACACGGCCTGTTGTAGATGTCTTTGATGGTCCCCAAGATGTTTCAGGCTGAGTTAGCAAACCTCTGCAGTTTTTTTTTCCTTGTCCTCAGCATTAGAACTTCCATTCCAGACAGTTATGCAACCAGCCAGAATGCTGGTTACCTCTCCATGGAACTCTTATAAGTTTCCAAAGTCTTTAGTGACATACCAAATCTCTTCAATCACTTTGCAAGGTATAGGTGTTGGTGAGCCTTCATTATTGCATCAACAGGACATTACAGATTAAAACAGTGGTTTATCAAACTTTTTCTTCCCTCTCACATCCCACCTTAAGCAATACTTTACTAATCACAGAGCCCTTATGGCATAGAGAATACATAAAGAAGAATGTGAGTCTTTTTTAAAAAAAAGGTTGCCCACCTATGGATTTATCCATTCTTCCCCAATCTGTTTCCTTGGTAACCATAACACTGTAGCGGCGGCTACACTGCTAACTGAAGGATCACACAACCAGACGGGCTGAGTTCAGTGAGCAAAACTGATTTATTGCAGGCTGCCTGGCTGGCTTTAAATTCCCAGCCCGGACCAAGCTGAGAACCGCGCTGGGGGGCCCTGACATCACCAGGGCATCACGTAGCTCCCCAAAAGCGTGCTTCTAAGCCCAGTGCCGAGGTCGGGAGGATGGTGCCATTTTGGCCGGCTGCCCCACCACGTGCTTGATAAGCAGGGCCGGTTCACCTGCCTAATGGCGTACCACCACACAGCAACCCCAGAACCGGTGCCAATGTCCTTTTTTGCCAGACAGCTCGCTTCTTGGGTTGGGTCACAACTACTGGTTCGGTGGGGTCGATGTGGGCTGGCTTTAACCTGTCCACTGTAAACAGTTCCCTCTTACCACTGAGGTCCAGTGACAATGAATACAAAATTAGAATCCCTGCCCACTCTGTCCATAAGGTGCTGGAAGGTCTGGGCGGCATTCTTGAGCCCGAACAGCATGCGTAGGAACTCGAACAAGCTGAAGGAGGTGATGATGGCCATTTTGGGTATGTCCTTGGCGTGCACTGGGATTTGGTGATATCCACGTACCAGGTCGACCTTGGAGAATACCCTCGCGCCATTCAGGTTGGCCGTAAAGACCTGGATGTGAGGGATCGGGTAACGGTCAGGTACTGTCGCTTCGTTAAGCCGTCAATAATCTCCGGAGGGACGCCAGCCGCCAAAGGCTTTCGGGACCAGATGGAGTGGTGAGGCCCAAGGACTGTCGGAGCATTGAATGACCCCCAGCTCCTGCAGATGTGAGAACTCTTTCTTCACTATCTGGAGCTTATCCGGCGGGAGCCGGCGTGCATTGACGTGGACTGGTAGGCCTTGGGTGGTGATGTAATGAAACAGCCCATGGCATAGTGAGGCAGTGGAGAACTGTGGCTTAAGGGGGGATGGGAACTTGTCCAGGGTACACTGAAACTCATCCTTGGGTGTGCTGACCATGGCCATTTGCAGCTGCTCTGTGCGGGAGGTGTTGAGGCGAACGGACTGGAAGGTACGAGCATCTACCATCAGTTGGAATGAGCAGGGCTGATGACACTTCCGAGCCTTGGCTCCGCAGCGCTGATGGAAGAAGCAGAGGCCTGATATGGATGACTTGCTTCTGGCTATGCTCTTTGAGGCCCTTGCAGGGGCCAGGTGCTCCAGCGGAGTGCTAGAGGAAGGGTCATGCCAGTGACTCATAACCCTCCAGGAATCATTCGAGCCATAGCTCCTGAGCCTTTTGAGCGACCTTCCTAGGGTCGACAAATCTCTCCTGGGTCAGTAGCAGAAGGCTGTGTTCTTGGCCATGGGGTGTTTTATTACATCCCTGCCCAAGGCCCACTGGTCCACGCCAAGGCACGTCGGCTCCCGCTGGATAAGCTCCAAATAGCGAAGGAAGAGTTCTCACATCAGATGTCTTCAGGCAGATGGTCGAGGAAGATGCGCTCAAAGAGTGAGCAGTTGGTGTGATGGCTCATGAGCCTGAGCATCTCGTCCATCAATTCGAATGGAGTTCTGTCCTCCAAAGCGTCGAGGCACAGCATCTGATTGGCACGCTGGCACCTGGAGAGGCCGAGGGAGCCGGTGAGCACCCGCTTGATGGTCCCATACTTATCTTCCGTGGGTGGGTGCTAAACAAAGTGCAGCACTCGTTTGGCAGTGGCCTGGTCCAGGGCGGCGACCACATGGTAAAACTTGGTCGAATCCGATGAAATCTGAATGAGGTGAAACTGATCCTCTGTGTGGCTGAACCAGGTCTCTGTCTCCTGAACCCAGAAGTCAGGAAGCTTGAAGGCTGTAGCATTAATTGAAGGGTTGTTCATGTTGGTTTCAAAGATGTTTGAACCTGTCGGGATCACCAATTGTAGCGGCGGCTACACTGCTAACTGAGGGATCGCACAACCAGATGGGTTGAGTTCAGTGAGCAAAACTGATTTATTGCAGGCTGCCTGGCTGGCCTTATATTCACAGCCCAAACATGGCTGAGAACCGCGCTGGGGGGCCTCAACATCATCGGGGCATCACGTTGGTCCCCAAGTGCGGGCTTCTGAGCCCGGTGCCGGGGTCAGGAGGAAACCCCCTACTGCGCCATTTTGGCTGGCTGCCCCGCCGCTTGCGTGACAGGCGGGGCCGATTCCATTGCCTAATGGCGTACCGTCACAACACAACAAAAAACTGTGTATCCTTGAAAACTGAAATTAAAGCAGAATATACTGAAAATATTCAGCAGGTCAAAGAGCCTCACTGGAGGGAGAAACAAAGTTAACCTTTGGGGTCAATGAACTTACATCAGAGCTCAAATGAATGTGAATGATTTAAATTTAAAAGAATCAGAGGTTTCTCAAATCAAATCATTTACATCATCCAGTTTCTCTTCATCTCGATCCAATCAATCATACTCCCTTTTGTTCCTTTCAACAGTAACGCAGATGAAAAGGTGCCATTTTTGCTAAGTTAACAGGGGTATATTCGGAAAATAACATTTTTTTTTCATCTTTAATTATTTATTTGTTCCTTGTTTTAAGTTGCTTTTCTTCTGAATACTGGAATAACTCGTGTTCCCTGTTGTTTTTACAGAAATAAAAAAAAAGTTGACACCTTTTTCCAGAAAAAATGTCCCAAATTTAATGTAGAATTTCACGCTCTTTACTGTTTAAGATATTCTGTTTTCTCAGTCCATATGGAAATTATAATTTCCCATTGTAACCACTTTAATTTTTATATGTGCTCCCTTGATCTATTCATTTATATACCCCATTATTATTTGTGTCATAAGGCCTCCAAATAGCTTTTGCTGGTTAGTTGTCCTCAAGGCTTTTTCAGTGTTAGATCACCCTTGTTAAAGTCCTTCTTTCTCTTGCTGTAATTGGCCGTCTTCAGCGCAAATGCCGGGAGATCCAAAATGAGTGGTGGACTAGCCTCGCCAAACGAGCCCAGCTCAGCGCGGACATTGGCGACTTCAGGGGTTTTTATGAGGCTCTAAAGGCTGTGTACGGCCCCTCACCCCAAGTCCAAAGACCGCTGCGCAGCTCAGACGGCAAAGTCCTCCTCAGCGTCAGAACACTTCCAATCTCTTTTCAGTGCCAACCGCTCAGTCCAAGATTCCGCCCTGCTCCAGCTCCCTCAACAGCCCCTAAGGCTAGAGCTAGATGAGGTCCTCACCCGGGAAGAGACATATAAGGCAATTGAACAACTGAAAAGTGGCAAAGCAGCAGGTATGGATGGAATCCCCCCCCCCCCCCCAGAGGTCTGGAAGGCTGGTGGCAAAACTCTGCATGCCAAACTGCATGAGTTTTTCAAGCTTTGCTGGGACCAAGGAAAACTGGCTCAGGACCTTCGTGATGCCATCATCATCACCCTGTACAAAAACAAAGACGAGAAATCAGACTGCTCAAACTACAGGGGAATCACGCTGCTCTCCATTGCAGGCAAAATCTTCGCTAGGATTCTCCTAAATAGAATAATACCTAGTGTCACCGAGAATGTTCTCCCAGAATCACAGTGCGGCTTTCGCGCAAACAGAGGAACTACTGACATGGTCTTTGCCCTCAGACAGCTCCAAGAAAAGTGCAGAGAACAAAACAAAGGACTCTACATCACCTTTGTTGACCTCACCAAAGCCTTCGACACCGTGAGCAGGAAAGAGCTTTGGCAAATACTAGAGCGCCTCGGATGCCCCCCAAAGTTCCTCAACATGGTTATCCAACTGCACGAAAACCAACAAGGTCGGGTCAGATGCAGCAATGAGCTCTCTGAACCCTTCTCCATTAACAATGGCATGAAGCAAGGATGCGTTCTCGCACCAACCCTCTTTTCAATCTTCTTCAGCATGATGCTGAAGCAAGCCATGAAAGACCTCAACAATGAAGACGCTGTTTACATCCGGTACCACGCAGTCTCTTCAATCTGAGGCGCCTGCAAGCTCACACCAAGACACAAGAGCAACTTGTCCGTGAACTATTCTTTGCAGACGATTCCGCTTTAGTTGCCCATTCAGAGCCAGTTCTTCAGCGCTTGACGTCCTGCTTTGCGGAAACTGCCAAAATGTTTGGCCTGGAAGCCAGCCTGAAGAAAACTGAGGTACTCCATCAGCCAGCTCCCCACCATGACTACCAGCCCCCCCCCCCCCCCCCACATCTCCATCGGGCACACAAAACTCAAAACGGTCAACCAGTTTACCTATCTCGGCTGCACCATTTCATCAGATGCAAGGATTGACAACAAATAGCGCCTTTGGAAGAATACACAAAAGAGTCTGGAAAAACAACCAACTGAAAAACCTCACAAAGATAAGCGTATACAGAGCCATTGTCAAACCCACACTCCTGTTCGGCTCCGAATCATGGGTCCTCTACCGGCATCACCTACGGCTCCTAGCGTTGTCTCCACTCCATCCTCAACATTCATTGGAGCGACTTCATCCCTAACATCGAAGTACTCGAGATGGCAGAGGCCGACAGCATCGAATCCACGCTGTTGAAGATCCAACTGCGCTGGGTAGGTCACGTCTCCAGAATGGAGGACCATCGCCTTCCCAAGATCGTGTTATATGGCGAGCTCTCCACTGGCCACCGTGTCAGAGGTGCACCAAAGAAGAGGTACAAGGACTGCCTAAAGAAATCTCTTGGTGCCTCCCACATTGACCACCACCAGTGGGCTTATATCGCCTCAAACCGTGCATCTTGGCGCCTCACAGTTCGGCGGGCAGCAACCTCCTTTGAAGAAGACCGCAGAGCCCACCTCACTGTCAAAAGACAAGGAGGAAAAACCCAACCCCAACCAACAAATTTTCCCCTGCAACCGCTGCAACCATGTCTGCCTGTCCTGCATCGGATTTGTCAGCCACAAACGAGCCTGCAGCTGACGTGCACATTTACCCCTCCATAAATCTTCGTCCGCGAAGCCAACCCAAAAGAAAGAAAGAATGAATTGTTTTGCTGTTTATTAATATGGTCTTTCTTCTTCTCAATATCCTGTCCTTTCTAAAGATTATAACTTGATAGATTTAGCTGCCTGGCATGCTCAGCTGGTAACTAGCTCTCCCTAATGACTTCTACATTGCACCCTTGAAGATAAATTTGTGTTTCTAACTTGATTGTTTTATTCCTTCTGCTGTGTGCATTCATGTGTAGAACAGTTGCTTGGTTAACCTTCTCCATGATCCCATATACATTGATATTTTATTATATTGAATTAAAAATACACTTTGTTCCTGATGTACTGCATTAGGCATTTTGCCCAAAAATTAACAGCTAAAAATTAACAGATTGGATGGTTCCACATAAATGGCAAAAAAATTGATCAGACAAGTTGGATTATTTATAAAATTATTTATAAGGTTCAATGGGCCATATGTTTGAATGCATGATGTGTGATTTTCTACACTACGTTCCTCAATTTCAATGTAATATTGATCACAAATTCCATTGCTGCTTTCCTGCATTTGGCTTGCCACATGCCAAAGGAGAAAGGAGCATTCAGAGATGCTATCAATAATCACAAAGTGCTCATTCGAAATTTGATCAACCAAACTAACACTTGTATATGCAGTTATCACACACTCGCTCAAATTTAGTTGGACTCATTTATGTGGTCTAAATGCAGCTGTGTGCACCATGGGCTTTATATCAGACCCCCCCTAAATATTTGCTAGATTAGATGAAACATTCTTCCAAAGCACATGGAATTCTTCTCATATTGAAAGAAATTATCAGTCTCGAGCTGTGTGCTTCTCAATGGATTTATTGAAAAGCAAACATCTACCACCACTCTCTGGTTTCTCTCATCCAGCCATTGTCGAATTGAGCTTACTACTTCACCATGAATGCAGAACATTTGAACCTTCCTGAAAAACTTCCCATGTTGGACCTTCTGAAAAGCCTTAATAAATCCCATGTAGACAACATTCACAGCTTTTCTTTCATCAATATTCCTGGAAACCGCCTTGAAAATTCTATAAAATTGGTTAAACATGACCTACTACATGCAAAGCCAAGTTGACTATCTCTAATCAGTCCATGGCTATCAAAATACGTGAATATCCAATCTTTTTGAACACCTTCCAATAATTTACTGACTACTGACATCAAGTTCACTGGCCTATTATTTCCAAGGTTTCATTGGGAGCATTTTAAACAGGAACAATCTGAGTTACCTGCAATCCTCTGGCCCCACACCCATGTCGAAGGTTATTTTAAATATTTTAAATATTTCTGCCATATTTTAAGCTACATTATCTTTCTATTTTAACCTCACTGGCACATGGCCTGGGTAGCAATCCTGAGATCACAACCCTGGAGGTCCTGTACTTCAAACTAGTTCCTAACTCCCTGAACTCTCCTTGTAGGACCTCTTCACTCTTTCTGCCCACCTCATTGGTCCCTACATGGATCACAATATTTGGATGCTCACCCTCCCTCCTGAGAATGCTATAACCTCAATCAGAGATATCTCAGACCCTGGCACCAGGGAGACAACATACCACCCAGGATTTTCAATCCCCTCTGCAGAACCTTTTATCTGTCCCTTTAACTTTGCAATCCCCTATCACTACAGCTCGCCGCTTCTCCTCCCTTCCCTTTTTAGCCAAAGGACCAGACTCCATGCCAGAGACATGATCGCCATGGCTTGTCCCTGAAGGTTATACCCCCCCCCTCCAACAGTATCCAAAATGGTATATCTGTTATTGGGGGAAATAGCCACAGGGTCCCCTGCACTGCCTGCCTGTGCATTTCACTCTCCCAACTGTCACCAACCTACCCTCCTCCTACCTCCTAAGTCTGATAACATCCCTTTAACTGTCACCTGTCACCCGCTCTGTTTCCCAAATGATTTGGAGTTCATCCAACTCCAGCTCCATTTCCTTAACTCGGTTTTGTCAGGAGCTGCAGCTGGATGCACTTCTCGCAGATGAAGTCAACAGGGATCCCACTGGCTTCCCTGACGACCAACATTCTGCAGGAGAATTCCCCTGCCTTGGTTGCTATTCACACTGTTTATGACTAGAGGAAAAATTATATGATATACAGTATAAAATCTCCCCTTAACTGTGCTTACCTGCTGAATCCTTTTTGTTCCTTAAATAGGGTGACACTTACTTATTACAACACCTGAATCACCACCTCATTCTCTTCTTGCTGAGACAGTCACTCCACACCGACAATAACCACTCCCTTGCTAAATGCTCTGCTAAACAGTTCCTCACTTATTTATATAGTGATGCTTGGGTCACCAATTTCAATTGCCCAATCAGCTGCTATCTTCTCTGTCTCTCCTTCCCCCCCCCCCCCCCCTTTGTCTTCAACTGTTGAACTCTATTGCCCATATAATTTACAAACAAACTGAGTCATAGAATTGTAGAGAGATATAACTCAGAATCCAGCCCTTCTGTCCCTGAATCTATGGAATTATTAACCATCTAACTCAAGCCAACATTAATTCCATTCTTAGTCTTTCAAATTTCATGTCAACTCTCCTCAGATTTTACCACTTGTCAATATATTCAGGAACATTTTCAACCTGCATGTTTTGTGATATGAGAGGAATCTGGAGCACCCAGAGAAAACCCATGTGGTCAGCGGGAGAATGAGCAAATTTGACACAGACAAAACAAGTTTAAGATTGAGCCCACAATTTTGGCATTATGATGTAACAGCCCTATTGGTAGCATTGCTCCACTATGGCAAATTTTCTGATGACTTTTACAGAGTACAAGTATATGGAACAACCCAGTACAGGAATAGTTCCTTCAGCCCATGATGCTTGCTTATGTTACAATATCCCGCTTCCCCCTGCATATTCTTGAGGACTATCCAGAGCTTCTTAAAAAGATATCAATACCTGTTTACACGCCTACCACTAGCATCCATTCCAGGCACCTATCACTCTCTTGTGAAATGAACTTTTCCCACATAGATCCTTTAAACTCCCCTTCTCTCTTTAAATGCATATCTGCCAGTATGTGGCATTTTTATCCCAGGTAAAGAATTCTCTCTACTCTATCAATGATTTCATAATTTTATAAATTTCTATCAGGTCTCCCTTCAGGCTTTGATGACTCAGAAGAAATGAGCGATGTATAGCTCAATCTCTCTAATCTCTCTAATCCAGGCAACATAATTTCCATTGCTTCCTCAACCTTCATATGATAGGACGGCCAGAATTGCATACAATATTCCAATGCAGCCTAATCAATGTCTTATATTGCTGCACCAGTACTTTCTTACTCCTATACTCAAACCCCAATCAATAAAGGTTAGCATGTTATATACCCAATCAACTTGCGTGGCCACTTCAAAGAATCAATGGACTTGGATCCCCTGATCCTTAATATATCAATGCTTTTAAGCATCCTTTCATTAACTGTCTTCATTTTCCTTCCATTTATCCTCCTAAAGTGCCACATCTTACATTTGTCCAGGTTAAACTCCATCTGCCATATCTTTGCCCATAGCTGTAAACAATCTATATTCTTTTGCATCCTTTGAATATATTCTACACTGTTTACAACTCTACAAATCATTTGCCAAAACACCAGTATGCTAAAACTCATGTATGTCACATACCATGAATCCACTTCCAATGACTGAGTCAGGCCAAGAACAATCCCAAGAACTACAGTTATAACTACGCCCACCAAGGACGAGAGCACATTCATATTTAATCATTCTTCTCACATCCCATTTTCCTCCACACCCACAATCTCTTCGGAGAGGCAGGGTAGGAATAGTCAAAACCTAATGGATATGAGTGCCCTTTCCTCTCATGATAAGCATACGTTGCTTTTTTCTCCTTTCAGAACTCTCAGCCTGAATGAACGGTCTAGAAGGGTGGCTGAGTTTAGCTGTCATTTTGCATAAAGTCATCATTTCCAACATGTAGGTGGTGGCCTGGCCTAGGCTAATATTTGTGATTCCTCATGGTCCAATATACAAAAGCTTAATTTTCACTCAATATAGGAAAGCTAAAGTGAAAGGAATTTTGTAATGCAGTGCCATCTTTCAATCCAAGTTCATGTGATTTTCATCATGATGTTAGATCCCAGTAGTGAAAGGGCTCTGAGCATGCACTGGTGATTCAAAATGCTACTCTCCACCAGACTGGTGATGCTTTGCTCCAGATACAGAGTAGTGACTCTGTGGAGCACAAACTTTTCCTCAGATGACAGCACTAATAGGACTATTGAAATGGTGGTGATGCCAGAGCTGCTGTAACAACAGCACTGCTGCAGGTGCAGACTAGGAAGAGCAGGGAGCAGAGACACAGTGCTTCTCTACTAGGTTCTACTGCCCAGTCCTGATGCCAATGGCTCTGTACGGGCTTTAAACAATCTGTTAGTGGAACTGTTGATGCTTTTTTTTAAATATCCTGTAAACATGAAGATCCTTGCCCAAGATGGCAGTGTCAGTGCTGGGTAGCTTACCAGGTTTGGATCAGAAACTTGAGTTGGTAATGGTTTGAACAGGAATCTGTGTGGCTGGAGAGGATGCGGGAGTTCTGGAAATGAATACTCAGTTACTCAGGATCTCTGAACTCCCTTTAACTTTTCTTCCTCTTATTCTTAAGGGCACTGAGGAATGCAAATAGCGACTCTTTGTTTGCCTTATGACAAGCGGAAGTTGCAATATATCATGGATATTATATTTTTTGTATTATTAAATGGAATCTTGAATCTTGAATCTTCAATAGTATGCTTGTCATTGCCTAGGATGTCATGGAAGATGAGAAAATGAAGTTCAGAACTCAACTATGATGATCAAATGTTGCGACAGTTTATAGTAATTAGAATAGAGCACAATTTTTTTTTAAATGAAGGAAAAGCAGTGAAAGACATGTTTGGCATTATCAACATTTCTCCTCCCAAGTGTGTTACATTCACCACATGCTATGTCTCACAACACATTAATATTTTTCCCAAAATATAATTTCTGAAAATAACTCGAAGAAACTTGCATTTGAAAGAATCAATGCAATCTGCATCTGCTGTTTCCTTTGGGATTATTGAAGTCAACTGAAATTATAATAACATTCGAACATAAACTGATATTCTTCATTGCTGTTTCAGCATATATTACCCACAGGCAAATGGACCTTCAGTTATTCCACATTTAATTATGAATAGTACAATCCCCAAAGATCCTTTGTCACACCGCTCTTTTAATCAACCAATTTCAGATAGATAAAAATTTATCCATCTGTCTATTTATCTATCTATCCATCCATCCAAAGAGCTGATTGTTGATTTCAGGAAGGGAAAACCAGAGGTATATAATCCAATGATCATTGGGGGGGTCAGAGGCGAGCAAATTTAAGTTCTTGGGAGCCATTTACTTGGAGGATCTTTTCTGGATGCACCACATTAATGGCATCAAGAAGAAAGCTTGTCAGTGCCTCTACTTACTCAAGAGTTTGCAGAAGTTTAATATGACACCAGAAACCCTGGCAAATTTCTACAGATGTGTGGTGGAAAATGTGATGACTGGCTGCATCACAGTCTGGTATGGGAATACCAAAACCTCTGAGCATAAAGCCCTCCAAAAGGTAGTGGACACAGCCCAGGATATCACAGACAAACCCTCCCCACTATAAGAACATCTACAGGAAATGGCACCATCAAGGATCCAAACCACTCAGCATATGCTCTATTCTCACTCCTGACATCAGGAAAGAGGTATAGGTGTGACAAGACTCACTCTACCAGGTTCAGGAACAGATGTTACCCCTCCACCATCAGACTGCACAATAATAAATATAATCAGAGTCTCATTTAAGGACTCTTAATTGTGCACTGATTTTTTTAAAATTCCCTCTGTATTGCATAGTCAATTTGTTTACATTTATTATCTATTTAGACTTCTTTATTTGTTTACATGTATATGCAGCGTACAGTTTTTTTTGCATCATCAATAAGTGATAATTCTGCCTGGCTCACAGGAAAAAGAATCTCAGGGTTGTATGTGATGTCATTTATGTATATAAATTTGAAATTGGAAATCTTAAATCCAACTATCCATCAATCTATCTGCTTATCTAGTATCTACCTTTCTACCTATCTGCCTTTCTACCTACCTACCTGCCTACCTACTTATTACTGTCACATGTACCAAGAAAGCTTTCTTTTTCAATTTATATAAAAAAAGAAAAGAAAGAAAGCATGCCCCTCAGAGAGAGTAAGTGGCCAAGGATCATCCTATCTCTTCCAATATAGTCACCACCTTGTCTCTTCTTGACAGCTGGTCCTAGTACCTACAGCCTAATGGGAGGCACACTCCCCATCTCACCTCCTCACCTTCTGGCTTTCAATTCAGGAAGCTATTAAAGTTCAAATTTAATGCTCTAAGTTCAATTTTATTGAGATAGTACCCAAGAATGAGATTCTTTTTTTTTTCTGTGGAGTAGGCAGAGTTTCTACTTATCAGTAGTGCTTAAAACTCTTTTCAAGAAAAGATATGTGTGAGGGGGTGTGGCATGATGGCATAGGTGGGAGATATTGGAAAAGACCCCTCCTTACAGAACTATTAAAAACCCGACTTATAATTAAAAAAAAAATATTGGACTGACAATTAGTACATTTTAGAAGGCAATAATGAGGAAAACAAAGGCACAAACTTTAAAAAAAAATTTCAAAACAACTTTCAAGTACTGAAGAAATTGGGCCTACCTTCAAGATGGAGCCTGGAGAGTCAATTTCTGTTCACCCAAGACCACAATGGCAATCCCTGGGTAAGTTGCACATGACTCCAGTGCCAACACCATACAGCATCAGGGAAGGTGACTCTGGAGCGCAAAGACGTCCTCCTTCTGACTTTGAGGAGCAACTGTGCATGTGTGAAACTTTGTGCATGTGTGTTACAACGGGTTTGGCCTGTGCGGCAAGGTGACCAGATTTCTCATGGACCAGTGATGCAGGACCCATGGGCAGGCTGAAATGCTATCGATTTTGACGGAGGGGAAAGAAGGAGACATTGGAGGGGGACTGGAGGAAGAAGATCAAGATACAAAAATATACAAGTGTAGGCCCATATCATGTGTCTATGAAGTTTAAGCCTGATCCTCATTATTCAGATTCAGCCAATCAATTTGATATGTTATGTAAACAAATAAGAACATGGCAATTCAGATGACTCAAGGTTTTTCATCTATGAACGAACAATTTACTGGCATGAAAGAAGAGATGTCATCAATTAAGATGGATTTAACAAAATGTGTGAAGCTAGTGGATAAAGTATAGTTTAATTTCAAGAAGATTGAATAAAATTTTAATGATTGTAGGGATGTTGTGGAACAGTGTAAAGAAAAGATGGGACAGATGGAGGATTCATATACTGGAAGGGAATTTCAGAGGAATGACTTATTGAAGAAGAATGATGCTTTGGAGAATCAAAGTTGGAGAAATAATGTTAAAGATTATTGGTCTTCTGGAAAATTTTGAGGGTCCCCATCCAATTCAATTTTTTCAGATGTGGATTCCTGAAGTTTTGGGGAAAGAATATTTCCTGAAAGGTTTGGAATTGTATGGAGCTCATAGAATGATAAGAAGAAAACCTTTTCCTGGTCAAACATTCTGTCCTGATTAGATGTTTGTGTTATCAAGATAGAAAATTGGTTTTAAGAGTTGAGGTTCAAAATGCGAGAAGTAATCAAGGCCCCCGGTAGTTAAAAATAATGGTTTTCTTTTATGCTGATTTGAGCAAGCTGTCGTTAGATGTTGTAAAACAGATTAATTCTGCCAAAGCTGTTTTGTGGAAGAAAGAATACAAATTTGCTTTTTTAATATCCTGCCATTCTTAAAGTTTATTTTTTGAGACTTTCAATCTCAGTTTTTTTTAAGTGATGATGCTGAGCTCTTACATTTGCCAATTCTTTACCTGATAACAAAGAGATGAAAGATCAAGAAGATTTTTTCCAACAGTCTGCACCAACTCAGAAGAAGAAGAAGAAGAAGAAGAAGAATGGTATACAAGAGAGGGGATCTCAACAGTTGGTTGTAATTGATATCGATGATGATCAAGTTAATAAAGACTTGGAGGAAGCTTATCATACTTGAAATGATTTATTGATTACTATTTTTTGATCTGTTGGGGTGGGGGGTGGTTTGGTCATTGCCCCTTCCAAAGTTGTTGGCCACTTTGCGGCATTGATCACTCCTGTAAAATTCAGGGAGGTAATATTGTAGTCCAGCATATTATTTATTTATATGTTTGAGGTATTACCTATCTTTTTTTCTTCTTGAGGAGATTTTTTGCTTTTTTTGTCTATTTTCCATGGAAAGGAGTCCCACCATGTGTGGTAAGGTTTGTCTTTGTGATAAAATGAAATGATGGCTAATTCATATTTTGCTTATTTTAATGTTAAGGGCTCAATAATCCGATTAAGAGAAAAAAGAGTATTGAAATATATTAAAAAGTTGAAGGTTGATGTTGATTTTTTGCAAGGAACACATTTAACTGAGAAGGAACATCAGAAATTGCAAAGATACTGGGTTGATCAGGTTATAGTTCCAAAGCAAGAGGTGTAGCAACTTTGATTAATTAAAAAAAAATCTTTTAAATTGGAATTTGTTACTGAGACAGTTGGTAGACTTTTAGTTGTTAATTGTAATCTTTTTTTTCTGAATCATTGACTTTGATGAGTATTTATGCTCCTAATATAGAAGATGAGAAATTTATGTTGGATTCGTTTTTTAAGTTGAATCAGGCATATGTTAAAGTTATTGGAGGTGATTTTAATTGTTGTTTAGACCCATTGCTAGATAAATCTCCAAAAACAGTAATTAGGACAAAAAATAGCAAGACAGTTATTATCATCAATGAATGAAATGAATTTAGTTGATATTTGGAAGACATTGAGTCTTAAAGAGAAAGATTTTTCATTTTATTCATTTCAACATGATTCTTATTCTAGAATAGATTTGCTTTTGTTATCAGCTCAATTGCAAGGTTGTGTATTAACAGATGAATATAAGAGCAGAATTTTGTCTGATCATTCTTTGTTTTTAATAACATGTACAGGCTCAGAGAGGATTGATACTACATATAGATGGATATTTAATTCATTGTTTTTGAAAAATGTAGAATTTTGTAATTTTATAAGACATCAAATATATTGTTGAAAATAAATATGGACAGTTAATAGTAAATTTGTTTTATGGGATGCTTTGAAAGTATATTTGAGGGGAAAATGTATTAATTTTACGACTAACATTAAGAAACAACATGTAGCTGATGTACTAAGTTAGATAAGGAGATAGCGATTTTAGAAAAAAATTACAGCAGAATTCAACAGAGGTTAAGAATAAACATTTGATTAATATGAAATTACAGAATAATTCTTTACAAACTTATAAGTTTGAGAAGTTACAACAGAGAACTAAACAAAAAATATTATGAATTAGGGGAAAGAGCTCATCAGGTTTTAGCTTGGCAATTAAAAACTGAACAAGTTTCAAGAGCAATAATTGCTATTATGAAAGATTCAATGATTATATATAAATCTCAATGACGTTTTTAGGGAATTTTATGTAAAATTATATTCATCTGAATTAGAGGAAGATTAAGTTAAAATTGATAATTTTATATCTGATCTTAATTTACCTTCTTTGTCTAGTATGAATGTTGAAGATTTGGATGCTCCTTTTACTTCTAGAGAGGTAATAGATGCATTTCGATCTATGCCAAATGAGAAGTCTCCTTGTGATGATGGCTTTACTTCTGATTTTTATTTAAAAAAATCAAGATTTATTCATTTCATTATTGATGAAAGTATTGATACTGGTGAAAAAAGAAGAAAAAATGAGAAATATAAACAAAGTTAAAGTAAAAACTGTGCCATACAGGAAATAAATATTCAAAAAGTACAAAGTAAAGAGTTATTAAATGAATCTCTGACTGAGTTTGTTGTTTAGGAGTCTGATAGTGGAGGGGTAGCAACTATTTCTGAACCTGGTGGTATGAGTCATGTTGTGCCTATACCTATTTCCTGATGGCTGCAACATGAATAGAGAATGTCCAAGGAGGTGTGGATCCTTGATGATTCCTGTTGTTCTCTGATGGTAGCATTCCATGTAGATTTTTTCAATGATGGGAAGAGTTTTGCCTGTGATGTACTGAGTTGAATCCATAATCTTTTGTTGGGCTTTCTGCTCAGACCATGATGCAACTGGTCAAGATACTTTCCACAAAACACCTGTAGAAGTTTTCTAGGGTTTTCAATGTCATACCAAACCTCCACAGATCCCTGAGAAAGTAGGGGAGCTGCCTTGATTTTTTCATGATGACATTTGTATGTAGTGTTCAGGAAAGATGCTCAAAGATAGTGATGGCCAGGAATTTAAATTTTCTCATGGTCTCCACCCTTTATTCCCCCAAAGATCACTGCATCGTGCACGTCTGGTTTTCCTATCCAAAAGTCTACAAATAGCTCATTGGTTTTGATGACATTAAGTGTGAGGTTGTTGTTGGTGCATCATCCAGCCAAGTTTTCAGTCTCAAGTAATTTCAAGTATGCTGACTCATCATCCATTTTTATAAAACCAATTGCCGTGATTTTGTCAGTAAATTTGTAAATGATGTTATTGTCGTAATGAGCCACACAGTCATAGGTGTGAAGTGAGAGAAATTGTGGAGGAGCACCCATGGCCCATCGGAAGGCCTTCAACTACTAAGTTTGCACCTTTCCTTATCTACTTCGATCACTCCCCAACTTAATTAATGTTGCTCTGTCCTGTCACAGTTGCAACTATCTCCTGACAACTTCTTGGCATGATAGATGATGTGAGCTCCATCTCTCAATCAAAGTTATACTCACTGAAAATAAACATTGAAAGTGAAACCTATTTTATCTGGGCTCATACTTTACATAGACAATTTTTTTTCTATTTAAGTAATGCCATTTTTATGAAATTTTGGTCACAACATGAAATAAATTGTATTTCTCAAAATTAAATATCATTGGATCTGCATCAGCCCAATTCTACCAGTGTTAAGTTTTTTTTCAGTTATCTTTCAATTTAGCTTTAGATTTCTACAATTTTAGCCAGTGTTAGGTTTAACTATCCCTGAATCCACTTGAGCTCTTGTCTCTGGCACTGTTCATAAATCTACAGGTCATTTGTCTCTTCTTTCTTCTTTGGCTTGGCTTCAAGGACGAAGATTTATGGAGGGGTATGTCCTCGTCTGCTGCAGGCTCGTTGGTGACTGACAAGTCCGATGCGGGACAGGCAGGCATGGTTGCAGTGGTTGCAAGGGAAAATTGGTTGGTTGGGGTTGGGTGTTGGGTTTTTCCTCCTTTGTCTTTTGTCAGTGAGGTGGGCTCTGCGGTCTTCTTCAAAGGAGGTTGCTGCCCGCTGAACTGTGAGGCGCCAAGATGCATGGTTGGAGGCGATATCAGCCCACTGGCTGTAGTCAATGCGGCAGGCACCAAGAGATTTCTTTAAGCAGTCCTTGTACCTCTTCTTTGGTGCACCTCTGTCTCGGTGGCCAGTGGAGAGCTCGCCATATAAAACAATCTTGGGAAGGCGATGGTCCTCAATTCTGGAGGCGTGACCCACCCAACGCAATTGGGTCTTCAGCAGCATGGATTCGATGCTTGCGGACTCTGCCAGCTCGAGTACTTCAATGTTGGAGATAAAGTCATTCCAATAAATGTTGAGGATGGAGCGGAGACAGCGCTGATGGAAGCGTCCTAGGAGCCGTAGGTGATGCCGGTAGAGGACCCATGATTCAGAGCCGAACAGGAGCGTGGGTATGACAATGGCTCTGTAAACGCTGATCTTTGTGTGTTTCTTCAGGTGGTTGTTTTTCCAGACTCTTTTGTGTCGTCTTCCAAAGGCACTATTTGCCTTGGCAAGTCTGTTGTCTATCTCTTTGTCGATCCTTGCATCAGATGAAATGGTTCAGCCGAGGTAGGTAAACTGGTTGACCATTTTGAGTTCTGTGTGCCTGATGGAGATGTGGGGGGGCTGGTAGTCCTGGTGGGGAGCTGGTTGATGGAGGACGTCAATTTTCGTCGGCCTGACTTCCAGGCAGTTTCCGCAAAACAGGACATCATGCGCTGGAGAGCTGTCTTTGAATGGGCAACTAAAGCGGCATCGTCTGCAAAGAGTAGTTCACGGACAAGTTTCTCTTGTGTCTTGGTGTGAGCTTGCAGGCGCCTCAGATTGAAGAGACTGCCATCCGTGCGGTACCGGATGTAAACAGCGTCTTCATTGTTGAGGTCTTTCATAGCTTGTTTCAGCATCATGCTGAAGAAGATAGTAAAGAGGGTTGGTGCGAGGACGCAGCCTTGCTTCACGCTGTTGTCAATGGAGAAGGGTTCAGAGAGCTCATTGCTGTATCTGACACGACTTTGTTGGTTTGTCTCTACGATATCTTTAAACCCACAAGGCAGATGCTTCTGAGATCTTCGGAGATAAATTATTTCTCTGAGCTATTCCATAAACATGTGTTAACCCAGTAGGGACACCAATGGACACACTTCATGTCAAAATTTTACATTCATGCCTGTGCCCTTCTGTTTCTTGTGCCTTGTACCTACCCTATTTCCTATGTAAGATTCCACTGTGCATTAAGACAATTCAGCAGAGCATTAAAAATACTTTTCTTCCAAGTGAATGGCAACTTGATCAAAGATTTTTTTCAATAAGTGATACTTATTTTAGAAGTGATTTGTCATTGTATGTCTATGCACAATTATTTTGCATCCCCAGGAGTTTTATTTAAAAAATAATCACTGCATCCTGTTAGGAAAATAAGTGGTGAAAAGGTGTTTTACGTTTACATATTGATCTGACTCTTCCCATCAAGTTAGATCAATTTTTACATTTTGGTCAATTTCAAGATTTGATTTCATTGTACTCCAGAACAGAACACATTCCTCTGCACACCTACCAATAACTTTAATCAACTCTATGACAGGTGTGACACAGGTTACATACAGTTCAGAGTTCCCTCTGGATTGTACAATAATGTGCTGCTGCTCCAATCTTAGAGAAATGTTTCTTACTGTATATGATTTTTTTTTCCTATTCAGCTATCCTAACATCCAATTAATACTGCTAACTTCATCCTGAATGTTTGGCTCTTTTATATATATATATATATATCTTTAGTAAGTGTAGAAAGTAGGTAAATTTGATTCTGCAACTGATGTCACACCTCTCAAATGGTCACTAGGGAATTTTTATATACTGCCTAACATTAGGAATCAATTACATTTCATGCCATTAAGCCTCTAAGGATAAAGTACCATTACTGGAGAGTCAGTGATTCAGTGTTCTCTGATATTCTGCTCAAGACCCCACACACTTATTAATAAAGCTATACCTACTCCATCATAAATCATCCATTGGTCTCAGACCATTTCTGGAATTCTGTTGTTGAAAATTAGTCCCATTTATATTGGGGTAGCATAGTAGAGCTCCTGCTACACAGATCTAGTGACCTGAACTCAATCCTTACCCTCTGATGCTGCCTGCAGGGAATGAGTATATTCTTCCTGTTGGTTTCTTCTGGGTGTTATGCTCTTTGCTCACATCCCATGCTCATGCAGGTTGAGAGATTAATTGGTCACTGTAATTTGCCCATATTGTGTTGGTTAGAGTTAGAACCTAGGAGGTGTCCTGAGGAGAATGTCAAGAGAATGAAATGGGTTAGTATAATTGAGTGCTTCCGTAGTCAGGTGGCTGAAATGCTTGTTTCCATTTTATGTGTCTCTAAGAGAAAAACAAATAGTGCAAATTCAAACTAAATCTGAGATATTACTTAGATTTATTTGCTAACAAAAGAGGGAGGGAAAAAAGTATATACAAGGCACAGAAGCAGTGGCACAAATGTGAATGCAAAATACTGACATGCAGTATGTTGAGTGCTAAATTGCTAATGGATAAACACCTGGCTATGGGATAGCACAAAGGAAGAAGCTCTCCACCATGAATGCCCAGCAAATACACTGTGGGTTAAAGGCAGTCTAGAGGCACAAGGGCAGTTGGAGCCTTGAGAAGAGAGGCATTTTGGGATAGGACCAGAGACAAGAAATCAAGTGGGTACATTGACACTATCAGAGAGAGGAGCCCATGAGTTTGGGTAAAGATTTGGTGAACAGTGACACCATAAGTACAAGGACAGTGGCAGAGACTAGAGGTTCTGCAAGATTGGAGACACAATGGAAGGCAGAGCATCTAAGGATGCAAAACAAGTCCTGAGAGAGAGTAACCAATGGATTAATGACTTTCGAGATTCAAGATTCAATGTTCAATTTATTGTCATGTAATTAAACAGTGCACACAAAATTGCTTTTGCCTGCTGTGAGGAAGACAGATTTGCCATCGGCAGAAATGCTCTCACAGTCACAGAAAGAGAAGCAAAAGAGATATCCTCCCAGAGTCATTGAGTGTCCGTAGATTCACCTCCAGTGCTTCTTCAGCCTCTGCAGCCACACAAAGTCCAGACCAAACTGGCAAATGGAGCTCCAGATCTGAATTTCCAACACAATCAGGAATCCTTTAGTGCCTTCCCCCTCCCATCCCATTTCCAATAACTGGTACCCCTTCAGCCAGTTTCAAGCCGGACTCCAGCAGCCTGCAGTCATCGCAGCAGACTGACAAACTCTGAGCAAGGTTTTATCTGAAGCAACATTTTGTCTTGTAGATAAGACAAGCAGAAAATCTCATGATAACATTCCTCCATCAGGGCACTAGCATCACTGCCTGAGCAAGTGACCACAAGGGTGACAACAACAGATGCATCATGACAGATATCAAGGAATCTTGGACTGATCACTGCTGTTTTGTTATCTCCATTAGTTTGTCTCTGAAACAATTATGGCATCAGAAACCTTGCTGTAAGAAAGTCAATGCTGGTCTCAGGCTCACAAAGATATTTTCAGAAAGCATCTCACAGACAACCTGATGATACCAGAAAAATGAAGTGGCACAGTGTCCAGAATAACCATGGTTCCTTGTTGTTCATAATTAATTCTTGAAGAGATTTGGCTTCTTTACCAGGAGACATCAGGCTCTTGAAAATGTTTTTTTTTTAAATAGGAGAGGATTCCAGGCAAGTTTACAACCAATAATATTCATTTGCTGGATGATGAGCTATCAATAGATCAATAACTGCTTAACTACAATCACAAGGCATTTTTAGATTTGAAGCTCCATCAGGATTCAAGGAGGGAAAATGTACTCTACAGATACCTCAATTCCGAGGGCCAACAGAAAAACCTTGACTGAAAAATGGAATGATGGTAGGAGGTCCATCAAGTTGTTCATAATAATGAAATGCACAAATTTTTAAGAATGGTCATCCATCTACTGCCCATAGTGCAGTATTAAAGTTAGTTTAAAAATTGCTGAATATAGAGAAAAGTATATTCAAAACTGTCTATTGAAACCTTTTTAATCAATGAGAGGTCAATTTAAGTTCTATTTAAGACTCTAATGAGTCTTCTGAGTTCCCCTCTCTTATTCCTTCTGATTCACCTCTTGCATTCCAATTTGTATCCTTGTCCGCATCCTCCTTCAACCCCCCTGTTACCACTTTTCATTCTCTTCCCACTCCTGGTTCAATGTACAAAGTATAACATTTTCTTGCCAATGAATGACCTTCCCCATTGAGTCCCATCTGTCCTTTATTGCCCTAATAGTTCCCATTATCATCATTCTCTTCTCTTTGGCTTGGCTTCGCGGACGAAGATTTATGGAGGGGTAATGTCCACATCAGCTGCAGGCTTGTTTGTGGCTGACAAGTCCGATGCGGGACAGGGAGACACGGTTGCAGCGGTTGCAAGGGAAAATTGGTTGGTTTAGTGTATATGTTCCTGCTCAACATCCAGAAGCTGTCTTCTCCTTCACCCCTCCTCCTCCACCTGTCTCCATCTGCCTTTATGTTCCTCCTTGTCTCCTTCCATCCATCACTCACCTGCCTCTGTCTTCCAACTCCAACCCTCCCACTCTCTTCCAGGCTCCAACTGTCCATCATCCTTCACCCCTCCTTGATCAAGCTGTCACCACCTGCCCCCTGTCTAAATCCTCTCCCTCTGTGATTTTTACTGATGATCTTCCCTTTCCTCTCTTAACCCTAATCCATACTGCATAATTCATTGAATTCCTCCAGCAGTTTTTGTTTTGTTCCCATTTCCAGAATCTGTAAACTCTTGCATTTCCATTCTGCATCTTTAAAACAGATAAGCAGATGATTAAACATCTGACTATTTGTGCAAGTTAGTTCTGCACAGTGATAAAAGATCAAGTATCTTGGATTGGCAATAAAGTATTTTGAATTGTGTCAAGGCTGAGAAAAGCTTTATAAATTCAAGTCCCTCTTTCTACCTTTGCTGCAAAAGCATAGGCAAAATGTATAAGAACTATCAACACACGAAAAGAAAAAAAGAAAAATAAACAGCCATTCACAAAGTCCAACAAAAATGCAAGTTGATACAGATTGACCACTGATATATCCTACATTCATTTTGACTCCTTCACTAATGGCTAACACATGTAAAATATTTTCTCCACAACCATCTATTTTTATCATTTCCAAAGGTGGCAATCCAGAAAGTGTCTTGTGTGATTAGAAAGAAAATTGCTTTGAATTACATTTGTGTCACATATCCAGTACCTCATTCACCAAATGCCACGTTGATTCAAAATGTTATGGTCTGCACTGAGTGAAATGTCTGTCGTGCAAACTGAATCCAGTGCCTGGGGATTTTCACTCAAGCATGGAGTTTTTGACAATTTGAATGGAAAAGGTAAAGTTATGCTTTGAATTAAAAAGAGCTACATCCATGAAAAAAAAATGATTTATATTTTTACAAGCAGAGATAGCTAATTGACGAGGAATAGATTCCTAACCAGTTAAGGTGTCACTCACACAATATCATCTGTCTGAGCTCAAGCATAAGTTGTCTTATAATATGACAGTTCCATTCAATACCTCAGTAGAGTCAGTTGCTGGCTGGAAGTTTATTATTTATTACAGGTTCTGTGACATCATTAATTTTTCTACAGCCAAGCATCATTAACGTTGACTCTGGGTTATCTGTATCTCACAGTCAGGATGCTACACCACATCTATTGATCAATGTACGCACATTTCTCCAGATTATTGTAACTAAGTGAACTTCGATTCATAAGAGAAAACCCTGCAGTGTCAAATGTCATCATCTGCCCAATAAATCTGTGTCAGCTGCTGCTATTACAGTCTGCATCTTTTCCTCCATGCACAACTGGGATCATTTCAATTGGAAATTTTACTAACATTCTACCACAAATATTTTTGATGGGGGATTAGAGATGTCTTGTATTTTCAATTTGTATTCTGTCAGACCCATATCCAAATTTAGTAATCCATTTTAATTTTGTTATTTGAACATCTGCTAGATCTGTTTTTATCCTTATTACCTCATTGTGAACACTCTGATCAGTAATTCAGAAGAAACAAATTGTATTCAGTTTCCCGAATGTGATTCTCAATCAAATGGAAATGGTTGTAATCTTTCAAAATCAATTATATGCAAAATCCGAGGACAACATTTTTCTTGAAAATGTATTTTTTTTTAAATAGGAGAGGATTCCAAGCAAGTTTACAGCAATAATATTCATTTGCAGGTACCTAATATTTTGATTATTATTTCCACCAGTATTTTTAATTTAGACTCTATTTTTCATGAACTTGCGTCAACAAATTGAGATATTTCTCTGCTTTTATCATTCAGTGTCTCTACTACAGTACAACTCTGATTTATCTGAAATGGTTGGGACTGGGACTATTTCGGATAAATGTTTTTTTTTCAGAGAACTGGTCTTTTTATTTAAAAAAAACAGCCCAGTAGCAACAGCAAATTACTTGCATCAATGTTAAAACAACAACAAACAACAAGGTAAGGCTTTTTAAGCATTAAAATAGTGTTTAATTCTTACCAAATGATAGATTGAACTTTAAATAAATGGGAAAGGGAGTGAGGGATGGAGGGAAGGGAGGGGGAAAAGGGAGAGAAAACGACACTGTATATATTTAAGAAGAAAAATGTCTGTATGTATCTTGGTCAATATAGTTTATAGCGTGAAAATTTTTTAAAAAATTAAAAAAAATTCTTACCAAATAAAATGCTGGCCTCTGCTGATCATTTAACCCACCCAAGTGAGGCCCTGCTCGTGCTGGGAGCTCGAGATCCACTGCTGGTAGCCCAAGATTACCATTGCCGCCGGGAGCCCGAGGTCCACTGTTGTTGCCACCAGGAGCCAAACATGCCAGTCAGTACGGCTCCGAAAACATTTGGGATGAATAATGACTTCTGATTTGTTTTGCATATCCTCATTTATCCAAAATAAAATTCAAAAAATTTGGATAACTGAGGATTTCTGAGAATCTGATTTTGGATAATTGGGGTTGAACTATATGTATTCTCACATTTATAAGCACATTCACACCTGAGGCAGAGTGAAATTCCTCCTCACTTCCCACAAATCTCATTACTCAAACTCAGAAGGTGATGTGAATTCTGTCACATCAGCCTTTCTGTGCTTGAAGTAAAATCTTATTTCAATATGTAAAGATTGCTGTTCAATGGAGATGAATGAAACTAACTCCCAATATTTGAAAGACAAATGCTTTTTCCCCAAAAACATAAGCAAAAACCAGCATTTCCCTTTAAACCTTTTCAAACCGTCTGTAATCATTAATACAATTAATTAGATTAACCTCATTCCAAGTTATTGACAATTTCCAGCGAAGCAAAACTGACCTTGCCCAATTCCACCTATTCAGTTATGGGCTAAGAATGTCAGAATTATATCTCTGGTTACTCCTGCATGCAGTATTAAAGGTAAACTAGGTAAAGGTTCCATTATTGTCATGCAATACCACATAATGTTCATGAAATTATTTGTTTACCAGTAAGAAGACAGTGAGTTGTCACTTTGTTAAGCACCCCTCACAGAAATGAGGACACAGCAAGGAATGAACTCACAACCCCTTGTTTTACGAGACCAGTGCTCTAAGCTCTGAGCTATGGAGCCTCATTCATCTATCCTAATCTTCATCTCTCCTCCTGGCACACCCTAATATTTCTCATACACATTAACAAGCACCTGCTGCAAATTCCTGTTGCACATAATAGACAGCAACCTGATGAGGCATCTTAGCAGCCATAATATTCTTGCTAATAATCAGCATGCATTTAGGAAGCACAGATCATTAAGTCCCAGCTTAACCTAACAGTAAATGACCTGGCCAAAAACTTCAATAACAATGTTATCACTGATTTAGCAGTGATCGATTTCTCCAAAGCATTTGAGGTAATTCCCCAACAAAGATTACTTAAAAAGCTCGACTACGACAGTATTTGCTCCAACACTAAAAGATTGATTTTCAGTTTCTTGACAAAACATCTTCAATGGGTGTGTGAAACATAGAAGCATAGAAACAAAGAAGATAGGAGCAGGAGTAGGTCACTCGACCCTTCGAGCCTGCTCCGCCATTCAACGAGATCATGGCTGATCTTAAAGTTCAGTACCCCGTCCCCTCCTTCTCTCCGTAACCTTTAATACCCTTATACTGAATAAATATATCTAATTCCCTCTTAAACAAATTTAATGAACCTGCCTCTACTGCCCTCTGTGGCAATGAATTCCACAGATTCACCATCCTCTGGGTAAAGAAATTCCTCCTCATCTCGGTCCTAAATGGTTTGCCTATTATCCTCAAACCATGGCCCCGGGTTCTGGATTTTCCCATCATTGGAAACATCCCATCTGCATCCATTCTGTCCAGTCCTGCCAGAATTTTATATGTCTCTATGAGATCCCCTGTCAATCTTCTAAACTCCAGGGAGTACAATCCCAATTTGCGCAATCTTTCCTCATAAGTCATTCCTGCCATTCCAGGAATCAGCCTGGTGAATCGCCTCTGCACTCCCTCCATTCCAAGAACATCCTTCCTTAGATAAGGTGACCAAAACTGCACACAATATTCCAGGTGTGGTCTCACCAAGACCCTGTACAGCTGCAGTAAGGTATCCTTGTTCCTATACTCAAACCCTCTTGATATGAAGGCCAACATACCATTTGCCTTTTTAACCGCCTGCTGTACCTGCATGCTCGCCTTCAGAGACTGGTGTACATGTACCCCTAGGTGTCTCTGCACTTCCCCATCTCCCAATCTATTGCCATTCAAATAGTAATCTGCCCTCCAGTTTGTATTACCAAAGTGGATAACCTCACATTTATCCACATTGTAGTGCATTTGCCATGTATCTGCCCAGACCCTCAATTTATCCAAATCACACTGGAGCTTCCTGACCCCCTCTTCCGTGCACACAACCCCTCCTAGCTTAGTGTCATCTGCAAATTTGGGGATATTACATTCAATCCCCTCATCCAAATCATTAATGTAAATTGTGAACAGCTGGGGTCCCAGTACAGATCCCTGTGGCACCCCAATGGTCACCGCCTGCCACTCAGAAAATGAGCCATTTATCCCAACTCTCTGTCTTCTACCTGCCAACCAGTTCTCAATTCACATCTCCGCTTTTTCTCTACCCCCCTTTTTAAATAGTGGGGTAACATTAGCTACCCTCCAATCCATGGGTACTGATCCTGAGTCTATCGAGTTCTGGAAAATAATTCTTAAAGCATCTGCTATCTGAATGGCCACTTCCTTGAGTACCCTAGGATGTAGATTATCAGGCCCTTGGGATTTATTTGCCTTCAATCCCATCAATTTCCCCAAGACCTTGTCCTTAGAGATACTGATTTCTTTCAGTTCCTCCCTTGCATTAGTCTCTATGTTTCCCAACATCCTTGGGAGGTTATTTGTATCCTCTCTTGTAAAAACAGAACTAAAGTAAGAATTTAATTGGTCTGCCATTTCCTTATTCCCTATTATATATTCCCCTGATTCTGACTGCAAAGGACCTACTCTGGATTTCACCAATCTTTTCCTCTTGACATATTTATAAAAGCTTTTGCAGTAGGTTTTTATATTTGCCGCAAGCTTACTTTCGTAATTTATTTTTGCTCTCTTGATTAATCCCTTTGTCCTCCTTTGCTGCATCTTGAACTGCTCCCAGTCTTCAGTTGCGGTACTTTTTTTGGCCAATTGATATGCTCTCTCTTTGGACCCAATGCTGTCTCTAATTTCCCTTGTTATCCACGGTTGAGTCACCTTTTTTGGTTTATTTTTATGCCAAACCGGTATAAATGATTTTTGCAATTTCTCCATTAGATCTGTGAATGCTTTCCATTGTCTATCCACAGTCAACTCCCCCATAAACACCACCCAATCAATCTTACTCAACTCCCATCTCATACCATCATAATTCCCTTTATTTAAATTCAGGACCTTAGTCTTAGTCTTAGTTTTAATTTCATCACTCTCCATGTCGAGTGAGAATTCGATCATATTGTGATCGCTCCTACCCAAAAGGCCTCGTACAACAAGATTGCTGATTAGCCCCTTATCATTGCATAATACCCAATATAAAATGGCCTGCTCCCGAGTTGGTTCCTCGACATATTGGTCTAGATAACCGTCCCGTAAACATTCAAGGAATTCCTCCTCCTCTGCATTTTTACTAATTCATATTTTTCCAATTCATAGAAGTATACATTATCATGAGATGAGCAGATTGGGTGAACACAGAGAGACTTTTGCCATGTATAGGGAAATTGGTAACCAGAAAACATTGGTTTAAGGTAAGAAAGTCAGAGGAGAGGTGGGATGGTGGTTAAACAGAAACCTGAGTAGTTGCTTTTTTTAACATAGATAATAGTAAGTGTATGATATGGGATGCCAGAGAAGGTGACTGAGACAACTACTATTAAAATGTTTAAGACAAATTTGAATGGATACATGGATAGGATATGTTTAGAGATTTGGTATTTGTTTCATTTCTGAAATACTAAACTGTTCAGATGTAGTTATGAAGTAGGGAGCATGATTTTGGCATTCAACCAAAGGAAGTTCTGCCAGGTTCGCTCCTATGCCTAAGACAGATCCCCATTCCCTGCAAACCAACCTCGGTGCCATGCCACGCCATCAACAGTTCTGCTGTTTCCAGTTTAATTCAACTGGTCTCAGCTGAACCAATGGAAAATAATGAAAAGATATTAAACCCAAAATTACACAGTGTAGAACTAGTCTCTCTGTTCATTTGTCCTGACTGAAAAAAACACCATACTGAATACTCCCCATACTACAAAAGGATGGCCCAACAATGTCAGATTAATAGGCAATGGGAATTTTCAATAATTATAAGCTAATAATCAATCTACAAATCAAATAGTTTTGTTTTTTAATTATTTAGTTACTATTTTTACTAATAAATGTGTGTGAAAGGTTTATAATATGTTAATTTACTTAACATAAAAGCAAAAGAACATGCAATTTTTAAAGTAATTTTCAATTATTTCAGGATAAATCATTTACAGGAGCAGATTAGCCCATCTAACTATAAAATCTTCCATGAGGCTCTGCTTTGCAATAACAAGATTGTATCATCTCCGAAACATATCAAGAAATATGCAAAAGCCCATTTCTATTTTACAGAATTACACTCTTATTCAGATATGTGGCTTGATGGAACTGATTCATGGAAAATTTAATCACTACTGATATATAAATTTTAATTTGAAGTTTAGACAAAAAGAACTTAATTTTTCAGCACAGCCTTTCAATGGATTATGGCGCTCTGCGCAGCTAGAGAAAGCACAGTCACCACACCAAAGGTCATTAATGACTGTTCATTCAAATTCAGCGTGAGCCCCTTTAAGGGTAGCACAGGCTCAGCCATCACATGCGTGGTGATGTCATAATCGCTGCACAGGGCCTGACCTGGAAGGGAGGCTGGAGTCAGACACAACCCCTGACAAGTCCATCTTCCCATGGCTGCCCTGCCACATGGCATCTGCCCGGGCTGCAGCCTTACGGGGGTCAGTGAAGTCCTCTTCTGACAAATGTAGCTGGATATCATCTTGCATTTGTCCCAGGAAAATCTGGCGGAAGAGGAAACATGGCTCCTGATCCTCTGCCACAGCCAGCATCTTGTCCATCAGGGCTGGCTGAAGGGCTGCGGTCACCTAACCTGTCCAAGTGTAAGAGCCTGGAAGCACACTTCTGGGGGGCCAAACTTCCCCAGGAGCAGGTTTTTGAGGGCGATATATTTGCCCTCTGCTGGTGGTCGATGTATGAGGTTGTCCACCCTTGCCGCCATCTCCTGATCCTGCGTGCCCACAACGTGGTAGAACTTTGTGGCGTCGGCTGAGATGTTGTACAGGTAGAATTGTGCCTCCGCCTGCTCAAACCATGTTTGTGGGCAATGGGACCAGAAAGGGGGAAACTTGAAAGCTACGGCATTTACCTCAGCCGTGTCCATTGTTAATTGGGTTTAGAAAGACATCTAGGCCTGTCGGAGTCACCACTGTGGCACTCTGTGCAGCTGAAGAAAGCACAGTCACCACACCAAAGGTAGTTAATGACTGTTTATTCAAATTCAGTGCCCCCTTTAAGGGCAGCGTGGGCTCAGCCACCACATGCGTGGTGACGTCATAATCGCTGCCCAGGGCATGCGCTGCAAGGGAGGTTGGAGTCAGGGAGAACCCTTGATGATGCCATCTTCCCATGGCTGACCTGCCATGTGGCGATACACGCGCTGCCGGTTCGCCATGAGGATGTGCACTGCCTCAGGATTAGCAATTGTATCAAAAACTTACATTTCCATTTCATATTGATTTTTGTATTAATTTAATATTTTAATATGTCATAAAACAATTGATTGGATGATTATTAACTGGGATCTGTTCCCCTATTTGCATGTCATAATTCAAACAATTTCCTTGCTGAACCATGTTAAACATCTTATCTTCATTTTACAACTTGACTTCTCAAATATGCATTCCACAAATATCCTAATTTTCTCCTGATATAAAATTTATTATTTTAAATGTATCCATTGCTTGTTCTGCACATTTTGCTGACTGCAAAGTTTGAGTTTATTTGGATTTTATTCCAAGGTAAGTGAGAAGGGTTCTTCTGCGTGCAGTCTGGCAAGTTAACTCCAACATACATCCATGAAATGCATAAAAGGAACAATTAAAGGGAGTACAATAAAAAGAAAAATCAATTTGTAAAAAGCAAGGACAGTGCATAAATATTGTTGTGGGGTTCATACAGGGATCTGATGGATGTGGGGAAAAACTATAGAACCATAAAACATTATAGCACTGAAAGAGAACACTTTGGCACTAGGTGGAAAAATGGTTTGTCACAGACTAGAAGGGCAATTGACCTGCACCCAGTCCAAAGCCCTCCATACCTCTCCCATCCATGTACCTGTCCAAATTCTTCTTCAATGTTCAAATTGAGTGCACATTCACCACTTTAACTGACAGATCGAGCTATCATTCTCTGTGAGAGGTTCGCCCTCGTGTTCCCCCTAAATTTTTCCTCTTTAAACCTTAAGCCCTCTAGTTTGTATCGTATCTCCCCTTACCTACTGTATATTTACACTATCACCCTCATAATTTTAAATCTTCTCTTTCTCTTTGACTTGGCTTCGCGGATGAAGATTTATGGAGTGGTAATGTCCACGTCAGCTGCAGGCTCGTTTGTGGCTGACAAGTCCGATGCGGGACAGGCAGACACGGTTGCAGCGGTTGCAAGGGAAAATTGGTTGGTTGGGGTTAGGTGTTGGGTTTTTCCTCCTTTGTCTTTTGTCAGTGAGGTGGGCTCTGCAGTCTTCTTCAAAGGAGGTTGCTGCCCATCAAACTGAGGTGCCAAGATGAACGGTTTGAGGCGATATCAGCCCACTGACAGTGGTCAATGTGGCAGGCACCAAGAGATTTCTCTAGGCAGTCCTTGTACCTCTACTTTGGTGCATCTCTGTCTCAGTCGCCAGTGGAAAGCTCGCCATATAACATGATCTTGGGAATGCGATGGTCCTCCATTCTGGAGACGTGACCCACCAAGCGCAGTTGGATCTTCAGCAGCGTGGATTCAATGCTGTTGGCCTCTGCCATCTCGAGTACTTCGATGTTGGAGATGAAGTCGCTGCAATGAATGTTGAGGATGGAGCGGTGACAATGCTGGTGGAAGCGTTCTAGGAGCCGTAGGTGATGCCGGTAGAGAACCCATGATTCGGAGCCGAACAGGAGTGTGGGTATGACAACGGCTCTGTATACGCTAACCTTTAATTGGTTGTTTTTCCAGACTCTTTTGTGCAGTCTTCCAAAATTCTTTTTCACTCAAGGGAATAAAGTCTTAACCTGTCTAACCTTTCCCTGTAACTCAGTTCCTAAAGACCAGGCAATATCCTAGTAAATATTCTTTCCTCTCTTTCTATGTTATTGATATCTTTCCTGCAGTTGCATGACCAAAACTGTACACAATGGTCCAAATTTGGCCTCAACAATGTTATATAACTTTACCATAACATCCCAACTCCTATACTCAATACATTGATTTATAAAGGCCAATATGCCAAAAAGCTCTCTTTGCAACCCTATCCACCTGTGATGCCACTTTCGGGGAATTATGTATCTGCATTGCCTGATCCCTCTAATCTATCAGTGCCCTGCCATTTAACAAGTATTTCCTGTCTTTGTTATTCCATCCAAGAGGCAATACCTCACACTTGTCTGTTTTGCCATCTGTCATTTTTCAGCTCATTTTTCCAGGTGATCCAGATCCCACTGAAAGCTTTGAAAACTTTCTTCACTGTCTACAACACCTCTAATCTTAGTGTCATCTGCAAACTTGCTGATCCAATTTACCAGATTATCATCCAGATCATTGCTATTAATGACAAACAACACCGATCCATGAGCCACACGACTGGACACAGACCTCCAGTTTGAGAAGTAATCATCTACTCTTGGACTTCTTCTGTCCATTGTTGAATCCAGTTTACTACTTCACCATGAATACTGAGCATCTGAACATCCCTAATAACCTCCCATGTAGGACCTTGTCAAAGGCCTTACTAAAGCCCGTGTAGACAACATCACAACATTTTTTTCATCAACTTTCCTGTTAACATCATCAAAAAACTCTATAAAATTAGTTAAACATGACCTACCACACTCAAACCCATGATGACTATTCTCTGCTATCCAAATAATTGTATATCTGATCTCTGAGAACACTTTCCCATTATTTACCTCCGACTGACTTCAGACTCACCGGCATATAATTTCCAAGGTTTTTTTTGGAGCCTATTTTAAACAACAGAACAACATGAGCTAATGACATCTTAAATATTTCTTCCAGAACCTCTTCAATTTCTACACTAGCTTCCTTCAAGGTCTGAGCAGATATCTTGCAAGTCCTGGGGATTTATCCATCCATATTTGCTTTAAAACACCAAGCACCTCCTCCTCTTTAAATTGTATAGGATCCTTGACCTTACTGCTGGTTTTTCTTACTTACGTAGGCTCTGTTCTAGTTTCCTGATCTACTACTGATGTAAAAAAAACATCTTTGATCTCCCCCATCTTTTTGGCACCATACATAGCTGACCACTCTGACCTCCAAGAGGACCAATTCTAGTCCCATACTTCCCTTTTGCTCTTAAAATACCTGTAGAAACTTTTAGGAATGCCCTTCACATGGTCTGCCAAAGCAAACTCATGTGTTTTCTTTTAGTCTTCCTAAAAAGCACCTAGCCTATAGACAGAAGTGGTGTCTAGGTATTGTAAATTTTGTGGATAATTGTTCAAAAGAGGCAAGATTTTGGTCAGTAAAAATATCTAAAAAGAACTGAATAGCTTAATTTGTCCAATGTTGGAAACTGATATCTTGAACCGATGGTTTAAAAAAAAAGGAATTACCTAAATTAGGACTAATTAATAAAATTCTAAGGTATCCAAAATATTTCCTAAATTGAAACTATGTTCTCAATGTATGTCTAATAGCAAAATTAACAGTTAACTTCGAGGTCAGAAATGGTAAACGTGCTCCATGTATCGAAAGGAGAGAATACTTCTCTCTTCCTTTTTAGATTCTTTGGATTCTACCATAATGGAAAAAAATAAATGCCCCCATCTTACAAAAGTTTTCCTTCCAAATGCTAAAAGGACCAGAAGCTTGGCATTACCTAACTTTTGGTTTTATTATTGAGCAGCTAATATTTGATATATTATTTTTTTGGATTCATCACAAGGAAAATTTAGGAGCTTTAAGATGGATTAATTTGAAATTACATCTACCAAAAAGTGTTGAGCGTCATTGTGGAGGAAATGCTGCTACCTGTCTTCATTGATTATGGACTATTAGACACAAAATCATGTCAAGTCAGGTTTATTTATTTATCATCTGATTGCACAAGTACAACCCGATGAAATAGTATTCTCTGGTCATCGGTGCAAAACAGGCAGATATGCAACCAGACATAACAAACAAACAGACAAACCATATACACGCAGGACAAGTATTCATAAATTAAAAAAAAAATATATCATATTGTTTTGAAATATGAGAGGATCGGATGGTTAGTGTGAGCAGTGCCTTTGGTCGTTCAGCATTCTCACTGCCTTTGGGAAGAAGCTGTTTCTCAGCCTGGTGGTGCTGGCTTTGATGCTCCTGTAGCTCTTTTGTGACAGGAGCAGCTGAAAGATGCTATGTATGGGGTGGAAGGGCTCCTCAACAGTTCTGCGCACCATCTTCAGACAATTATCTCGCTAAATAATGTCAAAGTGGGGAGGGTTTGTGTGATCCTCCCTGCCACTCTAATGGTCCTGTGGATTGACCTCTGATCGATTTCTCTGTAGTAACTTCACCACACTGTGATACAGCCAGCCACGACTCTCTTGATAGAGCTCCTGTAGAAAGTTGACATGACATGATGTGGTCAGAAACCTTGCCTGTTTCAGTCTTCTCAGGAAGTCCAGTCACTCTTCCACCTTCCTAACAATAAGGAGATGTAGGGTGTCCACAATAATTCACTAGTTAAGTGGACTCAAAGGAACTTGGTCCTCTCTACTCTGTCCACAGTAGAGTTGTGCAGTGGAAAGTGATCGTTCCTGGTCCTCCTGAAGTTCATGATCATCTCCTTTATCTTGTCCATGTTGAGACTCAGGATGTTACTCTTGCAGCATATCACAAGATATTCTATCGCTTTCTTGAGTCTATGGAATTGAAGGCAGAGCTGTAATCTATGAATAGTTATCTAACATAAGTGTCCTTGGCTGAGGGGAGAACCAGGGAGATGGTGTCTGCAGCGGATCTATTTGGTCAGATGGGAAATTAAAGTATCTTGGAGTTGATGTGAGCCGTGACTTGGACATGCCCGATCACTGCTATGTTTTTTAAAAAATCCTCAAAATCTGCATAAATTAACGTGTTTTAGGAACATAGGAAATTGTCAAATGCAGAAAGATCAGGATCCAAGTGTTTGTCTTCTATGTTCTTCTGGCCACATGGTACAATGATAATGGAGTTGATCACTATTAATCACAAGCAATCTCCATCAACCAAAAACCATAAGATATAGGAGCAGAATTAGGCCATTTGGCCGATTGAGTCTACCTATGATGGATACGAAGGGCAAGAAAGCAAATGAGAAGCTTTGGAAACAGGTCTATAATTACCTCACAGTCATACCTCACTCACAATATTTCATGCTGAAAATTATACCTGTAAAGCATTCCAACATTCTTTTACAAGGGGAATTGGTCTTATTTGCATTTGAGTAAATCAATACTGACTGCTTCCGTCATCTCCTGAGACAGCTTGTTCTACAGATTGGCCAATAATTCACAGCTTATTTTTTTCTGCAGTTTCTACCAAATCTTCAAGTTTTTTGAATATCACTTAATAATTTCTCTCATGCTCAAAGAATCTAATGACATGTCAGTATGTTAAACCAATGCAAACTGTTCAGTTCATTTGAGTGACCCAAAAAAATCTTGGAGGCATATTCACCATTAGCTAGGCTTGCCCTTGGCATGTTGTGTGGCAGGTTGTTCAAGCATGAAATAGAAATGATGCAAGACATTGCATTAGATGCTGGGGAACCTGCTTCAATTAAATTTTCATTCTGAAAGATTCTACCCCATTCTCTCTTGAAGCCTCTAAACAAACCTTCAAAATAGAGCAAGGATCATGATACAGAGTTAACCCACAACTGCTAAGTAGAGCTGGCCAATGGTTATAAAAACAGCCTGGCATTGGCTGGTGCCAATTATTTCAGTATCTTACTCTCCCAAATAATGGAAATTTCTCTCTAATTTAAGCTAATAAACATGTTATGTTGTTGAATTAAAATAAAATTTACCATGTAACCTTAGCATTCTGATTCTGCTGAGGCAGGCAGATTATTCAGAATTTCTCCACAAAGCTATGTTGCAAAGTCACATTTGTTGCACCCTTAAAACTATGATGAAATCCACTGTTGATTTTCTTCACTCTTTCTCTAATTTCTCTTGATTCTTTGAGTTCACCACTTGCAGAAAGCATCTCCTGTATATCCAGTACATTGACATGTTGATTTCCACAGCACTGCCTTGAGATTGATGGCTTGCTTTGGGAGAGCACTGAACGTTATTCCAGAATAAAACTGAAATGTCAGAAATGCCCTTTACCAACATCTTGTTGCAGATACATTCTGTGGCAACTCCTTTCATTTAATTGACCAAGTGCACATGGTATTCATTGGATATTCTGAATCTAATCCTGTCTTTGTCTTACTCTTTTGATCTTGACCACTCCACAGATTATCATCTGCTCTACCTAGTGTACTAATTATAAAAATGCTTTTCCACTGCATATCACTGCATATCACTGCATAGACATTTTGTTCCATACTCAGGTCATTTCTTTTTCAGCTGCTCAATTTATGAATCTCAGTACTTGCCACATAAGAACAATCACATCATTCATTGTATTTCTAATTGCTGCCCGAAGCTTAGCATGCCTGTACACAACTGCATGTCTGTAGTTTGCTAGAGATAATTGTTACAGTATAGAAACAGGCCGTTCAGCCCAACATGGACAAAATGTTCCCACTTACACTACTTCCACCTTCCACCATATCCCTCAAACTATCCTATCCATGTATCCATCCAACATTTTTCTTAAAATTTGGAATAGTATGTGCTTCAACCACCTCTTCTCGAAGCCTGTTCCATACATTTGTCACTCTCTTTGTACCTTCCCCTTTGTTTTCCTTTAAAGGCTTAGTCTTATGCCCTCTGGTAACTAATTTTCCTACTCTGGGAAAATCTCTCTCTGTGTCCACCTGATCTATTCCTCCCATGCTTTTGTATAGCTCTCTGTGATCAACCTTCATCCTCCTGCACTGCAAGGAATAAAGACCTAGCCTGGTCAACCTCTCTCTTTATAGCTCAGGCTCCCGAGTCCTGGCAACATTCTCATAAATATTCTCTGTACCCTCTCCAATGCTGCGTAATCTTTCCTGTAGCAGATGACAAAAAATGAACACAATACTCCAAATTTGACCTCACCAATATTTTTACAACTGTCACATGCAACTTCGTTACTCAATACTTTGATGAAAACCAATGTGCCAAAAGCCTTTTTGACCACCCTATCTACCTGTGATTCCACTTTCAATGTAGTATGTACCTGTATTCCTGCATTGCTCTGCTCCACAACACTTCCAATATCCCAGCCAATTACTGTACCCATATTTGATTTCCATGATGTGGTCATTTCCGCAGGCTGGATTCCCAGATTCAACAAATCATTCAATCTTTAATAAATCACTCCTTCAAATCTGCAAAGTCCCAGTTATATGCAAACTATCTTGCCTTAATTTATAATGTATCAAATGACTCTTCCTGTTCTCAGTTGTATGTTAAGAACCAATATGTTAAGAAGTTTCACTTCTTGGTTGGTTTTTGATGCATGTAATGAGTGGTTCAAGTTCTTCCTGGATGAATAAACTTTTCAATGATATAAAATAAGATTCTTCCTTCTAACTTCTCTAGTTTATGTGAGATAAGGATAATGATAAGATGAAGGTTTATTGCCATATACCAAAGTACAAAAATGGACAGATGCACTGGAATTCTTACTTGCTGCAACCCCACAGGTAGAGAAAGTACACCAAATGTAATATCCACTTAATTTACTATTAAATGTAAAGACTGAAAAAGTGTTAATAAATATATTAAAAAAGATAGATCATTAAATATTCATAGTTTCAGTTAGTACAAGTAAATAAGTTCCAATAATGCAGACAAATATTTTAGTGTTCCTGGAGTAGATATTGGGTTTTGTTAGGGTAGTATGTGAAGTTAGAGATACTGCACTTTAGCCCTTCTGAATGTCCTGCTTGAAGTAACAGTGAGAAAATAATGTTACCAGAGCAATGGGGATCCATTGTGATGTTGACTGGGTTCCTGAGGCAATATTTCACACAGATGTCTTCTACAGACAGATGAGGTTTGTTAGTTTTGCCACTTTCTGTAAGCTTCTGTGTTTCTGGGGATGTAAGTTTCTAAACCAAGCCATGATGCAACCAGTCAGTATACTTTCCACAATACACCCAATAGAGTTCTTTATTGAATATTTTATTTTAAATTTTTAAAACCATAATAACATGAATTATAATAAAATTCATATACAGGAAATATATACATGGATAATAGCAAACACCCTGCCAACCTCTCTCACCCTCTCCACTAATACCCACCCTCCTCCCCCTATATGTCAAATCCCCTTATTGATGCACTTGATTCAGGTGCATTGTCCCAATCCCCCCCCCCCCCCACCACCCCCCTTCCTAAAGTCTACAATGAGCTTGCTGATATTGGAAGCACATTGCTTCGGTCAAATTAATAAATGGTTGAATTCTTCCTTTCACTGCCTTCATTCTTTGGACAAATTGCTCCTGCATATGTATATGTATATATGAGTGTGTGAACAGTTTCCTGGAAATTTAACACTTACTTTCCACTGTCTCATGGTGCCTGTTGACTGTTAATTTTAGTCAGGAGGAATTGTATCCAGTGTTCAGAGTTCCAAAAACAGGATCAGTATCTAACTTTTGTGGTTTCATCAACCAGGGGTTCAGACACCATGTCCCAGTGTCTGGAAAATACCAATATATTCAGATTAACAATAGAGTCATTTCCCTTAATAATTTATTGTGGTGAAAACAGGATTCTGGATGGCTCTCCCACACAGGCTGATGAACAATTCAGAGATTTCTATGTATTGTTGCATCTGTATTGAAAGCAGGAGGTTTCATGATATAATTATTAAAATAATATGTAGTCTTACAACAGCTATTATTGCACGTAGCCACTTTATATAATTACATTTATGTTGCAGCCATCTCCAGTTAAAGCAAGTCTAGAATAGACCAAATCTACTATGCACCTAGAGACAATGGTATGTGACTGGACAAGAGAAGAGAAATATTTTCTGACTGCATGCTGCATAGTTGTTGGCAATTAATGTTTTTGGATGTGAAAGCTGTGAAGAATGCTACAGATCCACCATAAATGTTGACAGTTCACTACTGAGTACTGAAGAGTTTCTCCAAATGGATGTAGCAGAGGTGACCACATCTCAGCAATGGCAATCTTAAGCTTTCTCACATTTTCCATGGAAGTTTTTTTTTAATTACATGCATACAGCACACATGTGTGATTTACATTTAATTCAATAACCCTTTCATCCAATAGCCATACCTTTGTTTGCTATAGAGTTATCAATGTATTAATGCATTGAGTTTCATGATTCCTGCTAGGATACCTCACATTGACCCAAATGATCGCCTGTCTTTAATTTTTTTTTTACTTTAAATTTAACAAGATAACACGTGAGAAGACATTTCTGGCCATGGAAGCCCATGCCACCCAATTAAACCATTGACCCAATACATTTTTGGTGGGTGGGGTGTGCAGTGGAATTCACTGTCTGTGCATTGTTCTGATGGCTGGTTCCTCCCTTGGCTCCACCCTCACCTACCCCAATATAAACCTTGGTTTTCCCTCCTTAGAGTCACCTGAGGACTATTGTGTCTACTGTCCATTGATTGTAAGCTATTAGAAGCGTGTTTATACTCTTCACAAGTCTCTGAGTTCAATCAGTCACATTACAATTTTAATAGCTTAACTTTGAAGCAGGATTGGAGACCTGTTGAAGCCAGGCATGCTCCAGCTCGACCCTCTGTCCCCAGAGGCCTCAGAGCAATTTGCCTACAGGCTCTAGTGCTTCCAGTCTTACCTGATAGCCACACAAGAGGTCTTCAACTCCGATAGTCTCTGGAGATCTGTATTTCTCTCTCAAGTCGGCCCCAAGGGGTTCGATGTCATTAGGGACTTTGCAACTTATGAGACTGCCACAGAAGCTATGAAGGCCCACTACATGAGGTGTCAAAAGGATGTGCTGGTGAGGCACCAGCTCTCTCAATGCTGGCAGCATCTGGGTGAATCGATGGATGATTATGTCCTTGAACTGTGGGCCCTGGCTAGAAACTGCCACTACAAAGTGGTCACGGCCAGATGAGAGAGGAGGAACAAATCTGAGACACCCTTGTGGCAGGATTGAGGTTGAGGTATGTGAAGCAGCTGTTATATAGTCAGGATAATGTGAACTATTTGGTAACTGCTTAACAATACACCCTTCTCATTGTAGTAACTGTAATGTACCACTGTGGGGCATATGTATATGTATATATGAGTGTGTGAACAGTTTCCTGAGATGGTGGAAAGCATCAGTAAGTAAAGTCTCTTTTGGTATTTGAACCTTGCATCTCTAAGATATTTAAGAAGCCTTCCAAGTAACTCAGAGACATAACATGGAGGCAGAGGTATAAGAGAACAAGTATATAGTCATACAATTGATTGTAAGTCACTGAAATATGAAAGGAAGAAGAGAAAAACCATTACTGAAAACAATGGCTGGAGCAACAGCAGTTCTCCCAGTGATGGTTTGGGAGGCTGAAGACATCAATGAATCATTTTAAAAAATTCAGCAGAAGTGCAATTTAGCATTCAAAAGCTATTTTAAAAATGCAACTGCAGAGGAGAAGGTGAGTTATATACTTCTCTGGACAGGGGAGTGAGGCCTTGACTTATTTAATAGCTGGGAGCTTACAGATAAAAATTATCCAGAGCAAATATTTGCAAAGTTTGCTTCTCATCTTAGGTCAAATCATAGAATTAAACGTTATGAATTTCAAGGCTTAATTCAAGAGACTAATGAAACTGTTGGTAACTTCCTCAATAGACCAATAAATTGTTGCTGCAAAATGGAGATTTAAGGGTATAGAGGAAAGATTAGTTGATCAACTAATATGGGGGAGTCCCCTTCCCGAAGTGCAATAGTCTCTTATAGGGAAGGATAGCTTGAAGCTGGCCAAAGCTATAGACACAGTCTTTTAAACCACAAGGACACAAATGAAATCCCTATCTTTGCAGACCTACCCACAGCAAAGGGAAGGAAGGGTTGATACTATTACGAACACAATCAGAAAAGTGCAAACTCCCAAGACCTGCAGGAAATGCACAGATAACACCCCTTTGATGACCAAAATAAATGCCCCGAATCTGGTTCTGAATGTAAAGCCTGTAGTAAAGCAAACCACTGGGCAAAGATGTGTAAATCTGGTATGAAACAAACAGTTATACTAGGGAATAAAATTGACAAGAAGAAGATCCAACACGTAAAAGGAAATAACAATGAAGACTCGACACCCTGATACTGGGCATAGAATTCATGCACCTTCACGAGATGTCGGGTGGGATAAAAGAAGGAAGCGAGTTGCACACAAGGATCCAAGTACAGAGGTCAATCCAGAACAAGCCTACAATATGTAACCTAAAGAGGAAGATAGATACTTGATCACAAAGCAACATCCTTCCACTCAGAATCTACCACCAGATGTTGCCAGAAAATATAATAAAAGGGTATCCAAAAAATGATGCATTGGAAACAGCAAATGTCACATTAATGGCCTATGATCAAGCAGCTAGGGAGAGCTAAGAGTAATGGTTGCCATAAGGGAAAGAACATCCTCTGTACATTCTACATGGTAGACACAGATGGACCAGCAATTCTAGGTCTGGATAGCTGCTGGGAGTGCAGTTGATCTGTCATTCATAAGATCCAAAAGGATCAACAGAAACACACAACAAAAAAGAGGAAATAATTTCCACAGAAGTGCCTGCCAGGCAATGGCACATAGTAAGAGCAGATTTGTTCACAAAGAATCAAGAGTGGTATTTACTACTACTGTTACTACTAGAAGTTTCCACTTACCAAAAGGGCGAAAGACCTGAGAGTATCAATGATTACCCCAGAAATGAGAGAGCTCCTTGCTGAACAAGGAATGCCCGAGCAAGAAGTATGTGACAATGGAATTAAGTTCATATCGCAGAGAAATCCGACTGCAGAGTATGGTTTTGTCATCACTACATCATCCCCATACTACCCCAAAGGTCATGGGTTCATTATAAGACAAGAAAAAACTGTGAAACACACACTAGTTAAGTGTCGTGAAACAAAAGAAGACCCATATCTCGCTCTTCTATCATTACGAGCAACACCTTTAAGGGCTGACATGAAGTCCCTGGCAGAACTTCTAAATGGCAGGAGATATAAAACAACTCTACCAAGCAAAATACACCCTCAAGAAGACCAGGAGGAAACCATAAGATTGGCTGACATGCAAGAAGAAAGAAACCAGTATTTATAACAAACTTGCACAAACATTGCCAGAACTCTTTGGAGGGTAGCATATGCATATTCAAGAGCTGATGTTGGAAAGGTCATCAGAGAAACTGAGACACCAAGAGACAGACTCTGGCAATCAGCTGAGGAGGAACAGAATTCACATCTGATTGACACAAGATGTGACGAAGCAGAAAGCTTTAATACCAGCAAAACGTGCAACACCAATATCAATGGAGGTATCAAGTGAAGAGACCACAACCACTAATAGCAAAACATCAACACAGCAGTTGTCAGGTGAAGCGTTACAAGTTACATCACATACACATGTACCAGCAACGCAGAGCCCAATGGTCACAGCCAAATCTGCAAGAAGGTGAAAGAAAATAATGCCACCAATGCGATATCAATAAGGACAATTTAAAAATAGTTGTGTAAATAAACTGGTGGATAAGTTCAATTACTTAAGTTGTACTGGAAAGAAAGTGATCAATAACTTTTTTTTCTTAAGAAGGAGAGATGTTATATAGTCAGGATAAAGTGAACTATTTTTTAACCGTATAAGAATACACCCTTCTCACTGTAGCAACTGTAGTGCACCACTGTGGGGTGTATGTGTATGTGAGTGTGTGAATAGTTTCCTGAGATGGTGGAAGGCATCAGTAAGTAAAGTCTCTTTTTTTTATTTGAACCTTGTATCTCTAAGTTATTTAAGAAGCCTCCCATGTAACACAGAGACAGAACAGCAGCGACTGCTAGAGTTGGGGAAGAAAGACTTGGCTAGCACCCTAGAGTTGGTGAAATCACTCAAACAGGCCCAACTAGGTGTTGAAGACTTCTCGGGCCAAACCAGCCCTAATCAAAGGACCAGGTTATTGGGGCACTGGTGACCCCACAGCCCAAGCGTGAACTGCAGTGGCCGGGGATGCTACTTCTGTGGAAAGGCACAGCACCCCCACACCTGATACCCACAATAGATGTGTTCTCAGGATGTGGTAACCGAGGGCACTGGGTGAAGGTGTGCAGGGCTAAGGGAACCCAAAGAGAGCTACCGCATGTGCAACCCATGAATCGGCGTTCAATCTGCTCGACCCGTCCCCGAGTCCCAAAGTGCTGGCTTCAGCCTCTCTGTGCTGCTCGCCACCAGCAGCATCTTGCTGTGCTCGTGACGAGACCCACCACTGAAAGTAAAGCATCATGGGAAGCAACGGTGGACATCTTGCAATACATCATGGTGGATGCCACCTAGTTCTCCTTTTGATCAAGGTGGAGGCTGGCATCTTGCCATGCCTCGTGGTCAACACCATGTTGTCTGCCTGTGGGCCAAGAGGAGAGAGTCAACATGGACATGGTGAGCAAAGTGGTTTCCGGAGCTCTGGCATCAGTTGTCCTGGATCAGACAATACCTCATTAATTGAATAACTCATTGATGGAGGTGAGGATAAATGGACACTTGACTAATTGCTTGGTAGATACTGGCTCCACTGAGAGCTTTATAAACTCTATGACTGATCTGCAGTACAACTTAAAAGCGTATCCAACAGATACCATCGCACTCTGCGACTATCCAGGGGTATTGTATAATACATCTAACTATAAAAGGGGGAGAATTTTGTAAGTTCTGATTGATGTACCGAAGGATGTAGCTTCTATGATGCTGGGCCTGGACTTCCTTAAAAGCGTGACTATGGAGTACTCAGACCCACTTCCTCCAATCACGGAGCGGAATGGAAAATCCAAAAAGCCAGGCTCCATATGCAGTCTCTCAATCCTAAATATTGATTCCCTCCCCCCACCACCCCCCCCCCCCCCCACCACAATCTACTGTTTCCAAACCTGACCTCCCGATTGCAAACAAATAGCTACAAAGAGCAGGCAATAGAGTGCAGGGGATCTGGAATTTTTTTTAGAGCCGAAACACAGTGGCTGTTCAAAGAAAATATAATTGAGCCCATCAACAGCCCAATGGAGAGCCCTGGTGGTAGTAATAAAAGGGGAATAAAAGTCCAGACTCCTGGATGCATACCCCACTCCTCGATTTTCGGACATGGTAAACAAAAATTTGTGCAGTATCGGGTCTATTCGACCATTTACCTGAAAACTGCATACCATCAGTTAATGATTCATTCTGAGGACCACTCCTATACAAGATTTCAGGCAGACTGATGACTTTATCAGTTCTGGCATGTGCCTTTTGGTATCAATAGACAATAGACTATAGGTGCTGGAGTAGGCCAATTGGTCCATCAAGCCAGCTCCGCCATTTATCGGATCATGGATGATCTTTCTCTTTCAATAACTAATCCCAGCCTTATCCCCATAACCCTTAACTCCCCTGCCCACAACAGCCTTATCCAACTCTCTATTGAATCCACCCCCACCACCCTCTGTGGCAAAGTATTCTGCAGACCCACAACTCTCTGGGTAAAAAAAAAATTCTCCTAATTTCTGTGTTAAATGGCCTTCCCTGTATTCTTAAACTATGCCCTCTAGTCCTAATTTCTCCCATCATTGGGAACATGTACTCTGATTTCACCCTGTCAAGCCCTTTGATTATCCTAAATACCTCAAATCATGAATCCCCTCATCCTTCTAAACTCCATCACATATAGTCCAAGTCTTTCTAACCTATCCGCGTAAGACAATCCTGCCATCCCAAAAACTAACCTTGAAAACCTGTGCTGCATTCCCCTCTATAGCAAGTATGTTGTTTCTTAAATATGGGGACCAGAACTGGACACAGTACTCCAGGTGAGGACTCACCAGGGCCCTGTACAACTGCAGGAGGGGTTCTCTACTCCTATACTCCAATCACCTCTGTATGAAAGCCAACATACTGTTCGCCTTCTTCACCACTTGCTGAACCTGCATGCTAGTTTTCAATGACTGGTGAACAAGTATGCCCAGATCCATTTGCATTACCCCACTCCCTAGCTTACCACCATTTAAATAATATTCTGCTCTCTTGTTTCTGCATCCAAAATGGACAACCTCGCATTTACTCACATTAAACTTTATCTGCCATTTCTCTGCCCACTCCTCTAACCTGTCCAAGTCCCTCTGCAATCTCCTGACATCCTCCTCGCACTTCACACTACCACCAGTTTAGTGTCATCTGCGTATTTGCATATGTAGTTATTAATCCCCTCATCCAAATCATTCACATAAATGATAAACAACTGAGGGCCCAACACTGACCCTTGAGGGAACTCACTTGTCACATCCTGCCATCCAGAAAATTATCCATTTATCCCAACCCTTTGTTTTCTATTTCTCAACCAATTATCTATCCATGACAGCACCCTACCCCAATACCATGCTCTTTGATTTTGCAAACAAGCCTCCTGTGTGGGACTTTATCGAAGGCTTTCTGAAAGTCCAAGTACACCACATCCACTGGCTCTCCTGAGTCCACCTCCTTATGTCCTCGAAAAATTCCAGATTAATCAAGCAAGATTATCCTTTAAGGAACCCATGCTGACCAACACCGATACTATTATTCCTTCCTAAGTGTTCTGCTATTTCTCCTTTATTGATGGATTCCAATATCTTCTCTACCACCGACATCAGGCTGACTGGTCTATAATTTCCCGTATTCTCTCTCCCTCCCTTCTTAAAAAGTGGTACAACATCAGCTACTCTCCAATCTGCAGGCACTTCCCCTGAATCTAAAGAACTTTGGAAAATGTCGACCAGTGCTTCCTCAATTTCCAGAGCAACCTCTCTAAGCACCCTGCGATGCAGCCCATCAGGCCCAGAGAATTTGTTAGGCCTCAGTTCTAACAATTTGCTCACAACCACCTGCTTCTGGATTTGGATGTCCATCAGATTTGGTAATTTCACCAAGTCCCTAGATACTGCTTGACCCCTATCCGATCATAACCTATATCCTCCTTGGTGAAAACAGAGGCAAAGTATTTGTTAAATTTCTTAGCCATCTCCATGTTCCCATTGATAATTTCACTAATGGAGTCTTGGACTTCCAAAGATAGATGGACAAAATGGTCAACGAATATAGGTTGAAGGCCACCTTCCCTTATCTCGACAACATCACCATTTGTGAACACTCTCTGGAAGACCATGACACCCACCTTCAGAAGTTTCTCCACACCGCCAAAGCCCTGAATCTCATGTACAACTCCAAAATGCAATAAATTTGAATGTTCAGATGGCTGGCTCCTCCCTTGGATCCACTTTCACTTACTCCCCATCTTACCTCAGATTCACCTGGGGTCTATTGCATCCATTGATTGTAAACTTTTAAAATCGTGTTTGTACTCCTCACTTGTCTCTGAGTGCAATCAGTCACATTACAGGGAGAAACCGGAGCCCCCTGGTAAAAAAAGCACACACACACACACACACACACACACACACACACACACACACACACACACACACACACACACACACACACACACACACACACACACACACACACACACACACACACACTCACTCACTCACTCACTCAGGCCATGGCGAGCAAATACAAACTCCTTACTGACAGTGAAGGATTCCAACTCAGGCTGCTGGTGCTGTGTTAGTGTTGTGCTATCTGCATTTCAGTTGAGCAATCTGATTAAGCATTCCTTCCCTGCTGCGACTTTGAGTAATGTTAACATGCAGCCCCAGCAGTGTATACACATTACTGAAGCCTTGGACCACAGTAAAGCTGAAAAGCTTCCCATGTACTCAACTCTGATATGTCAGAGATCTATGATTCAGTTCATCCTTTATAACCTGGATCCTCAAATTCTTCATCAGTCTTTGTGGATTGGCAACATCACTCCTCCTTCTTGACCATGAAGATAGTGGTACAATATGACTGCAGGTTTAGTCTCTTGCTCCATTCCCATTGCAATCCCAATTCCATTGTCAAGTTTGGCAAAAATTTAATCTTTACATTTACTGATGACATTACATTTTTTTGCAGAACAGCATGGAATATAGGATGGAGATTAAAAAATCTGGCTGGTTGCTATCAGAAAAAGATATCTTGCTCTCCATGTTAGCAAAACCAAGGAGCTTATTGTGGACTTTAGGAAGGGGAGTCCAAGGAACCACATGCCTGTCTTCATTGATGGGACAGTGAGGGGTAGTATTATCCTTTACATGGGATATCAGAGGGTGTATCCTGGAGGCTGCAACCTTGAAGGAGGCACATCAACGTTTCTACTTTCTAAGAAGACTGAGGAGATTAAGTATGTCATCAAATACACATCAAACCTCTTCAGGTGGACTATGGAAAATATTCTAATTGGTTGCATCATGGTTTAGAGACTTGGCTTCAGTAAAAACACAAAAATGCTGGAGGAACTCAGCAGGAGGAAATGATATATAACCAACATTTTGGGCCTGAGCCCTTCTTCTAGATGTGAGTATAAAGCAGACAGGTGTCTGAATTAAAAGGCTGGAGAAGAAACTAAAGGAGTAATAACCTTTTCAGACCTATTTGCAGTAGACTGCTTAATGCCTTTCAATTAGTAAACAAATATGATTTGAGTAAAGCACAGTTTTTCAGGTATTTGCCAATTAGGGACTTTTTGCATACTTTACTTCCAAACTATCCTTCTGCTTACCCATCTAATATAATAGACACCCTTTTTCAGGTGTATCCACTTCAGAAAGTGTTAATAGCTACAAAATATAATTGTTTACTTAATATGCGACCGATACCTAACAATAAAATTAAATGTACTTGGGAATTGAAATTCCAAGAATTGCTTTTGGACGATCAATGGAATCATATATTTCAACTAGTAAATACTTCATCAATTTGTACCCATCATTCCTTGATTTGCTTCAAGGTGGTAGATTGGGCAAATATGTCCAAAGATAAGTTGGCCTGTATTTTACCCTAATTGTAATAGGTCCAAAGTTGATGTAGCCACTTTAACTCATATGTTCTGGTCATGTTTAAAACTAGATGATTTCTGGAAAGGTGTCTTTTAAACCTTAACAAAAGTTCTACAATTAGAATTACAACCAAATCTATTAATAGCTATTTTTGTAATCATATCAGCAGAGATTGGACTTATGCCTCTTTCCTACATTAAATAATTGCCTTTTCAACATTATTGGCTAGAAAAGCCATATTACTGAAATGGAAGAAACTGAACCCACTTACTCTACTTCAAAGGCTCTCTGCTGTCGTCATGTTTAAGTTTGGAGAAAATTAGGAATCGGACATTTGATACATCTTTTAAATTTGGAGTTTGGCTATATTTCCATATAGCTTAAGATTTTAATTTTATAATGGATTCTCTCCTGTTTCTTTATGGTAAATTTGGTTTTAAGCAGGAAACCCTTTGTTTTCCTACTTTACTCTCAGAATGGACTGCACAGTCCCTCTTTTTGGATTAGAGGAGATTTTGTAAGAAAAAAATATTATTTTCTCTCTCCTTTATCTTTTGGTTTTGCAAGAGGAGAAGAAATTTATGGTTAATATACATTTGTTAAATACTAATATGTTCTTTTTTTATACACTTGTAAATACATGAATGTAACATAACTGTCTTCTTGTATATATGCTCAATTTAACTCAATAAACAGATTGGATAAATAAAAGGCTGGGGAGGAAAGAATGGGTGGGGAAAGAGTACAGACCAACAGACAAAATGTGTTAATTGGATATGGATGAAACACAGGAGTGAGGAAAGATGAGAAATAACTGAGGGGGAGTTATTGTTTGGGTTTCTGTGGAAGCTGAGGGAAAGGAGGCAAAGAGACAAGGGAAGAGAGAGAGAGAGAGAGAGAGAGAGAGAGAGAGAGAGAGAGAGAGAGAGAGAGAGAGAGAGGGAGAGAGAGAGAGAGAGAGAGAGAGAGAGAGAGAGAGAGCTGGAGGAAAGGAGACATAGGGTTAGCTGGGTGGCAGGGGGTAGCAAAGAGAAGTTGATGTTAATGCCATTCAGTTGTAGGGTGTCCAGATGGATTATGAGGTGTGGTTCCTCCAATTTGTAAGTGGTCTCAATCTAGCAAAACATGAGACCATGGACAAAGGTGTCAGCAAGTGAAGGGAATGGGGAATTGAAATGGGTGGCAACTGGGAGATCTCTTCTATTGGGGTGAACAAAGCCAAGATGCTCAATGAAGCAATCTCTCAGTTTGCATCCAGATATAGAGGAGGCCACAATGGGATCACCAGATGCAGTAAATTGCCCCTGCAGATTCACAAGTGAAGTGTTTCTTCACTTGGAAGGAATGTTTGGCTCCCTGAATGGTGGTGAGGAAGCAGGCGTGGTAGCAAGTGGAGCACCTCCTACAGTCAGAGTGGTAGGTGCCAAGGGGGAAACATGACTGCTCAGAAACAGAGAAGGGCTCAACAAAGTGAGAAACCTAGCCAAGTCCATCACGGGTACTGAGACCACCATTCATTGAAAGCATTCACTGTGTTAAGAGGGTAGCTAATGTGCTCAAGGATTCCATCACCCTTGTCACATTCTTCTCACTGCTCCCTTTAGCCAAAAGGACAGAAGCCAGAAGTACAGCACCTCCAGATTCAAGAATAGTTTTTATCCAACATCCAATCGGTGTTCAGAATCTCATTGTACTAATCTAACCCCAACCATAAACTATGACAGGACCACCAACATATCTGTTTACACAACTCAAATATCACTTTTTTATTACACTATCTGCAACTGTAAATATTTAGTTATCTTTTTTGATATTTATTACCTCTTTTTCTGTCTTGAACTTGTTGGTAATTTTCTGACCTGAAATGTATGATCATTTAAATTATTACTGTGGTTGGTGCATCTTTTGCAACTGTGGATCTGTAGCAAGTATAAATTTCACTGTATCTTTACAGTGAAGACAATAAACTCACATTGACTCATTGACTCACTGACATTGTATGATTATGGTCATCATGATGGTGGGCATCAGTAATCTTCCCGCAAAATAGTGGTTGCCACACTAAGGAGTTGCAAATACTTTCAGGCGCAGCGAAAAAGCCACCAAATGCATTGTTATGCTCACATTGATAACTACTAATAATGTCCTTGGATTGTTTTGAGATTGTAGTTGTGACTGAAGGAAGGTGGTGGCCTTCACTGAAACACAAAAAAAATCTGTTTATTCCTGTATCTGTGTTTTGTCTGGATGTGTGTCTGCATGATTTTGCACTGAGGACCAGAGAATGATGTTTCATCGTGTTGGACCATCAGATGATAATAAAATTGAACTTGAGCTGATCCTCGAACTTGCTGCCCCCTCCTGTTATTTTTTTTTCACACTGTGTCCTGTGCTCTGTTCCTGCATTCCTGTTTATTTTGCAGGTGCCTTCTGCTCTTTTTTTTCTCCTTCATGTTTTGTATTCCAAAGTTAATGCCTACTACCACATACATATCTGGGAGCAATTAATTTGTGCAGAAGCCATGAATCCATGAAAAAAATCCATGAACACAGCCACATCACTCCCTGTAGACCTGCAACTTTAAATCTTACAGAAAGCATACAAACTTGGATAAATTAAAGAGCGGCTGAAAGAAAAGAACCACTAACTAACCTCTAAGTTGTTTTATAATTCCATTAAAAAGTGCTGGTGGAATTCTTCCTGAACATATGTGAAGCATGTGACAGCAGGCCAAGATTTAGCTAGAGTGTTGAAGTCTAAACATCAATATTTTAAAATCAACTCAACAAGCTGAATTAATAAAAAGATGACAAACTGCTTTCTCTACACAATTGACAAGGTTTGGGGTCACTGGAATGATGCAATAAAATTATATTACAGAACAGCTCAGGGTTCAAAAACTGGCATTCATGCTAACAGCATAACTCACAAGTAGCAGACACTCTCAAATTCTAGACCTTTGTTTCACAACTCTTCTTTCTTTTGAATTGATGTAGGGACGTTGACATGAAATGTTGATGGTGTTTTTCGCTGCCTGACCTGCTGATAATTTGCAACATTTTCCATTTTTACTTCGAATATCCAGGTTCCATGCATTTTACAGAGCCCACTCAAGATTTTAATCATGAAGTAAGTAAAAAAAAACACTTTCTCTCAAACTTCCTTGAAAAGTATGTGAATGCAATTTGCTCTGTTCCAATTATTGATATGTTATCACAAAGCACTTCTGTGTAGATATATAATTTATTTCATAAACTATTTTCCAAAGAAACAACATCTGGGTTATCTTTTCAAAAACAATTAAGTCTGAATTACTGTCGACTTGAAATATGCCTGAGGGAATTTTTCCATCCAGAATGACTATTGCTTTTAACATTAAATTCCTGCCAACATTAAAGGTGGCATTGTTAATCCAATAAATAACACATCACGATTATAGCGCCAGCGACACAAGTTTGGATCTAGCACTGTCTGTTGGGAGTTTTTAACGCTCTCCCTGTGTTTGCATGGGTTTCTTCCTGGTGCTCTGGTTTCCTCCCATGCTCCAGAAAAATATGGGATTTGTAAGCTAATTGCTATATTTGGGTGGCACAAGCTCATGGGCCAGAAGAACCCGTTAGCAGGTTGTATCCTTTCTTTTCCTTCATGACATTGAGTACTGCACTTACCCTCAGATTTACTCTTCAGGCTACCTTGCAGATGCATCTGATTCAAATCTGTTTCATGTTGCTCAGAATTTTACTTTGAACCAAAACTATGAATTAGAAATAATTGTGAAGTAAATGCTTATAGATTTTGGAAAGCAATACAATTTCCTAGTGCTTTAAAATCATAAAATTTATTTCTGCCTCACTCAAATACATTAACCAAGTAACATTTAGCAATGAATAGTTAGAATGGAACAGTCAGACATTTCAGTGAGACCGTAGCATCTTCTATCCATGAAAAAAGATGATTGGAGGCGAAGTGAGCTGTTTAAAGTGACGCGATAGAACAAATTCATAGTGAAATTCAGATGCATTTTACACTGTTTATTGGTGAACAGAAACGGACTCATAATGTGGTAATGATCATCGTAATGTGTTAACGTCCACGAACTTGGTAATGATATCATCCTTGCTGATGTGACTAACGGTCAACAGAAAATATCGGAGCCCTCCTCACCCATTGTCTATCCCACCATACCAGTCAACACGGGCTAATTAAAATCCAACTCTGTGAAACCCATGCGCATGCACCAACCATCCGCAGTGAATAGTGTGGGTGCACCGGCAGCAGCTGAATGAGCGCAGCCTCTGAACCCCAGAATTCCACCAATGCCCACACCCAAACCATCGATCACAAGCAATGCACTTTTGGCTCTTTCAGGGACTTTACACTCTCAATTATATGCCAGGCACTGACTCTAAGTTTTGGGAAAAGAATGGGACATGTTAAAGGTCAAGCTCAGATCTATAGGACTTTGTGATGGTCGAATTTTTGACCCTGGATATTCATAGTGTAAATCATATCAATACATTCTCATCATTGTACATTTTACAATCTTCTGTTAATATTCCATTACCACCACTGTGGCACCTTGTTGTTTCACACCTCTCTGCTGGTTGCCGGGCTTCCCCTCAGTGATGGCCCCTCAGTGCTCAGTAATAGAAGGATTCTAAACTGTGTTCCTTCCCCTCAGTATCCTAGCATTGGCTTCACCAAGTCTCACTGCATCCATCCCTCAGCAAGTATTCCTGCAGCCTGGAATGTGCCAGTCAGCAGCATTCCTGGACCAACATTTCAGTTTGCTGAAAGGCCAACAGGTTTCAGGTCAACCAAAGGGCGTCCTTCACTGAGCTTATGGTCTTCTAGCAGTTCTGAATGTCATACTCGAAGAGTGTTCCGGGAAGGGTCAGAGTCCACTTTTGTTTCTTTTTAAATCTTTTTTTTAATTGTTTTCTTTATAAAAAATACAGTACAATTAAGAAAAGGGAACAAAACTGAAAATACAATATCATGTGTGTGTGTGTGTGTGTGTGTGTGTGTGTGTGTGTGTGTGTGTGTGTGTGTGTGTGTGTGTGTGTGTGTGTTATTTATATATATATTTATATTTTATATATATAATATATATAAAGATAAAACGTCAAACATTATCATAGTTCCGCCTCCACTACAATTGGCCAAAAAAATTTTTAAAATCACATTATTACCATATTTGACAGCATATAAGACCCTGCCATTTTTAGTGTGAATTTTCAAGAAACAATTGCTTTAGTGTATTTACCTTATTCAATTTGCTCGGGGGTCCCGTCACTTGCTCCCTCCTGTCAATCACTCCCTGTCACTTGTTCTGTCCCACAATGCTTTTAGGGGAGCGCTGGGCCTCAATGATCATGGTCTGTTTGATAAGCCTGACCAATGAAGCCCAGTGCTCCCCTAAGATCATTGTGGGAGACAGCAAATGATAGGAGGGAGTGAGGGAGTGAGCAATGGAACCCGTGAGCAAATTGAATGAGGCATGGAGGTAGATGGCTGTGAGCAAGCAGCTCAGGCCACTTGCTAACTGCCACCTCCCCCCGTACCTCATTCAATCTGTTCGGGGAGCTGTACTCATCAAACAAAGCCTGATCATCGAGGCCCTGCAAATTCCTGTGGAAGAGAGAGAGAGGGAGACCGATGGGAGGAAAGAAGCAAGTGATGGGAAGGAGAGAGAATGAGAGAGAGAGAGAGAGAGAGAGAGAGAGAGACCTGGTGGGTGGAAAGGAGGGAGAGAGTGAGCCTTCCTAACAGGGAAGTGAGGGGCAGCAGCGGTGACTCCAGTTAGCATGGATGAGTAGTTTGAGCATTTTTGTCCTATCATCATCTTGCAAAGTGTTGGCACCAAAATGTTATATTTGCATATAGGAACTGGGATGTTTTTTGAGGTTATTTTTGGGAAGAAACAGAAATTCCTATATGCTGTCAAATTCAGTATATCAAAAAAACCCTACCTAACCTGCTCTAATAAAAAATGAAAAAAACTAACAAAAATTAGCTGAGTAGCTTATCCTGAAGGTTACATATATTTTGTAGTTTGTGGTTCCTACTGTAAATCAAAAAACAAAGGTAAGAAAATATCTCATCTGGAAGAGTGACCACATCTAATCACATTAGAAACATTTAAATCATATGAAAATAAGACATAAAAGATCACTATGTATGTTCAAATTTCACTGATGAATCAAATACATCGTATCTATTTTTTTCTAGGCTTAAACACGAACATGATATGAGAAAACCATTGAAACACTGTTGGAGATCTAGGGGGGATGGCTCTTCTAGCCAACATTGTAGAGAAGGCAACAACCTGTTGTGCAGGTTCAGAAAAAAACTCCCTATATCTGGTTCATTAACCCCAAAAAGAGGAGTTATTGGATTGGGTCATAGCTCCACCTGCAGTAGAGTTGAAAAGTTAATAAAAATTTATTTCCAATAAATTTCTAAGGATGAACAAGACCAAAAAATGTGTCAATCTAGCAATTTCTGATATTTTATCTGTTACAAATAGAGTGAATATTAGAAACAAAAAATTCTAGCCAATTTATCTTTGGACATGAGAACATGATGCAACACTTTGAATTGGATTAATGAATGTCAGGCACATATAGAAGATATATTCATCAGTTTAAAAACCTTGTCCAATATCCTCAGATAAGGGTCTAGCAAGTTCCAGTTCCCAAGTCCTTTTAATCTTATTGTGAAGTATTGGATGTAATTTTAATTATCCATCATATATTTTTCTAATTAATCCTTTCTGAGAAGGATTCAATTGAAAAATGATATCAACTAGATCTGGTGGATACATAATTGTAAAGTCCGATATTACAGCATTTAAGAAATTTCTAACGTGTAAATATCTAAAAAACAGAATATTTGGTAAGTTATATTTATTGCCATCATATGATATTTAAATGTCATTAAACAACCTTCCTTAAATAAATTTGCAAAAGAAACAATACCTTTGATTTTCCATTTAGAGGAGGATTGATCAATTATTGATGGTCAAAAAGTAATTATTAGAGATAGCACAAGATAAAACAAAGTTTTTTAAATTAAAAAAAAAATCCTTAATTGGAACCAGATTCACAATATATGTCTGAATATTGGATTAGATAAATTCCTATTGATCTTGGAAAGATAAATGGAAGAGAGGTACCCAATAAAGAGGCCACTGAATACTCCTGTATGCATTTCAATTCTAAATCAGTCCATAGTGGACAATCCAATTTGTCAGAATAAAAAATTCAAAACGTTAGATAACAAATATTAGCAGCCCAGTAATAAAGTGTAAAATTAGGCAGGGCCATGCCTCTATCTTCTTTTTTCAATTTTTATAAATGATTTGCTCTTCCTTATGAAGAAAGAAACCTTTGAGTCAATATTATTAAAACAATTTTTGGATGAAAACTGGAATCGCTGGAAATAAATATAAAAAAATCTAAGGTAATATTAACTTTATTAATAGGATCTATTAAAGATAATGATAAAGGAGACCACCTATAAAAAGACAATCTGATCAAAGAGTCCTCTGTCATGCTACTGCTGGGGATAAACTGTGCAAAGCCCCCCGCATCCCTAGCCACACACTCTTTACAAATCTAAGCCATCCTGAGGGCATCTTGCGTGGAGGGTGATGTTCCGGCTGCAAACTGGGAAAACACTAGAAAATCAATATGTTAGAACGGAAGAGAGACAGGCTTGCTAGCCAATGGTGCCAGGGCCAATTGACACCTCATTAGCCTTGGACACTCAGCACAAAGAATGGCAAAGGTGTTGGTGTCAGGTCAAACTCTGATATTTCCTTCCCTAATTATTCCACCAGGTGCTTAGCATTCATCCCGAGTAATACAGGTGCATAATGATGACATTTAAATAAGCCATAACTTGATGGCGTCAGGCATAGAGTACAACAAATATGCAACCCAGCACTCAATTCCCTGTAGAATTTCAGCTTTTTATTTTATTCAGCATATTTTAGCATTTAGCATTTAAAATAATTACTTATTTACTTATTGCATTGACATCTTGAGATTGCTTTAAATTTATACAGCCGAATTGTTTACTTTTCTATTGACACTTCAGCATATCGAATGAAGTAATGAGTAATATTTGACAGTATCACATTATAAGTTTATCTCACTTTATGCTGCGATATGACCAGGTCTTTGAATGCCACTTTCTGCTTCAGTGAGTAATCAGAGGGAGTATTCTAACATATTTTGTATTTTAAATGGGTTGGGCAATGCACAATCCTTCTTTAGTTTCTCCAGCATGGTATCAGGCACAACATTGACTTGTTTTCACAGACCTTATCAAAATATGTTAAAGAAGGGACCTGCATCTGAATGTGAAATGAATTCAAAGAAAATGGCGGCGCTCCTGAAACTGCTGCAAAGGCAAACCTGCTGCTGGTGTGGACCAAGGAGAGCGGAGACGATGCTGCTCCAAAGGGTTCAACCACCCATTTCTAATGATGATGGCTCTGTACTGGCTCCAAACAGCCTATTAAAGGAGCCAACGGGGTTTTATTTTAAAATTCTGCAACCACAGGGTCTGACCCAATCTTGCAGTGCCTGCTACCGCCAGTGGCCATGAGGGCTTTCAGACACCGTCGGAGTAGTTCAGGGCCAAAAACATGAAGAACTCTCCACCCAACACCCGGTGAAAAGGAGAAGCAGAGGAGATGACCCGATATGACAGTGACTACAGCAGCAGGCTAGTGAAGATCTCAGCGGCTGAGGGACCAACACAGGCTGTGACGACTTCCAGTCAGAGGGCCAGCATGCGCTGTGGGCTTCTGGATACTGGATCATGGTGACCAGACATCAGAACCGGGATTCTTGAGAGTGCTGAGGGCAAGAAGAGCTCCCGAAGGACCTTTGGTCTTGATCGTGTCAGAGGTTTTGATATTAAGTCACATTGCTGATGCATCAAACAGGAGTTTGGGCGGCAGCAAAGGTCACAGCAGTGCTGGAGGTGAATCCACAGACACTCAGTGACTCTGAAGGCACTTTCTTTCTCTCTTACTGTCAGGCGACACTAATGGTGACTCTTTATCTGCCTTATGGCCCCTACAAGGCAATAAATTTTGTGTAATATTACATTCTATACTATTACATGACAATAAAGAAATCTTGAATCTTTAAAAACTCAATTCATCAGTGTAAGGGTTAATTTAGCAGTACTTGATAGAAGGGGAGAGAGAGGAGGAGGTAGGGAGAGAGAGAGAGAGAGAGAGAGAGAGAGAGAGAGAGAGAGATGTGTGCATATGTGTTGTAACAAAGTGCATAAATCTCTAACAAAACTAACCAATAGGTAAATAGCTTTAAAATAACCTATACAGTTGTGTTAAATGCCTTGCAACGTGAGCTGCACCAGAGACCGTAGCAGTAGCCTGACGCTGATAATCAGACCAGAACATGAACTTTGCTATGTAACTGTACTTAATAAAGGAAGAACTTAATTTCATGAGTCATCTGATTCTAACTCATTTGTTGAAGAAATTATGTCTATCTCCTAAAAATCAATTTCAAAGAATATTTCACCAAAATATTAAAAATTCGAAGTATTTGAAGGAATTCAGAATCAGAAATAATTGTCATGAACAAGTCACAAAATTTGGTGTTTTGGAGCAGCGTCATAGTGCAAACATATATATTATAACCATCTTATGAGAGTACTATCAAAAATAAAATAATAAATAACAATAATAGTGAACGAAAAGTTAGACAGTGCATTTGGATCATTGATTATTCAGGAATCTGATGGCAGTGGGGAAGAAGCTGTCCTTGTGCCGTTGAGTGCTCATGTTTATGCTCCTGTACCTTTTCCCTGATGGTAGCAGAGGGAAGAGGGCATGGCCTAGGTGGTGGGAGGTCTTTGAGGATAGATGCTGCTTTTTTTAAGACACCATCCTCGATGTAGTGGTCTGGTGCCTATGACATCACAGGCTCTGGAATTTATTCTTATCCTCAGAGATGGCCTCTCCATACCAGGCAGTGATACAGCCAGCCAGAAAGCTCTCAACCTGTACGCCTGTAGATGTTTCCATGAGTTTTTGGTGACATACTGAATCTCTTCAGACACGGGGGTAGTGCCAAAGGATTGGAGGGTGGTGCATGTGGTTCCGCTGTTTAAGAAAGGGTCCAAATGTAAACCTGGGAATTATAGGCCCGTGAGTCTGACGTCTGTGGTGGGTAAGTTGATGGAAAGTGTTTTGAGGGATGGTGTTTACAAATATTTGGAGGTACAGGGATTGATAGGGAGTAATCAGCATGGTTTTATCAGGGGTAGATCATGCTTGACAAGCCTGATTGAGTTTTTTGAGGGGGTTACAAAAAAGGTTGATGAAGGGAAAGCTGTGGATGTTGTCTATTTAGACTTTAGTAAAGCTTTTGACAAAGTTCCCCACAGGAGGTTAGGAAAAAAGGTGGAGGCATTAGGTATAAATAAGGAGGTAGTACAATGGATTTAGCAATGGTTGGTGGAAAATTGTTTGTCCAATTGGAGGCCGGTGACTAGTGGAGTTCCTCAGGGATCAGTCCTGGGTCCACTATTATTTGTTATATATATTAACGATCTGGAAGTAGGGGTGGAGAATTGGATAAGCAAGTTTGCGGATTATACAAAGATTGGTGGTGTTGTGGACAGTGAAGTAGATTACCCTAGATTAAAAGGTGATTTAGGAAGGCTGGAGGTGTGGGCTGAGAAATGGCTGATGGAATTTAATACAGATAAGTGTGAGGTGTTACATTTTGGAAAGGCAAATCTAAATAGATCATATGCATTAAATGGTAGGCCATTGAGATGTGCAGAGCAACAAAGGGATTTAGGAGTTATGGTAAATAGTACCCTCAAGGCTGATATTCAGGTAGATGCTGTGGTGAAGAAGGCATTTGGAATGTTAGCCTTCATAAATCGGAGTATTGAATTCAAGAGTAGGGAGGTTATGATGAAATTGTACAAGGCATTGGTGAGGCCAAATTTGGAGTACTGTGTACAGTTTTGGTCACCAAATCATAGGAAATATATAAACAAAAAAGAGAGAGTACAGAGAAGGTTCACAAGAATGTTGACGGGATTTCAAGGTTTGAGTTATAGGGAAAGGTTGTGCAGACTGGGGCTTTTTTCTCTGGAGTGTAGAAGATTGAGGTGGGTCTTGATAGAGGTGTTTAAGATTTTAAAGGGGACACTCAGAGTAAATGTGGATAGGCTTTTTCAATTAAGAGTGAGGGAGATTCAAACTAGATGGCATGGTTTAAGATTGAAGGGGGGAAATTATAAAGGGAACATGAGGGGAAATTTCTTTACACAAAGGGTGGTAGGGATGTGGAATGAGCTTCTGGAAGACGTAGTTGAGGCGGGATCATTGGTTACATTTAAGGATAGACTGGATAGTTACATGGAGAGGAGAGGACTGGAGGGGTATGGACCGGGTGCTGGTCAGTGGGACTAGGAGGGTGGGGATTTGTTATGGCATGGACTAGTAGGGCCAAACTGGCCTGTTCTGTGCTGTAAGTGGTTATATGGTTATATGGTTATATACCTCACAAAGTATAACTGCTGGTGAGCCTTCTTTGTGTTTACATCAACACGAAAGCTTCAGGACAGATCCTCAGAGATGCTAACACCCAGGAATTTGAAGTTCTTGACCCTCTCCACTACTGAGCCCTCAATGCGGACTGGGTCATGTTCCCCTGACTTCCTCCTGAAGTCCGCAATCTTACCATTGGTTTTGTTAATGTTGATCACAAGTTTGTTGTCATTACACCATTCAACAAGCTGATCAATCTCCCTCCTGTACACTTCCTCATTGCCGTTTGTGATTCTACTGACAACTGTGGTGTCATTGGAAACTTGTAGATAGCATTGGAATTATGCCTGGTCACAGAGTCGTGGGTGTATAATGAGTGGGTTAAGCATACATGCTTTGGGTGCTCCTGTGTTGATGATCACCGAGGAGGAGATGTTGTTTCCAATTCATGCTGTCTGTGGTCTTCCAATGAAAAAGTCAAGGATCCAGTTGCAGAGTTGGGTACATAGGCCTAGAGTTTGTAGCTTCTTGTCCAATACTGAGGGAATAATGGTATTGAAGGTGAAACTGTAGTCAATGAAGAGCAGTTGTATGAATTGCTGTTTACGATGTATCCAGAGCTGAGTGGAGTGCCAGTGATATTGCATCTGCTGTGGAGCGATTTGATGGTAGGCAAATTGCAGTGGTTGTAGATCTTTGGTTAGGTACGTGTTAATTCTTGCCATGACCAGCCTCTCAAAGCATTTCATCACAGTCGAAGTTAGTGCCAGTGAGCAGTAATCATTGAAGCAGCTCATACTAATCTTTTTGGGTACCGGGAAGATTGATGCCCTTTTGAAGCAGGAGGGAATGTCTGACCACAGCAGTGGGAGGTTGAAAATGTCCATGATCACTCCTGCTAGTTGGTTGGTGCAGATTTTGCAGTACCCTGCCAGGTACGAAGTCAGGGCCTGACACCTTGTGAGGGTTCATCCTCTTCAATGATGCTCATACATCACCCTCAGAGACAAATATCACAGGGTCCTCAGTCTTTTCAGGGATTCTAGTATGCACTCTTTGGTTCTTCTACTCGAAATGGGCATAAACAGTGTTCAGCTCATTGGGTAATGAAACATCACAGCCATCCTATGGTGTTCGCTTTCGCTTTGTAGGCTGTAATGGCCTGCACTCCCTGCCATAGTTGGACTGTATCTATCTCTAGCTTCCTCCAGAATTGCCTCTTTGCTTCAGAGATGGCCTTCTGCAGGTCGTGCATGGATTTTTTTGTAAAGATCACAATCCCTGGCCTTTCTCAGCCAGAATCAGAATCTGGTTAATTCTCATGAATAAATGTCACAAAAATTGTTATTCCAATTGCAACATTATTGTGCATTACATATGCAAAACTTGTTATTAAATTCTATTTCCATAATTACATTTTTAAAATAAAAACAAAACAGTGCAAAAGAAGAAAAAAGTGATGAGTATCAGTGGTTCATTGCCCATTCGGAAATTGGATAGAGGAGGGGAAGAAACTGTTTTTGTAATGAGTGTTCATCTTCGTGCTCCTGTACTTCCTTCCAGATGGTATCAGTGAAAAGAGGGTCTTTGATGATAGAAGCTGCTTTCTGAAGACACCACCTCTTGTAGTTGTCCTTAATGGAGTGGACTAATGCCTATGATGGTTGTGGCCACATTTACAATGCTCTGTAGCCTTTTTATGTCTTGTGCATTGGCACCTCCATACCAGACTGTAACGCACCAGTCAGAATCCTCTTACACCTGTAGAAATTTGGAAGTCTTTGGTGACATACCAAATCTTCTCAAATTTCTAATGAAATATAACTGCTGGCGAGCCTTCTTCATGATTGGATGGACATGACAGCCGCAGGATAGGTCTCCAGAGATGTTGACACCCAGGAATTTGATGTTCTTTACCATTTCTACTGCTGACCCCTTGATGAGGATTATTTTATATTCTCCTGGTTTCCTCTTCCTGAAGTCCACAATCAGTTCTTTAGTTTTGATAACATTAAATGCAAGGTTGTTGTTGGGACATCATTCAACTAGTTGATCAATCTCACTCCTGTATATTTCCTCATTGCTGTCTGTGATTTGTCATCATCCATTTTGTTGATGGAATTTGAATTGTGCCTAGCCACACAATCATGGGAGTAGCAGAGAGTAGAGCAGTGGGCTAAGCACACATCCTTGAAGGGCCCCTGTATTGATTGTCTGTGAGGGTGAGAAGTTGTTACCAATCTGCGCTGACTGGGGTCTTCCAATGAGGAAATCAAGGATCTAGTTTCAGACAGAGGTGCAGAGGTCCAGGTTTTGAAGTCTGCTGACCAATATTGAAGGAATTATGGTGTTGTATGCTGAGTTGTAATCGATGAAAAGTAGCCTGATGTACACGTTATTGTTGTCAAGAGCTGAGTGGAGAGCCAGTGAGATTGCATTTATTGTGGAGCAATTGTGACAGTAGGCAAATTGCAGTAGGTATGAGTTAATTCTCCCCATGACCAATCTCTCAAAGTTTTTCATTACACTGGATGTTAATCCTACTGGGTGATAGTAATTGAGGCTGCTCACTCTGCTCTTCTTTGGCACCAGGATGATTGATGGCCTTTTGAAGCAGAAAGTAAGCTCCAACTGCAGCAGTGCAAGATTGAAAGTGTCCGCGATGACTCCCGCTAGTTGGATGGCACAGATTTTCAGCACCCTTCCAGATACATAATCAGGACCTTCCACCTTGTGAGGGTTCACCCTCTTGCAAGATGCTCTGACATTTTCGTCAGAGACGGATATCACCGAGTCGCCAGCTTCTGCAGGGATTCTCATTGCTACTATTGCATTCTCCTTTCCAAAGCCAATATAAAAGGTGTTCAGCTCATCAGGGAGTGTTGCATCACAGCTTGGCCTTGTAGGATGTTATGACCTGCAAGCCCTGCCATAGCTGGCAAGTATCTGATTCTATTTCTGGCTTCACTTGGAATTGCAACTTTGCTGTTATGAACTGAATTATGGAATGAACTGAATTATGCAGTTAATTAGAGTGATGACAAACTCCAGTAAAATAAGTTCTTATTAATGTTCAAATTTATAGGCTTTTGTGTAGTCCAAAGATATTATTGTATTTATATTGTTTTATACCATCCATTGACTTTAGTTAGTGCCTGTGGGACGTTTTAATCCCTTTTCTCATAATTCCAAGCTTGAAGCTCAATGATGTTCTAATTTTCCCCACTAAAGCAATACCTTCTGAAAGAATGAATTCTACTTTTTTTATGTGGGATATTGCCATTATTAAATTTGTTTTCAATGTTTACATTCTTTCAGTAAGGAATCAATTTTCCAGTTTTATGTGAGTTAAGACTGGTGTTTTAACAAAGGGCTCAGTATCTCAGTGACCAGAGACAGGATGATCCGAAATGACAGCATTTTCCCTGCAGAGTGTTGGTGTGTCCAGTCAGCTGCATTTGGTTGCAGACAGTTCGTTCCACTGAATGACAAGAAAATGACTGTGGAAATGCAGAACATTATTAAGTGATAAATAATGTTCAATGTCAGAGTCCTTCAGAATCAGTATCAGAATTTATTGTCATTAACAAGTCATGAAATGTAGTGTTTTGTGGCAGCATCAAAGTGCAAACAATCATATTATAACCATCTTACAACATTACTATAAATAATAATAATAATAGTGGAGCAAGAAAAGTAAGGTAATGTCTTTGGTTCTCTGATTATTCAGGAATCTGATGGCAAAGGGGATAAAGCTGTCCTTGTGCCATTGGGTACTCCTCTATCTCTTTGCCGATGCTAACAGAATGAAGAGGGCATGACCTGGGTGGTGGATGTCTTTGAGGATAGAGGCTGCTTTTTTAAGATGTTGCCTCATGTAGATATCCTCAATAAAGCGAAGTCTGGTACCTATGATGTCCCGGGCCAAGTTATCAACTCTCTGAAGTTTATTCTTGTCCTAAGAGTTGGCATCTCTGTACGAGGCAGAAATTGATCTTCTTAAGAGGAATGCAGCAATGTATTTCTGCGTTCCATCGCTCCATACCTAGATGAAAGTCTGATTTTGATGTTACTCCTATATACTTTCTTGCTGCTGCCAATGCAATCTTTATAAAATCATTTTGGTTCATGCATAATTTCAATTTCAGTCTTATCCTTTCAATATTACCTAGTAAAAATAACATTGGATTTTTTGGGAATTTGATTCCTATGACATGTTCTAAAAAAAAGTTGCTAAATCTATCCAAAATGGTGTCAGTTTTAGACAGGACCAAGTAGAATACATAATAGTACCTATATTTTGGCCACATCTAAAACATTCTATGGCATGAGATATAGCTGATGCAAAAAATTATATTGAACTAATCTGTATCTAACATTTATAATGTTTGTCATACTATCTCGACACAACTCTGATGAATCGTGTTCAATCAATATTAATATTTAAATCCATCTCCCATCGCTGTTTGGACCTATATTTGGGAATCCCATTCTGCAATAAAATATACATAACTGAAACAAATTTCTTTTTTTAAATATTTTATTTAAGAATTTTGTAAAATATTACGAACAAAAAAATGCAAAGGTACAAATACAGATATATAATAAAAGAAAAGAAAAAATAGAAAAAATGAAAAATATTGGTAATATCCCACCACCCACCTCCCTCCCTCTACTAGCTATCTTAACTCTCTCCCCCATCCCTCGGAGTATTACAAAAAATTAAATATTTAAAATTAATTAATCAACATGCCAACTCTACAAAACTTTACTTAAGATCAATAGCCATGCAATCCAAATATAAACTACACATTTTAACAAAAAAAATAATCATTTTGCAAATTATGTTATTTTTTTCCAAATATAAACACAATTGCAGTTTATTATGCCATCTTTGTATATTCAATTCCACATAATTTTTCCAAGTTATCGCTAAACTTTTTCTTGGAACTGCTAACCCGAACTGCAAAAATGCCAATTGTTGCTTATCAGCCAATCTTAAAGTAACAGCATTCATGTAACCCAATAAACACACCATTGGATCCATTTGCAAATCAATTGTAAATAAATCTCTCTAAAATTTAATAACTTTTTCCCAAAAGTATTTAACTTTCTTACATGTCCATACACAAATTTCTTTCTGTCTATAGCAAATCAACATTTCCACATAACCACATTCTGGTAATGACATTGTTGGACCTAATTTATCTCATAAATAAGCCCTTAATTAATAATAACAACAAAGTGTATTATTCTGTATCCCATATTTATGTTTTAATTGTTCAAATGACATAAAATGTCCTCTTTCATAGCAATCTTCTATATTATCTAATGCCTTTATGAGATCAAATGTTTAAAAATTGATTATTCATTGAAAGTTAATTTTGGATGAGAGGCATTTTAGGTAGCACAACCCCATTACACTAATTTCATTGTTTATTTTATTCCAGATATTAACAATTTTTTTAACAAAGGCACTTACTTCTCCCAGATATTAATTTAAGTTCCCATTTATATATAAAGTTCTGATATTCAATGATATTTTATTGTTTTCTATTTTAATCCATGTTGCCTTCTCTCCCTCTTCAAATAATGAATCAAGAAACTTCATTTGAATTTGAGCAGCCTTAATATATATAGATATATATATCTATATATATTAATATGGAAGGTTTAAGCCTCTTAACTCAAGCTTCCATGTCAATTTATCTAAAGAAATTCTCGCATTGTACCATTCCAGAGAAATGTTCTTATACATTTATTTAATTTTATGAAAAAATATCTTTTGTGTTAACAGTATTGGCAAAGCTTCATGCGATACTGTACTCTATTCATTTTAACACAGTAAACTCTGCCAAATAAATATTATTGGTGACATCGTCCACTTATTCAAATTTTCATCAATAAAAGTAAATAATTCAATTTATAAAAAAATATTTAATTATCCACCTGTATCTCTAAATATTTTATTCCATTCATTGGCCATTTGAATTGGGTATTCCTTTGGCACTTATGATGAGGGGCATAATTTCATATTTATCTCAATTTATTTAATAGCCTGATACTTCCCCATATTCCTCCAATCTTAAATATAATTTAAGTATTAAACCTAATGGCTCAGTCAAATAAATCAAAACATCATCAGCAAATAAATTAATTTTATATTCCTTTTGATTAACTTTAAATCCCATAATATCAGGATCAGATCTAATCAATTCTGCAAGTAGTTCTATTGCTAGAATAAATAAATCTGGTGATATGGACATACTTATTTATTAGATCTAGTGAGCTGAAATGGTGCTGAAACTTGCCTATTTGATACAACTTTAGCTTTGGGTTCATTATTCAAGGCTATAATCCATTTTGAAAATATCTTTCCTCACGCAAATCTTTCCAACATCTTGAACAAAAAGTCTCATTCTAATCTATCAAGTGTGTTTCCTGCATCGAAAGCACTGCCACACTTAAATCTCCCCTCTTTTGTGCCAAATATATTATACTAAGTAGTCTAGTTTGACTGCCTCATTTTTACAAACCCTGTCTGATCTATATGATCTTATCATCAACATTTAACAATGAAATATTTTATATGACAATGTTTTCATGGGTCTCTGTCTTTTTTTTTGTATTACCGTATTATCACAGTAGAAAAAGATTCAGGAAGAGTGTATGTTACTGCTGCCTGGTCTAATACCTCCATAAAGGGAGGAATCAACAAATCCTTAAATTGTTAATAAAATTCAGGCTTGAAAGCATCTTATCCCAGAGATTTATTGCATTGTAATGAGCTCAATACCTCCTTCACCTCCATTGGGGTGGAGGGGGCATCCAGCTCCACATGCTCTTGCAAACTTAACCTTGGCTATCTTAACAAAGAGTTTTATATTTTGTTATCATATCTTTATGACTCCAATTGACATAACTTATATTAAAATTGCTTAAACGCTTTGTTAATTTCTTGAGGTTCATAACTAATCACATTTGACTCCATATTAATTGCATTAATCTTTCTTGAAACTTGTTCTACTTTCAACTGCCAAGCAAACACATTAGGAACACTTTCACCTAACTGATAATATTTCCACTTAGTTCTCATTATTTTTCTCTGTTCTATGTGTTTTGTAATATATTATACTGAAGTTTCTTATTAATAAGTCATTTACATTTTTCTTCAGGTCCATGTTTGCAGATCTTTTTTCTAAATATGTTACCTCTTTTTCCAATTGCTCTACCTCTTTCATGTAATCCTTAATTTTAGAAGTATAACTAATAATTTGTCATCTTAAATATGCTTTCATCACATCCCATAAAATAAATTTAATATTAACCAAATTATATTTAGTCTTGAAAAATATTTCAATTTGTCTTCTGATAAAATCACAAAAATCTAGCCTTTTTAATAACATTGAGTTAAATCTCCATCTATAAATAGATTCTCAATTATCAAACATCGTAACTACCATCAACAAAGGGGAATGATCCAATAAAATTCTTACTTTATAATCAATATGTTTAATTCTATCTTGAAGATATGCTGATATTAAAAATAATTCTATCCTTGAATATGAATCATGTCTATTTGAGTAAAATATTTAATCCCTTTCTCTTGGATGAATTCTTCTCCATGTATCTTTCACTTAACATCAATGCTTTTGTTGCATTTGCTTTTGTTATAACACTAGATAATCTATCTAAAACTGGGTCAAAACAAAAATTAAAATCCCCACCTATTAATGTATACTGATGTGGTTCTGCCAAGTTGAGAAATGTTTGTTGTATAAATTTTCATCATCCATTTTCAGCACATATACAGTACAACTCTGATTATGTGAAAATGGATTCTCCAAAATCCTCAACTATCTGAATTTTTTAAAAAATTTGAATAATGAGGATATCCCAAACAAATCAGAAATCCTCATTTATCTGAATTTTTTTTGGAGCTAAACTGACAGTGGATATCAGGCTCGCGACAGCAGCCTGTACCTCAGTCTCCCGGCAGCAGCAAAGAAACTCAGCATTCCAGAGACGGCAAAGGACACTTGGGCTCCCGGCAGCAATGTGGTCACGGGCTTCCTGTGGCAGTAGTGAACCTTGGGCTTCCAGCATGACTGGGGCCTCAGTGGGGAGGTATCCATGATCGGCAGCAGCCAGCATTTTTTTGTAGAATTAAATATTACTTTAATGCTTTAAAAGTCTTACCTTGTTGTTTGTTGTTGTATAAATACTGTTACAGGTGATTTGCTGTTGCTACTGGACTGCTTTAAAAAAAAAGTTTATCTGAGATACGCCCAGTCCCAACTATTTTGGATAATCAGAGATGTACTGTAAAAACCATGAAAAAAATTGACAACGTACAATAACATATCTCCCCGAAGGGTCAATTATTATATTTTGTATCTTAACCAGAAAGGGCTTCTTTAATAAGATTGCCACTCCCCTTACTCTTGAATTGAATGAAGAAGCTCTATCATACCCCAGCCAATCCTTTTTTTTTTTATATTTTTCATGTTCTTTTTCAATTAATGAGTCTCTTGTAGAAAAGCTATACTTACTCTCATTTTTTTAAAATATATTCATTTCCTCTTTACAGGTCTGTTTAGCTTGTTAACATTAAAACTTATAGAGCTCATTATGTTACTCATTGATATCCAATTAAATCCATGTCTGCCAATAATTCCCCTTCACCTTTCTCCTTACACCTCCTTGACAATTCGGATATTTTTTATCTACCTGTTAAGGGATATCTCTTCAGCAATCCAGGTAAGAAAAAGAAGAAAAGTTGTACATAGTCAATTTACATTTATAGCATTACAATTTACAAAAAAGAAAAAAAAAGTAAACCCTATTAATGTTGCTTATTTAATAGACAACATTACCCCACTCCATTATATGGGCTGCGACATTTGCCACAAATACACACATGACTCAATAGTAGTCAGCCCATAACACCTCTATCACATGCCCCTTCCCCAACCTTTCATATACAGAACATTGAAAACCCACTCTTTATTAATCAAACCATTTTCATACTCCCTCTTGCTGAGAGTAGCAACTATTCCTGAACCTGGAGGTACCACTCCTGCTTTTACCCAAAGGATATGATGGAGAACATGCTTTCCAAACCATCCAAGCAAAGTCTTTATACTTCTTTGACAGTCCTGGTGATGAGACATTCTGCCAAATGACTTTGACAGTCTACTAGAAAATCTTTTGACAGGATTCATCATCTCCATTTCCTGCAGAACCTTGTAGAACACTGGACTGCCTGAGTGCTAGAGATTTGATGATTTTTGCAGTATAAAAATGCTGTCCAAGTCTTAAAACTGCTGAGTAGCCCAGCCCAAATTGCAGAAAGACATGCACTGAAGAATAGTGCATGGGAGAAGGCCACAGGAGGGAGTCCTCCTGATACTGGACAGTCAGAGGTGGTACTTTGTGCAATAATCTGTCACTGATGGAATGGTTAGGACTGAAAAACATGATGCCATGTTGATATAAATCAAAAATTTTGTAATGCTTAACAACAGGCTAGGGACAGAGAACGAGGACAATGTAAAGTCCTGTATTGTACATTTATACATTTTGTGAATAAAATATACTGATACGAAGCATTGTGTTTATTTCAGATATGCAGCACTTGCAATGTGTGCTTTTGGTTATAGTTCATGATATTATCATCTATACTTGAACAGTGAACACTTTGAGAAGGGTTGGTTCTGCATCTAATAGGAGCTCTACTCTTTTTTTTCCTACCATGTTTATTTTAATTGCTTTCTATTTTTCTTTCAGCCTTTGATCGGGAATCATTAAAGAAAAACATGCCTTGACTACTTTCTTTCTTCAATCATTATCACTATCTCTGACATCTCAAATCAATTCAGAAATAAAAAGTTCATTTCAGAAATGCAGTCTTCCACCTGCAATTGTTTTTTCCCCCTACACAAATGTTTTCGAGCCTAATTTTGGATATCCAATATCTCCCTATGTTTATTTTGGATTACAAAGGAATATCATCTGTGTCTTTTGAACTGATTCCTGTACTTCATTTGAAATTTTTATGACTGTGTTAGTGTGCATTGCTGATATTTGAATGGAAAAATTATGCATCTGTGGTTTATAAGAGAGGTAAAAGCCAAAGTAAAAATAAAATAAAGGACATGCAAGGTGAGGCCCTTCTGGGTAGAATTAGGGGACATTTTGAAAAAATGGTGGAGTATCTGCAGGATACTGCCTTAATTCTGCTAGGGGACATTATGGACGTGAGTCCAATTTTTTCTAAACATCAAATTCAATTTGTGAGGGACACCTTGGGGTGGCCAGGAAATGCATAATGGCTGCCTGGAAATCTGACTCTTCCATAGCAAGATGGAACATGGAGATGCAGAGCTGTGTTCCCCTGGAGAAAATATCTTATAACTTAAGAGGGTGATATGACGCATTCGTGGAGGTGTGACAGCCATACCTGTGACACATCGAAGCACAGGTGTGATTAGCCTCCCCAGGGCCTTTCCCAATAGGAATAACAAGATCTCAAAAGCCTGGAAACCCTGAGAATGAGGAGACATCTTGAAAATCCTGCCGGCTCACCCCCTTTTTTTATTTCTGTCCCTTCTTCCCTTTTGTATTTGCATTATTGTTTTTAATAATTGATTTTTATGCTTTTACTTGGGTTGAGTTGGAGATAGGGTAAAGGATGGGGGTGGGGGTGGGGAAAGACGTGAAGGGTGGGGGGGGTGTGAGGAAAAAGGGAGGACTCGGCAAACTATAATCTGTAAAAGGGGAGGATTTTCCCCCTATAACATTTGGCTAATATGAGTCTGTAAAACTATAAACAAAATTTTCAAAACAAAAAGACATGCAAGGAAGAAAAAGAATTAGAGGGAAAAAAACAGGACATTTTTTACAAATCCACTCATTCCCACAACTACCTCAACTACATTTCTTTACACCCACTCCTTTGCAAAGATTCTATTTCCTTCTCACAAATTTTCATTCACGGCTGCATTAGTTTTCAACATGAGGTCTTTTAGTCCAGATCATTTGAAATGTCCACCTTCTTCCACAGATGTGGCCTCGCTTCCACTTCCATCAACTCACCTTTTAACCGCTTCCCCTCCATTTCCCGTTCATCTGTCCTGGACCCTTTGTCCTTAGATGTAGCAAACACAGAATTCCATTTGCCCTTACCCACCACCCTACTAGCTTCTTCATCCTCTATAATTTACGCCACCTACAACAGGACCCCACTACCAGACACATCTTCCCCTCTGCAGGGACTGCTCCCTTTGTGATTCCCTCATGTACTTACCCATCACCCACCTCCCCCACCTCCCATGGCACCTTCCCCTGTACCTCCAGGAGGTGCAATACTTGTGGCCACAGCTTCTCCCTGACCATGGTCTGGTGCCCCAAACAGGCCTTTCAAGTGAAGCAACACTTTACTTGCGTATCCACAGGATTGATTTACTGTATCTGGTGCTCGCTTTGTGACATTCTCTACATTGGAGAGACCAGATGCAGATTGTGAGATCACTTCACTGAGTCTGTCCATGGTTTTATGTACTATCCACTCAGTCTACCCACAGATTGGAGGAACACTTTATTTTCCACCTGGGCAATCTTCAGTCAGATGGCAGTAACATTGGCTTTTCTGCTTTCTACTCCAACTGGTTGCTTCTCCCTCCCACTTTGCTGTCTGTCCAGTTCTCCCCTCCCCTCCCCTCTCCATTACCATCTCAGCCATCTCTCCTCCCCCTCTGTACCTTCCCTCCTTTCTCCACCTATAATCTGCTGCCTTTTTCATTACCCTCTCCCCACCCCCACCCCCCACCACTCCTTTGTTCAGATGCCTCCTGGCATATTCTCATACTTTGACGAAGAGCTCAAGCCTAAAACGTCAGTTATGTACCTTTACCTTTGCTACATAGAGGACACTGTTTGACATGGTGAGCTTCTCCAGCATTTTGTGTTTTTACATCTTCCCCTCTCCTCCCCTCTCTGCCTTCAGTAGAGACTGCTCCCTTCATAAATCCCTCATCCACTCATTCCTCCCCAGCAATCAGCCCCTTGGCACCTTCCACTATGGCTGAAGGAGGTGCCACACTCACATCTCCTCTCTCACCATCATTCGTGGCTCACACAGTCTTTTCAACTGAAGCAACACTTCACTTATGTATCCACGGGAGATATCTAGTACATCCGGTGATCCTTTTGTAGCCTTCTCTGCATCGGAGTGACAGAGATCAAATCAATAACAGGATCTCCCAGTGGCTAACCATGTCCCACTCCCATGCTGACATGTCTGTCCATGGCCTCAGGTACTGTTCCACCAAAGTCACCTGTAAATTGAAGGAACAGCGCTCTCCAACTGGATGGAATTTACATTTGACTTCTAAGGTTTATGCTCGCCTACTCTCTGTTCTCCCTCTCTTTCCTTTCCCTTTGTCTGCTTTTCTTCAGGTCCCCACTCCCTTCACTCTCCATTCACAGCGCCATTCCTCCCCCCTCCCCCTGCTTGCCGGTGTGTCCTCTCTCCTTTATCCATGTATTTCCTTCTGCCTTTGGAACTGTGCTCCTTCCCCTTCTGCTCCCTCCCCACCTTTTAGTTTGGGTGGCTGCCTACCTTTTTTCATACTTTGATGAAGGGCTCAAGCCCTATCTTTATCTTTCTTATATAAAGGGCTCTGTTTGACCAGCTGAATTTCTCCAGCATTATATTTTTACTTCAACCACAGTATCTGAAGACTTTCATGTTTTATTTCCACTAAGGCTAGTTGAGATACAAAGTAGAGGACACGAGTTAAAGGTGAAAGGGGAAAAGTTTAGTGGGAACTTTTAATGATTAAGAAAAGTTTATACAGGTACATGGATGGGAGGGGCACAGAGGACTATGGACTGAGTATAGGGGAGTGAGTCTAGGCAGAATAATAGTTTGGCACAGACTAAAAAGGTTGGGGAGACTGTTTTCTGTGCTATAATATTGATGGTTCTACTATCTACAGGTAGTCCCTGGATTGAAGACATCCAATTTACGAACAACCCATTGTTATGAACCGGAAAGCTGACTGGAAGTAGAATGGCGTCAACTTCTGGTTTGAGCGTGATTCAGTATAATTTAAATTAATGTGGCGGCCTTCCACTGCAGAGATCGAGCCAGCATATCGCGTGGTGCGCGCAGTAGGAAACAGCATCATAACACACTGTAACACGTCCCTTAACACAGCGAACCAGCGCAGTTGAAACTGGAGCAGTGCAAGACCAGCAGACCAAAAATGGTGCTGACCAAGCTGCCGAGCTAACAGATCTATAAGAGGCTGGGGAAGAAGGGAATTCACATGCAAGAATGTTCCCGCCCACTATTGTTATTCATGCAGCTGATGTCAGCCAATCACACAGCGAAAACTCCAAAGGAATCTTTTCAGCCTCAATAAATCTCAGAGCTTAACCTCCCACAGTGCAAATATGTGTTTCTTTTAACCAGTTGGCTACAATTGGTGACCCCAACAGCTTCTTCTTTCTTTGGCTTGGCTTCGTGGATGAAAATTTATGGAGGGGTATGTCCACATCTGCTGCAGGTTGGTGACTGACAAGTCCGATGTGGGACAGGCAGGCACGGTTGCAGCGGTTGCAAGGGAAAATTGGTTGGTTGGGGTAGGGTATTGGGTTTTTCCTCCTTTGACTTTTATCAGTGAGGTGGGCTCTGCGGTCTTCTTCAAAGGAGGTTGCTGCCCGCCGAACTGTGAGGCGCCAAGATGCACGGTGTTAGGTCTGCTTTGTTCATGAATGAGTGAGACAAACACCAGGCTGAGTCGAAATCAGGGTTCTTTGTTCTTTATTACCGGATTGTAACACTTGCGACCAACCATGTTAGTCGGAGAATGCATTCTGCCGTTATCAGCAAAATGGTGATTTTTTATACCCTTGGATACATGCTTAGAACATCATCATATCATTACTTGTCCAATGACTAAAACTGTTGCTATCCTTTCCCTGCTAGCTTCCTGCCTCTCAATCCATCAATGTCTCTCTTATCTTGTAAGTACAAGGATGCATTTACATCTTGTTACAGCCCTGTAACAGGGCAGGGTAACTCCTTACACATTCCCATCTCATGATGTTTTACCTTACAACGGTTGGAGGCGATATCAACCCAGTGGCGGTGGTCAATGTGGCAGGCAGCAAGAGATTTCTTTAAGCAGTCCTTGTACCTCTTCTTTGGTGCACCTCTGTCTCGGTGGCCAGTGGAGAGCTTGCCATAGAACACGATCTTTGGAAGGCGATGGTCCTCCATTCTGGAGATGTGGCCCACCCAGCACAGTTGGGTCTTCAGCAGCATGGATTCGATGCTTGTGGACTCTGCCAGCTCGAGTACTTCGATGTTGGTGATGAAGTCATTCCAATGAATGTTGAGGATGGAGTGGAGACAGCACTGATAGAAGCGTTCTAGGAGCCGTAGATGATGTCGGTAGTTTAGACAGCATCTAAACCCAGCGATGGATAGTGTAGCAGCAATCAGCGCAGTCGGCCTCAAGCTCCCGACCTTCTGGACAGTTCAACTCGGTGGGTGGTTCGACCAGACTGAGACTCAGTTCCAGATATGGGGCATCACATCTGAGACCACACGGTACTACCACATGGTCAGCACCCTGGATTCAGAGACTGCAAATAAAGTAGCCAACTTCATCCGCAGACCACCATCGGAAGGCACTTACACTGCCTTCAAAAATCTATTAACCGAGACCTTTGGGCTCTCGTGGCAAGAGAGAGTGGCATGGCTGCTTCATCTGGATCGGCTAGGGGACAGATCCCCATCAGCGTTCATGAACGAGATGCTGGCCCTCCTGGGAGACTACGAGTCCTGCATCATGTTGAAGCTGGTGTTCTTGAGCAGCTGCCCGAGGACATCCAAATGCTCCTGGCTGACACGGATTTCAGTGACCCCCGGAAAAACGCAGTACAGTCAGACATTCTGTGGAAGCAGAAAGAGAAGTGCTCCACTTCCGTGGGGCTTGTCACGAAGTCTCACAACCAGACAAAGGCAGGCCCGGGAAAGGAGTGGCAGGCAAGATGCAGGGATGAGTCCAAGGAGAGATGGTGCTTCTACCACCAAAGATGGGGCCCCGAGGCTCGCTGATGCTGGTTGCCTTATGAATTCCAGGGAAACTACAAGGCTAGCTGTCGCTGATGGCCACAGTGGCTGGCCATTGTAAGAGCCTCCTGTACGTATGGGATCACCTTTCCAGAAGATGGATATAGGAGTGAAGGTCAGCGTGATGCCCCCGATAGGTTTGGACGCTAGATGGAGGAAAGTGGGCCCCGCGTTTAGGGCTGCCAACAACAGCAGCATACGGACCTATGGCCCACATAGGGCCGAGCTGCAGTTCGGAGGCAGTCACTTCTCATGTGAGTTCATATTGGCTGCAATGGAACAGCCATTCCTCAGAGCGGACTTCCTGCAGGCCCACAGCCTCCTTGTAGGCCTCAGGTGCAAGAGACTTGTGCATGCAGAGACATTCTAAACCTTCGCACTGAGGGGCTCTGGGCTCCCAGCACTGCACCTGGACTCCATCCAAGCTCGGGTGATGAGTTCTCCAAGGAGCTGGCCGAGATCCCAGCAGTCCTTTCCCCTCAGTTAATGGTGGAGGTGCCCAACCTGGCATCAGGCATCACATCTTTACCAAGTGTCCACCACTCCACTCAAGGGTGAGACGACATCCCCCCCGGAGAAGCTCCCACTGGCCAAGGGTGAGTTCCGTATCATTCGGCAGTCAGACAGGGCTTTCTCCCCTGCAGATGGTGCCTAAAGCATCTGGGGCTGGAGACTGTGTGGTGACTACCATCAGCTTAATGAGGATACCACTCAAAATCATTACCCCTTGCCACATATCCGGGACTTGGTGGGAAACCTGCATGAAGCAACAATCATTTCCAAAGTGGACTTTGTCCAAGTGTACCACCAAATCATGGTACACCCTGACAACATCCCCAAGACAGCCATCATCACTCCATTTGAGCTGTTCGAGTTCTTGAGAATCCCATTCAGGCTCAAGAACGCGGCACAGACCTTCCATCGACTGATGGACACAGTGGGCCGAGACCTGGACGGAATCTTCATCTATGTGGATGATATCCTGGTGGCGAGCAGAACCTGGCAGGAACTTCTACAACACCTCTGAAGCCTCTACAGTCACCTACGTGATTTCAGCCTTACTATCAACCTGGCTAAATGCCAGTTCAGACTGAGCACGATTGACTTCCTGGGCCACAGGATTACCAAATGCTGAACCACATCATTACACAGCAAGGTGAATACTATCCACAACTTCCTGAGGCCCAGTATGACCAAGGGACTACAGGAGTTCGTGGAGATGGTCAACTTTTATCACAGATTCATTCCTGCAGCAGCTCGAACCATGTGCCCACTCTTCACCCTGATGACCGGAAAGGCAAAGGACTTGACCTGGGACGACGACTCTGTATGAGCATCTATGGAAGCGAAGGAAACCCTGGCTAATGCTGCACTCCTGGCCCACCCCATGTCAGACGCACCAAAAGCCCTCATGTTTGATGCCTCAGGAATGGCAATTGGTGGAGTTCTGGAGCCACAGATAGAAGGAAGTTGGTGTCCTCTAGCTTTCTTCAGCAAATATCTGCAGCCCCCTGAGCTAAAGTTCAGTGCTTTTGACAGAGAGCTACTGGCACTGTACTTAGCCATCTGCCACTTCCAGTACTTCCTAGAGGGAAGGGCTTTCACATACCCCAAGCCTTGTCTTGTGTCTCAGAGTACACCACCAATATAAGGCACATCTCTGGAAAAGACAACATGTTCGCGGATGCCTTGTAAAGATAAAGCATCCACTCTCTGGCTAATGGACTGGATTTTGTGGCACTGGTGGAGGCACAGCTGCAGGATGATGAGATACCTCAGTACAGGACCGCCATCACAGGGCTGCAGCTTCAGGACATCCCAGCCAGCACAGGTATCACTACCCTCCTGTGTGACATGACCACCAGGCAGGTTCGACCTACCATCCCAATGGGATGGAGGCAACGAGTTTTAGACTCCATCCACAGGTTGGCATATCCATCAATCAGGACCACAGTCCAGCAAGTACACGTAGCATGGGTTGCAGAAACAAGTCAGCAGATTGGCTAAGACGGGCACGCAGTACAAAACAGTCAAGGTACAATGGCACATCAAGGTCCCCCTCCAGCCTTTCGAGCCATCGGACAAAAGTTTGACCACATTCACGTGTACATAGTGGGACCCTTACCAGTCTCAGAGGGTTTCCGCTACCTGTTCATGGTGGTCAACCGTTTCATCCGGTGGCCAGAAGCAATCCCCCTGGCTGACACATCCACCAGGTCCTGCGCCAAGGCACTCATCTCGTCCTGGGTAGCAAGGTTCAGGGTACCATGCCACATAACCTCCAATAGAGGTGCACAATTTACCTCCAGCATGTGGACTGACGTTGCCAACCTGTGGGACACTCAGCTACCCCACATGACAGCATACCACCCACAGTCCAACAGGATGGTGGAGCACTTCCACAGACACCTCAAGACCACCTTATGACCAGACACAAGAGCCCCAACTGGTGAACATACTGCAATGGGCACTGCTGGGGATTCGTACAGCCCCAAAGGAAGACCTCCACACATCCTCCACTGAACATGTCTGCAGAACTCCACTCATGGTCCCTGGGGATTTTGTCCCTCTGACCAGAAGTCAACAGGAAGATACAACCAACTTCCTGGACAAGCTGCAGGATAAGGTTAGTAACCTGGTTCCAATCCCACCCTCCAGACAAGGGCAAGCTAAGTTCAACATCCCTAAAGAACTCCAAGACTGTGAATATGTGTTTGTGCACAGAGAGCCACACTGTCCATCGGTACAGAAACCCTATGAAGGCCCCTTCTAAATCATCCAGAAAAAATGGGCCACCTTCGAACTAGATATGGGTGTCTGCGACTTCACCGCAGACAGGCTCAAGCTGGCACACACAGACACGACACAACCCGTGGAGACGCCAGCACCTCAACACAGAGGCAGACCACAAAAGACATTGGGGACTGCATCCAAGGACACTATGAACTGTAGCACAATTTGCGGGAGGGTGCATGTTGCAGCCCACCACCGCGGAGATTGAGCCAGCACATCACGCAGAGAGTGTGGTAGTAAACAGCAGCATAACACACCTTAAGACAGTGAACTGGCGAGTGAAAGCTGGAGCACAACAAGACCAGCAGCCCTAAAATGGCACTGTCCAAGCTCCCCAGCTAACAGATCAATAGCAGGGTATTCACATTCAAAATTGTTCCTGCCCTCTATTATTATTCATGCAGCTGATGTCAGCCAATCAAACAAACAGCAGGAACTCCAACTGTATAAAAGGAGCCTTTCCAGTCTCAATAAACTTCAGAACTTAATCTCCCACACTGTGAGTCAGCTACGTTAAATTATTTTTTCCTAAAGAATAAGCAATCTGATTTCAATCCCATTTTGTAAAAGTGTCGCCTTCCCCACCACATCCTGATCCAATGTGGTCCCCTCCCCCGCTGCTCGTTCTAACATGGCTGCCATCCTTCATTTGCTCAGATGGATTTCTCAACCCCCACACTCACCGTGATGTGTTCCCCCCATCTCTCTCCCACACTGACCCCCGATGTAATCCGATGTAATAACCTCCACCCCACTCACTCCGATGGGGCTTACACCAGAAAATGGTGCAACTGTTGAGCGGGGGGGGTGAAGAACTAGAGGGTGGGGATAGGGGAATGGGGAGAAGGAGGGTGAGAGGGAGATAAGAGAGGGAAGGAGGATGAAGAGGAGAGGGAGGGAGGAGAGGAGAAGGGAAAGGGTGGAGTGGTGGAGGGAGAATGAGGGAGGGGGTGATGAAGGGAGGGGGAGGAGGAGTGGGAGGGATGTGGAAAGGGAAGGAGATGGAAAGGGAGGGAGAAGGGGGTGATGGAGGGAGGGAGGGGGGAGTGCAAGGGAGGGAGGGAAGGGGGAGTGCAAGGAAGGGAGGGAGGGGGAAGCGCAAGAGAGAGAGGGTGGGGGAAAGAAGGAGTTAGTGAAAGAGCCGGGCATGAAATTCAGAAATCAAAATTGGAAGTATCTGTATTGTAGCCATCTCTCCATCATCTCCTGACAGTGCTAACTTTTAATCATGATCTTAAGACTGTATGTAATTACTTTTATTATTGCGTAGAGTACTGTATTATTACCTGTATTATTATTATTATGTAATGTATTATAATGTTTAAGATGTTTTAGTGTTTTATATGCATATTAAGGTAATTACCGCTCCATAAATCTTTGTCCGCGAAGCCAAGCCAAAGAAAGAAAGATATATTACATTTACTATATACTAAGATAAACATTTTACTGACTGACACGAAATAAGGACAATATTGTACTGATTCTGACTTAAATACAAATTCAGGTTAAAGGCAGACGTAGGTAATGGAACTTATATTCAAACCTGGGACTGCCTGTACTTCCATTCCAAATGCATCCATTGACTTATCCTCTACAGCTGTGTAGAGTAAAGAATTCCATGGATTCACCACCCTCTGGGTATTCCTTCTCATCTCAATTCTAAAGGGATGTCTTTGCATTCTGATGCTCTGCATCAGACTCACCCACTGTAAGAAACATCATCTACACATCCACTGTATCCAGTCCTCTCAATTTTTGATGTATTTCAATGAGATCCCCTCTCATTCTTCTAAACTCCAGTGAGTATAAGCTTAGAGCCATCAATATTTGTCATACGATAACCCTTTCTTTCCAGTAATCATTCTAGTGAATCTCCTCTGGACTCTTATCTAATGTCAATGATCCTTTGTTACTTATGGAGCCCAGTACTGCTCACAGAACTCCAAGTGCAGTCTGACAAGTGTCTTCTGATGCTTCAACATTATATTTCTGTTTTTATATCATATCCCTCTCAAAATGAATGCTAGGATTATATTTGCCTTCTAGCTTGTTCTGATCATTTTAATGGAAACTTTTCAATATGGAAGGACAAATATTCTAGAGATTATATAATTTCATTGTGTTTAAAAACTCAGGAAAATGCAAACAGAATATAATGGAGATTTTCATCAATTAGGTTTTAGATCCTACTCTATGTTAAACAATAATTAATGTTGGATAAAAGCATGCAACTATTCCAGATTTGATGCAAGGATTGGCCTCAACCTTTTAATAAATCTGTCCAACAATTGGAATTAAAAATTCTTGCTACGTTTGAAAGCTTCTCATATCACAGTTATTTTTTCAATTCCAATATGAGTGCCTCATTAGGTTAATGGCTTAAATTAAGAGCTAATTAACTTTCAAATTAAAGTCAAACCCCAAAGGGCCATATCTTATTTTTATTTTTTTGACTTAGTAATGTCTGAATTACAGGACAATCTAACTTGATTTACATTTCTTCTTGGAAGGAAATGGGCCACTTTCTGCTCTTTGTTCCACGGATGCAATACCCGTGCCTATCTGCTAAATCTACTTTGACTCCTAATCATTTTGTCACAGCCAACATGATTTCTACAATGTATATCTGATGGAATTCTGAATGGCCCAGGAATTCTGGCAGACTGGGAGAACTTTGACCTCAAACACATTGTGATATTTGTTACATGACATAAATGAGTAAATGGTGTATATATCTGAAGCAATGCAAATTGTAATAATTCCACCCATCATTACCTCAATAAAAAAACATAAACTTCAAAATATCCACCAGTGAAATCTGTTGGTTCTTAAGGGAAAAATTATCGCAAACTGCTGCAGATAAAAGTTATAATAGCACAGCTTGGCATATGCTGTCTCTGTTGGTTCATCTGCTAAACAGTTTATGGATAACTATTCCTGGTCTTGTCCATATTATTTTAATTATTTTAACTTCAAACGTTTGTCAATATCTCTTTGAAAATATACAGTTATTCTGTTTGCACCAATCAAATCGGCAGTGCATTCCAAATCCACATTACTTTGTTGCACAAAACACTTTTTATTTCTTTTACTCCCTGTGTGAGACCTAATGGGCAGGAGGTAATAACTTTGAAAACAAAGGTGGAAAACCAGAAGAGAAACTGAAACAGGCTTCACCAAGTAGAACAAGCCTGGTCTCGTGTCTCAACAGCTCAACCCTTGGGATTTCTGAATATCTAGTGATTCTCCTGCTTATTGTAATACAGAAGTAGTTTTGTTCCGGTCATCACAAACTTTAGAAGTTAACAATACAAGTTAAGGTGGACTTGTACTCCAGCTTGAAGAAAGAAACCCAAGCCACTACCTCACAGATCTCATTGATCTCAATACCAGGATGGGAAAAATAAGCACAGTCCTCTAGCAAGATTAAACTGACAAGGAGTGAATGGAGAAAGTTAACTACACAGAAGTCCTTGCTTGGACAAAGTTCTTGGAACATGGTATTGTCATAAGGAATGCCCTGTTTGACATGTGTTAAACATGATGATCTAAAGGACAGATCCAGTTAGATTATTATATAGAGAGATTACAAGGATACCCACATCATTCAATAATGGTCAAATTGAGCATACTTATTTCTGTCAACCTGATGTCAAAAGAACAGTTGCAACAGAAATATTGCTGTGAGATCCTGCTTATAGTTGACTATCTGCTAAATGTCCTGACTTGAAGAATTTCTTTAACGTTTGGGCAAATTTAATGAGATTTCTATTAGCCGTACTTTTTTTTTCTGCTCACCCATGACTTAAATATGAAAAATGTCGTGGATCTGTTTTGAAGATTCATTCAAGCCTTCATTCAGCAATATATATACTGCATGTGAGCTTTGAATAGTAATACACTGACCATTTTAATGTAAATACAAGCTTGATGAGTTTGATAAAATTAATAATGACATGGCTTGAATATATAATAATTTCATCTGTTCACAATAGTGGGACATGTATTCAAGTCATTATTGTTTTCTCTTGGTCTATTCCTATCAATGTGAGTGGCAGGAATAGATACAGAATCAAGCAAGTATAAAAGAAACCAGGCCTTGCTGTCTGACATTTGACTGAAAGCTGATATGAGATAGTAATGTAATTTTTGAGGTATGTATCAGCAGTTAACACAGCTTTTCATAAAGGTCATGTTAAAAATGAAGAGAACACAAAATCTAAGCTTTGAAATTAAATATCTTAAAATGTATTAATTCCCACAAAATTATTTTTAATTAAGGTTTTTCATGTTATCACCCAGCATATCAAGTGAGACAAGTATCAATTCCAACTTTAGTTTCAATATCTGTCCGGTTTTGCATTGCAAGTAACAGATTGTTAATTGGATTTCAATTTGAAAGGTCTGTTCTCTGAACTGAATTACAGCCAAGAATCACATAATTAGAATTAGGGCATAATTAGTATGTGATATATGCTGAACAAGCCTGTGGTGATAAACTATGAAATTAATTAGTGCCATTTATATTATCCAGCTGCAGGAGATTCTTTACTTAACTGCATTTTCCTGAAATTATCTGGTGGACTGCAGCCGTATTCTCATACAAATCTGTGTCTTGTCAAAGGTTATAAAATTAAAAGCCAAGTGTTGTGTAATTGGAAATTAAATGATTTATACACATACAAGTGTAAATAATATTGTGGCAATATTTGAAATAATAAATGGATCCATTACATCATCTTGTTTCTACTTTCCAGTAGCATCTTTGGATTATAATTGAAAACTCATAAACTATTCTCTGGAGTGAAATCAGTGAAGAGTTGATTTCAGATCATCCTGAGTTAATGATTGCTCCGGTAATTCCTTTCTTTGTGCAGTGTGGTGAAAACTGAAGCATTTCACAGTAACTTTTGCATAATGGATCATTTCTGACCAAAGTCATTAAATGCACCCCTGCTGATTCTGCCTGAATAAAATATTGTTTAAAAAAAATCAACTTAAGTCAATACAATTCAAAATTCCAATATATTAGTATGTACCATTTGTTCAACACACATACTCACTCATTATGGCCATTCTACTTTTCTGCTGATGTGCTAACAACACACAGTAAGATGCCAATCAGTGTTGAAAAATAAGTTCTCAGCTAGAACAGTTCTGGCAGGCTTGTATAAAAATCACAGAGAGTTCTTAATGATTAAAAAGAATCCTAATTTTACAAGCTATTTAAGTGGTGATTCAAACACTGCATTTAGATTTTTCTTGATTACTCTACTAAATTTGTTCATTATATTTTTGACAATTCAGGAACTGGATAAGACGGCATGATGTGCAGGTGTGTAGAAAAAAAAAACATGAGTTGAATTGGAAAAGAACAACAAACATGCAATCATTCTAAATATACAGGAACTTATCTACTTAATTGCTTCATACACATCATTTCATTTGTGAAGCATTTCAAAAGTGCTTAGCCTCAAACAAATTTTGAACAGCTAAACTCTCATCAATTTGTTACAATGTTGGTCACAGTTGGTGAAGGTGCTAACTTTCACATGTGCAATATGTTGTTTGCTAATCACATCAAAGGAAAATATTCACAAAATAAGAATTAGGTTTCTCATGAATATGATATGGCCATCCACTATTTTGTAATTTAATTGAAGTTTGACCATAGTGTACAATAAAGTCAAGGTTTGAAATAAAGTTATCAGGCATGCTAGATATATTCATTATCGACAATTAACCCTTCTAATAACAGAGAACAATAGTTAAATTTTAAATGTTGATTAATCTTTAACATCCATCATTTTATTTCCACCACAATCAAATTCTTGTCCATTTTCTCCACTATCTGATGAGGAGACTGAATAATGTCTTATTGGTTTTCAGCAACTCTGGCCAGTTTCTTTATCTGTATCTCTTTTGTTGATCTCCATTTGACCTGCTTATCCAATGTTTCTTCCTGAGCTTTGCACTTTCTTGAAAATAATTCATGCTGTTAGTATTCTTGAGACATATTCAAACCATTACAGTTTATCTGTTTTGTCTAAGTAGTTTCTTGTAGACAATTTTCTGACCCTATAAGGTTGAACGTGGGGAAATAAAACTAGTTTTACCAGCAAAGATATAATAGGCTGAAGGACCTTTCTCTGTGCTCCTGAATATGACTCCTAGCAATATGATTTTTTTTTTAAATTTCCTGAAAATTCCTGTCCGACCACTGTTCTCTCCTGGCTATGTCCATTGCTCATTTATTTAATATAATAATCTGGGCATTTATGATGTTTCATTAATTCATTATATTGTTTGGAATTTCACATGTTGTTTATTCTTCCAAAACTCAATTTCTTCTTTGGACATTTTAATGAAAAATCCCAATTCTGACACTCAGCTTCCAAGATATACAAATTCTGTCCTCTCCGAGCCCAAGGTTGATACCGTGACACAGCAAGTAATGCAGCTGGGTCACAACTCCTGCAACCAAGGTGCAGGACCCACCCTGGAATTTTTGGAATTTCCTCATTCTCCCTGTGACTACGCACTTCGTCCAGTTTCCTCCCACTCTTGAAGGACATTCTGCTCGTTTAATTGGTTGTGAATAAATTTACTCTCTGTGTACATGAATGATAGGAAAATCTTGGGAGAGTTAATGAACATGAGATAAGGTACTGTAGGTTACTGGGAAATAAGTTATGAAGACAGATTTATGGCACATGTAGAAAATTGAAAACAGAATAATGCAGCATTGGAACTGGCTCTTTGGCCCATGATATCTGCATTGAATATGATTCCAAATTAAATCTAGTGACTGCAGCTTGCACATGATACACCTCCTTCCATTCCTGGGATATTTGTAAACTCCTGAACATGTATCTGGTTCCACCATTAACCTGGCAGCCTGTTCTAAACATCAACCACTCCCAGTGTAAAAATATACCTACCCTGTGCCTCTCCTTTAACTCTCTTCTCCCCTTGCTTTACATTAAATGCATGTCCTCTAGTGTTTGAATTTTTGGCCCTGGAAGAAAGTTTCTATTCCCTGTGAAGCATCACTGGTAATGGACATCCAGCAAGAATAATTACCTTCCACCTCCACCTCTGTCTTCTATGGGCCAGCCAATTCTGAATCCAAACAATCAGTTCAGTGTGGATTCCATTCATCTGTACTACAATTAAGTCCATAAAGAAAGCATCCACTGACCTATGATCATCAACCACCTTTGTCACCTCAAAACATCTCAATCAAATTTTAATGCATGTCCTGCCCACATAGAGTCATGCTGACTATCCCTAGTCTGACCATGCCTTTCTAAACGCATGTACAGTATATCCTATTACTATCTATCTCTTTAACAGCCTCATGACAAATGATATGAGGTTCACTGGATTATAATTCCCTGAATTAATCCTATTTCCATTCTCGAGCATAGGAACACAGTTGGCTACTCTCCAGTTTGTCAGCTCCTGACCTTTGACTTGTGAGAATAAAGAGATCTTTGTCAAGTCCCCAGCAATCCCCTCTCTTACCTCTTTCAATAACCTGGGATATCTTGTGAAGCCCTGTAATTCATTCACATTAATGTTCTTCAAAAGATCCAGCACTGCCTCCTTCTTGATCTCTAAATTCCTTTACACATTTGCATTCTCCACACTGCTTTCACTTTCCTCTATGTTCTTCTTCTCCTCGGTGATGGATAAATAATATCTGTTTGGTACTTTGCCCAGATCCTCATGCTCTGAGCACAAAATCTCTTCTTTATCCTTGAGGTCCCATCCTCCCTCTAGTTATCCTCTTGTTTTTGTCATAAGTATAGAATACTTTGGGATTTTCTTAAGTCATGTTCACTGAGGACATTTCCTAGCCCCTTCTCTCCTTCATCATGTCCTGCTTTAGCTCTTTCCTTCTATATTTTCCATATTTATATTCCTCAAGAAAGCTGAATGATCTTTGCTTCTTAATCTTATATATGCTTTTATTTAATTTTTGACTAAATTGGTGATCAATGCATATATTTCTTATAAAGTATTCATCCCTACATTTTGTAAATAAGGTTCCCATACCTGCAAAATACTTGTATTTATTCCTTAAGTTGTAAGTAGTTTTCTCCAGGGGAACACAACTATGCGTTTCAGTATTCCAATGGGCTAGTTCCGAGAGAGAATCAGCCTTTCAGGTAACTGCAATAGATCTCCTGGCCACTGCCAATGCAATTTTAAGAAACTAATTGACATTTGGCAGCCTCATTTTATGTCTTACATCTGTAATAAGAAGCAATTCTGGACTTAGAGACAATTGTTTTCCAATAATTTGATTTATTAAAGCTCTTAAGTTTCCCCCAAAGGGTTTCAATTTGGAACATGACCATTTGGAATGTAAAAAAAAGTACCCGTTTCTTCCCCACATCTAAAACATTTCAGAAAAATTAGGATTTAATTGATGTATTTTTTGCTGGGTAAGATGTAGCTGATACAAAAAATTACATTGCATCAGTCTACATCTTACAATAATTATGTTGCATCTTTGTTAATAAATACTTTATTTATTTTTCTTCCTTCTATTTTTCTTCCTTTTATTGAAATTTAATTAAAAATAATTGGGCCTCTTCTTTGTTGAATTGGATTTCAGATCAAGATAGCTCCTTCTCTTTCTTTTTTTCTTCTTCTTTTTCTCTTTCCTCTTTCTTTTTCTTTCTTCTTTTTTTCTTCTCTTTTTTTTCTTTCTTTTACTTTTTTTCACCTTTTTTCTTCCTCATTGGGAGTTTTGTTTTGGGGAGGAGGGATAGGGGTCATATTTGGAACTTGTTTTAATGATTCACATTTAATTACTTATCTGTAATGATAATTTGGTATTGTTGTTGATAAAATCACAAATAAAATATTCCAAAAAATAAATGCAAATATTTCTTTGAGAGCTGGCAAAAGCTCTTTGAGCTAAATGGCTTCTTCTTTGTCAAATAAATGGAGGAGAAAACATAATATTCAGATAGTTCTCAAAAGGCAGGGAGTCAGAATTTGAGTCAATTGTGAGCTGTCGACAACCATGGCTGACTTTCACATAAACTTACTTTGCTGTGATCTTGAAATGACACATTTTGAGAGACAGCTGATTAGATCCCTCCAGCTGTGGCACTTATACAGTGAGAGAACCTTTCACGTTGGTTTGGGATGAAGTAAGTAGAAGGAGAGCAAGCAGAAGGAGAATGAGCTTTTCCCACAAACAGATAAGCAGTTAACTGAGCCATGTCTACAATGTCTGTCTAACTGTCTAAATGTGTAACTTTTCACTATAATTGGCAAAGACTATTTCTCATTCTTTCATATTCAAAGGCTATTAAAATTATGAAAAAAAGTGAAAAAAAACTAAAAGATTTATTAGTATTGATCAAAGAACCTTGCAAACATTCTTCTCTAGAAAATTTGTAATATTAAACCATCCCTTGTTCAGCTCATGATGTTTATGTGGATTTGCTATTTGGAGTGGTGGGTAATCTTTATTCTTATGCAATGGCCTTTGTGAAGTGACCCAGATCAAAGTACAATGGAAAAATGGTGGCAATATCCTGACCACAACATCAGGATTTCATATTCATGCACACATGCACAGAGTTCACAAAATCTGTTCACAATACATTGGAATATGTTAGTCACTTCACAAAATCTGGACCTTGATCTTTCCATTCTTTTGTTAATTGTCCAAATTCAAATTCAAATACAAATTCAAGTTTATTATCATCTGATTGTACATATTCAGTCCAACAAAACAGCATCTCTACAGACAATGTGCACATACAACAAGACACAATACACAGCCCTTAGTGATCACATAAATAATCAAAATAAATATATGAATATTTAGGATGATTGACATGGTTTCAGCTTCCTGTTTATCATTCTCACAATCTTCAGAAAGAAACTATTCCCCAGCCTGGCAGATCTGATTTTGATGTTCCTGTATCTTCTTCCTGATGGTAGAGGGTTGAAGATACTGTATGCTATTGAGAAAATGCTCCCAGTAAATGTTGTCTATAGAGGAAAAGGAGACTCCAGTGATCCTCTTTGCTGTTTTAATGACCATCTGTTGAGACTTTGCAGCCACCAATGATGCAGCTAAATAGGATACTCTCAATTTTGCTCCTGTAAAAGGTTTTCTAGGTGGTTAGCCTTGCCCTCCTCAGCCTTCTTAAGAAGTGTAGGGCACTGTTACACCTCCCTGACTCAGGAGGAGGTTTTGTGAGTCCAGGATGCATTGCCCTTTTATGCAGGCAAAGGAAATTTGTGCTCTCAACTCTCAACCTTACAAAACTGTTCATGTGTTTTGGAGAATAGTCAACCTTCATCCTCCTGAGGTCCTTTGATTTGTCCACGTTAAGATGCAGTTGTTGTTCTTATACCACCTTATGAGCCTTTCAACTCCTCTCTATAATATAATTCATCATTGTTTTTGATGAGGGCAACTACTATTGTATTGTACACAAAGTTGACGATTCTGTTGGAAGTGTATTTGGCAGTGCAGCCGCGAGTCAGCCACATGAACAGTAGTGGGCTGAGCCACAGGCCTGAAATGTACAAGTGCTGAGAATGATTGAATTTGAGGATTTGTTGCCAACTCGCACAGACTATAGTCTTTCAGTCAAGAGGTCCAAAATCCAGTTGCAGAGAAGGGGTTAGAGTCCCAATGAGCACAGTTTATCCATCAGCCTCTGAGGTATGATCATGTGGAGCATTGAGCTGAAGTCATCATACAACAGTCTAGCCTAGGTAAGGATGGTGCAGGATTTTTGGTCCAATTGGCTGATATCAGTGGAGCAACAGAGAACATGGTAAAGCTTGTCTACAATTTACTCTGCGTGCAAATCTTGCTTCCATGATCGCTTGTGTAAGTTTAACGAAAATTGTGCAGGAATGAATCCTTGTGCAGCACATGGTTCACTCCCCAAAGGATCTCTAATTGGAGTTATTTTCAGGCCTACAGGGAGACTTTATAAATTAAGCCAATTCTTTTCATTCTCAGACTTGTTAGAGATTTGTTTTAATCGATTTTTTTAAGTGTAATTTTCAGTCCTAAATGACCATGAAGTTAACCGATTTATTTTAATGTAACTAGGAAACACAAAAAAAAATTCTTAATGTGTATCATGGTTAATGTGATTTATGGTGTGAAAAATAAAAAATTTAAAAAAAAGTCCAGCAATGTAGCTTTGGCTGAGTCAGAAGTGAAATATGATTGTTATTGAGATTCTTGTGATAAGGCTATTTTCAACAATTTTAATTAAAACACAGATTACTTAGATTTCATTGCCTGGAGAAGCATATTTATAACAATGTTGTTTAAAATCAATTTTAAAATGCTTTTGGATTTTGTTGGCTTGTGACAGATTTTGTTCAAATGACTGTAATCAAACTCTGGAAAAAAGAAGCTTGTATTTCATATTTCAAAGGTTCAAATAATCAAAGATACATCAGATTCAGCAATTGTACTTGAATTGCAAACTATTTAATTGTATAAGTTTCTTAAAATCTATAAGGTTTAATATCATTAGCCACATGAGGAGACTCCTTTAGTGTAATCTTAGAAGAAGATCAATTGCTGCTTCCAGAACAAGAATAAATAAATCTGGCGAAAGTGTGCATTCTCACCTTGCCCACAACTGTTGACATAAACCATTCAGTTCATTTTCTATCCACTCTATAGATGGGCTTATTTAATCAACTTGATAAGTTTCTGAGAAAGATGATTAATCCTGAAGACATGCTGTGCCCCTTCTTGATATATCATCCAAAGGTCTGCCTGTACTGTTTTTTTTTTTAACTTCTCCAAAATCCATCTATTGTATTTCATCAGATCTATTGTACCTCATCCTTGGCTAAAACCTGTCCACAATCACATTGTATGTATGAATCTTGGATATTGTGGAGCATGAATGTAATATTCTTCATAATACCAAACATCTGGCTTTTGAAGCATTTTTGCATGTTTAAAATAAAATGCAATCATAAAGAAAGCTCACCAGCGGCTATAATTTGGGAGATGTCTGAGGAGATTTGGTATGTCACCAAAAACTCTTGAAAACTATAAATCTGGCGAAAGTGTGCATTCTCACCTTGCCCACAACTGTTGACATAAACCATTCAGTTCATTTTCTACCCACTCTATAGATGTGCTTATTTAATCAACTTGATAAGCTTCTGACAAAGACGATATATCCTGAAGACATGCTGTGCCCCTTCTTGATATATCATCCAAAGGTCTGCCTGTACTGTTTTTTTTTAACTTCTCCAAAATCCATCTATTGTATTTCATCAGATCTATTGTACCTCATCCTTGGCTAAAACCTGTCCACAATCACATTGTATGTATGAATCTTGGATATTGTGGAGCATGAATGTAATATTCTTCATAATACCAAACATCTGGCTTTTGAAGCATTTTTGCATGTTTAAAATAAAATGCAATCATAAAGAAAGCTCACCAGCGGCTATAATTTGGGAGATGTCTGAGGAGATTTGGTATGTCACCAAAAACTCTTGAAAACTATAAATCTGGCGAAAGTGTGCATTCTCACCTTGCCCACAACTGTTGACATAAACCATTCAGTTCATTTTCTACCCACTCTATAGATGTGCTTATTTAATCAACTTGATAAGCTTCTGACAAAGACGATATATCCTGAAGACATGCTGTGCCCCTTCTTGATATATCATCCAAAGGTCTGCCTGTACTGTTTTTTTTTAACTTCTCCAAAATCCATCTATTGTATTTCATCAGATCTATTGTACCTCATCCTTGGCTAAAACCTGTCCACAATCACATTGTATGTATGAATCTTGGATATTGTGGAGCATGAATGTAATATTCTTCATAATACCAAACATCTGGCTTTTGAAGCATTTTTGCATGTTTAAAATAAAATGCAATCATAAAGAAAGCTCACCAGCGGCTATAATTTGGGAGATGTCTGAGGAGATTTGGTATGTCACCAAAAACTCTTGAAAACTATAAATCTGGCGAAAGTGTGCATTCTCACCTTGCCCACAACTGTTGACATAAACCATTCAGTTCATTTTCTACCCACTCTATAGATGGGCTTATTTAATCAACTTGATAAGTTTCTGACAAAGACGATATATCCTGAAAACATGCTGTGCCCCTTCTTGATATATCATCCAAAGGTCTGCCTGTACTGTTTTTTTTTTAACTTCTCCAAAATCCATCTATTGTATTTCATCAGATCTATTGTACCTCATCCTTGGCTAAAACCTGTCCACAATCGCATTGTATGTATGAATCTTGGATATTGCGGAGCATGAATGTAATATTCTTCATAATACCAAACAACTGGCTTTTGAAGCATTTTTGCATGTTTAAACTAAAATGCAATCATAAAGAAAGCTCACCAGCGGCTATAATTTGGGAGGTGTCTGAGGAGATTTGGTATGTCACCAAAAACTCTTGAAAACTTCTACAGGTTTAGTGTGGAGAGCATTCAGGCTGGTTGCATCACTGCCTGGTACAGAGGCACCAACTCTCAGGGCAAGAATAAACTCCAGAGGGTTATTAACTCATAGGCACCAGACTTCACTCCATCCAGGACATCTAAATTTGTTCTCTAGATAATTAAATCAGTTTTTGCATTTAACTCCATCAGTAATTATTTTGTCATCATCATACAGAACACTACAGACTGTTCAGCCCCTCTAGTCTGTGCCAAGTGTCATTATCTCCCAAGTCCCATTGACCTGCTCCCATGCCATAACCTTCCAGTCCTCTCACATCCAAGTACCTATCCAATTTACTCTTTAAACACACAATCGATCCTGTATTCATCTCATCAGATGGCAACTCATTCCACACTCCCACCACCCTCTGAGTGAAAAACTTCCTTCCCTAAACCTTTCCCCTTTAGCTTAAAACTATGACCTCTCTTATTTATCTTCCCCAATCTAAGTGGAAAAAAGCCTATTCACATCCACTCATCTGATTATAACTTCATTTCCTTGCTATAATTTTTCGTCCTATTGAAAACATACAGAACTAAGTAGCCTCCTAACAGTAACCTCAAAGTATAAATCAAGAATTAATGTGGTCTGTATGCATGATTGAAACACTGTCGATGATTTCGATCTTTGTAGATTAGAACAACAAAATCCTCAAGGATGAGTTCAAAGACTATTATGTGAGACAACATTACCAAATTATATTTTGAAGAACCAACCGGAGGACAGATGCTTTTAGATCTGGTCATACGTAAAAATAAAGCATTAATTTATGATCAATTGGAAGAGAATCTGTTAGAAAATATGAGAAAACACAATAATAAAGTGTCAAATTCAATTTAATCAGCTCTGAAGCTAGTGTTGTAAATGAAAATGATGGCAATTACACAGATATATAGGCCATTAGCTAATGTGTAAAAACACCAAAATGCTGGAGGAACTCAGCTGGTCTTTTCAGCATCTATAGGAGACAAAGATACATTGCCGATAATTCGGGCCTGAGCCCTTCTTCAAGGAAAAATCAGAAAAGGCCAAAGCAGGATATATCAGAAAGTCTCAGAATTCAAACAATGGGGGAGGAATCCAGATCAACAAAAGGTGTTAATTGGATGTGACAAGGGACTAATTAGGTGGATTGTATCATGTCTGTGCAAAAGGAGACAGGGAATGGTGTTACGACAGTGGGGAAGCAATAGAGTGGGGAAGGGGGAAATTTAAGGAAAGCCAGTCAAGTCAATATTAATGCCATCTGTTTGGAGGGTGTCCAGTCAGAAGATAAGTTGTTGTCCCTCCAATTTATGGACAGTCAGTCTGGCAGGTCATAAGACCATGGTCAGACATGTCTACAAGGGAATGGATGGAGAATTGAAATGGGTGGTAACTGGGAGATCCATGCTATTGTGGTGAACAGAGCCGAGACGTTCATCAAATCAATCTCCCAGTCTGTGTCCAGTCTCTCCAATGTAGAGGAGACCATAATGGAAGCACGGGATGCAGTAGATGACCTCTGCAGATTCACAAATGAAGTGTTGCTTCACTTGCAAGGACAGTTTGGGGTCCTGAATGGTGCGGAGGGAGGAGGTTTTGACACAATTGGAGCATCTCCAGTGTACATAGGGGTAGGTCCCAAGGGGACAACTGGTGAGGAGAGAGGGGTAGACAACGGAGTCATGGAGGGAGCAGTCCCTGCAGAAGGTGGAAAGGGGAGGAGAGGGGAATATGTATCTAGTGGTGGGATCATGTAATAGGTGCAGAAATGGTGGAGGAGGATGTGTTGGATGCAGAGGCTGGTGGGGTGGTGGGTAAGGACAAGAGGAATCCTGGTTGCTTGTGGGGGTGGAGGAGGCCAGGTCAGATATACAGGTAATGAAGAATATGTGAGGGAGTGCCAATTTGATGGTCATAGAGGGAAAGCCACTTTGTTTGAGGAAGGAGGACATCTCTGATGATCTGGCATGTAAGTTCTAATCCTAGGTGCAGATATGATGGAGGCTGAGGAATTGAGAGAATGGAATAGATTCCTTACAAAGGACAGGTTGGGAAGCAGTGTAGTTGAGGTAGCTGTGGGATTTGGTGGGTATATTGAAGATGTCTGTCAAGAGTTTGTCTCCCAGAATGAGACAGAGTTTGAGGGAAGGAAGATGGACCAAGTGAATTTGAGGTCAGGGTGGAAGTTGGCAGCAAAGTGGATGAAGCTCATCATGGTTAAATGAGGCAGCACTAAAGTAGCCATCGATTTAGTGAAGCAAGAGTTGAGAGGCCTTACCTGTGTAGGCTTGTAAGATGGGTTGCTCCACAAAACCAACAAAAAGGCAGACAGAGCTGTGGCCCATGTGGGTACCCATGGTTAACCTTTAACCTGGAGAAAGTGGGATGAGTCAAGTGGATGAGGACATTCTGCCAAGCGAAGGAGGATGGTTGTGGAGGGGGATTGGTTGGGCTTATTGTCCAGAAAGAAATGAAGGGTTTTGAGGCCTTCAGTGGGGGAATGGAGGTGAACAGGTAGTCCTTGACTTCTCACCTACTTAAGTTATGTCTATCCGCACATACAACCAATTTTTATTTTTTTTTAATTAAAGCTACTATACAATAACTTATTTTTCATTAAAAGTACTATATACAGTGGTTCCTACTCCCAGTGCAGCCTAGACCACACTTCCAATGGCAACCTGAAGTCCATGCTCCCTGTGGCTACCTGAAATCACCGGCAGCCCAAATTCCCCACTCCCAGTGGTAGCTTGAGGTCCACGCTCACCACGACAGCCCAAGATCCCCACTCCAAGTTTCAGCCTGAGGTTCCCACTCCTGGCGGCAGCCCATTGTCCACAAGTTATGACCAATCCGCGTTATGACCAACCCGTTGTTACCAATTACAGTCGTAAGTCAGAGACTACCTGTATAGGGATTGGATATCCATGGTAAATCTGAGGTGATCGAGTTCAGGAAACTGAAAGTTGCTGAAGTGATGGAGGATGTGTGAAATGTCCCAGATGCAGCTGAGGAAAGACTGGAGCAATGGAGACAAAATAGATTCAAGTTAAGCAGAGACCAATTCGGTGGGGCAAGGAGCATGCAGACACAATGGGTCTGCCAGGATAATTGAGTTTGTGGATCTTGGATAGGAGGTAGAAACAGGCAGCATGGGATTGGGAAACATTAAGGTTGGAGGCTGTACCAGGGAGGTGACCGGAAGTGATGGTGCATGATACAGTGGATTAATGAGTTTTGGTGGGGTCCTTTATAAACAATTAACAACTTTTGTTGGTTTGGATTCATCCCCCATTGTTTGAATTTTGAGACTTTCTGATACAATATGTAATGATAGTGATAATATTTGCTTGGCCACTAGCAAGGCCTTGATTATTGTTTCTGCTTGATTATACTTGGCAGCCAGCAGGGGCTGGCACAGAGAGCAAGATCTGTAATCGAGACTTGTAACCTCATGGCCTGCCGCATAGTGCGGTTTATATCAACTTTAAAGTCAAGAACCTTTTTTTCCTTCATCCATGTGTTGTCTAAGAACTCACACATATGAATACAAGATGAAACACAGTACAACTCCGATTATCTAAAATGGTGGAACCGGGCCCATTTTGGATCAACAGTTTTTTCAGAGAACTGTTTTTTTTTTAAACAGCCCAGTAGCATCAGCAAATCACCTGTAACAGTGTTTATACACCAACAAACAACAAAGCAAGGCTTTTTAAGCATTAAAATAAAGTTTAATTCCCACCAAAAAAATGTTGTCCCCTGCCAATCACCAACACTTCCCCTCTGGGGCCCCACTTATGCTGGGAGCCTCAAGGTCCCGCTCCTGCCCAGGAGTTTGAGGTCCCCTCCTGCCACTGCTGGGAGCCCGAGGTCTGCTGCACGCTGCCAGCACTGGGAGCCCAAGGTCTGCTACTGGCACTACCCAGAGCCGGACATCTCCGATCAGTTTGGATCTAAAAAAATTTGGATAAATGAGGATTTCAGATATCCTCGTTTATCCAAAATCTTAAAAAACATTTCAGAAAAATGAAGATTTTGGAGAACCCAATTTCGGATAACGATTGAAGAAGACTTCAGGCCCGAAATGTCAGCAATATATTTTTTTTCTCCTATATGTGCTGAATAGACCATCTGAGTTCCTCCAGCATTTCGATGCTTTTACTACAATCACAGTGTCTGTAGCCTATCGTGTTTCAATTAGCTAATGTGAACTAGGAAATGGATTTAAACAGCAAAAATGTAGATAAACACTGGCAAATGTTTAAGATTATTTTTTTCATAATTCTCAAAGAAGACATATTTCACTGAGAAATTAAGTCTTTATGAGAAGCAGGGTACATACTTGGTTAACTGAAGGAATTAAAAGTACCAAGTTGAAAGAAAAGCCATACAATATTATGAAATACAATAAAAGACCAGAATGTTGGGAAAATGTTGAAACCTGCAAAGAAGTTCATTAAAAAAAGATTATTTTTATAAGCTCACAAGGAATATAATAATAGTAAATATTTCTTCCTATAGAAAGGGTAGATAAATATTTTAGAAGTTAAAACTTGTGATTTGATAATGCAAAATAGTTATTTTATTTTTATTTATTTATTACAGTAAATATTTCTTCCTATAGAAAGGGTAGATATATCTTTTAGAAGAGGATAAAACTTGAGAGTTGATAATGCAACATAGTTATCTTTATTTTTATTTATTTATTTGTCATTTGCTATCCCACAAATAAAAAAAATGAGTGGAAAAAAGAGGGCAAAGAACATGAAACATTTAGTATCCCTGGAGACAAATGGCTGGATAAACATAATGGGGTAGTGTGGGCTATTTATCCAGCTCATTATGTTCTTTGCAATATAGTGTAGAAATAAATCAAGGTCACCATGTTTGGGTCATATGATTCAGTAAGTCCAGAAGTTAGAAGGTATTCTTGGGTTTGGCACAGATTTTGTTATGAATAGACAGTGTAATAAATATTTCCAAGAGTAATTCTGTACTTTCACAATTTTATAGAAAGCATCTGACATTGTCTATTAGATTTTTCCAAGAAAATGTTGATAAAAAGAAAAGTAAACTTGATACAGAATTTTGTATTTGTACAGATTCAAAAAAAACAATTGCAATTCAAACATTTTATTTCAGAAGTAGGGGCCAACATTGAATTTTATTCAAAGTACTTTAAACACTAGTAAGGTTAGTGTTCAAATGATTTTTCTTCTGCTTCATGTTACAGACTTCAGTGTATCCAGAAAAATACTGATGATAGGTTAACCACTTTGTCCATATGTACAGAGTGAGATGCAATTTGCTTTTCTTGGCAAGCACCAATGCAGGGTCATGTTGACCTCCTGCCCCACCTCCTTAGAGCAAATCTCAATTAAATACAGACCTTTCTATCTACCCAAAAGTTCTCATCAGCAATTCTCACCAGAGTTTAAATCCCTCCTATTGCCAAATGGGTACCCATGGGCACTTGAGGAGCTGCGTGATGTGGTCTGTAAAAAAAAGGACCATCCCGATGCACTACAAATCATAATCAGTGGCTTTAACCAGGCCTGTCTCAAGAAAATCCTCCCCAATTACCATGAGCATATAGTCAGCTATATGAGATCCCAGTGCACTTGATCACTGGTATACCAAAAATCAAAAAGCATCCCATTCTTTCCCGCGACTGCATTTTGGCAAATTGGATCACCTGGCTGTGCTTCTTCTGCCTTCATACCGACAGAGCCTAATAATAAAGACTACAGATATCAGGACAGCTAGAAGGTGATTGCGGTAGCTAAAGAAAGGTTAAGGTCTGCCTAGAGTCAATGGATTGAGCAGTGTTAAAGTATGTGCTTGAGGATCAAAATGATTAAACCAGGACTATTACAGACTTTTTCAAAACAGCTGTGCATGAGTGTGTGTCCATACCAAATCATTCAGTGTTTTCTCAATCCAGAGGCCTGGATCGTTAATGAAATCCAGAACCTGCTATGAGCCAGATTACAGCTATTTAAGTCCAGAGATCCAGACCGCAATACAAGGAGCAGGTACAACCTTAAAAAAGACACCTCCTGAGCAAAGTGGAAATTACGGATAGGAATGGAGACAATGTACGTTACCCAACAGCTTTATACTGGCCTAAATGACGTCGCCTGCTACAAAACAAAATTCGGTGCAATAGCAGACAGCAAAGCTTCAATTTCAGATGAACTTGATGCTTCTATGCCAAATTTGATCACCAGAACAAAGAAGAACAACTGTGCACACCCATGTCCACGGTGATCCTCGACTGTCAATATCTGAGGATGCCTTCAGGAGGATGAACCCAAGGAAGTTATCAGGTCCAGAAGAATACTGCATCAACTTATTCATTGATACCTGCACTATTTCTCTCTGGCAGTGCGTGGTACCCACCTATTTCAAACAAGCCTCAAACATACTGCCCAAGAAGAGTGTGATAATCTGCCAAAATGATTACTGACTAGTAACACTCGCATCCACTGTGATGAAGTATATTTAGAGGCTGGAGTTGAAGCACGTCAACCAGTGGTGGAAGTCAGATTTTTGTGTCTCGTGGAAGGGTTGGAGGAATAAAGTTTACAGTAATATGAATTTTACACATGCCATATAAAACCCACAAAGTAAAAACATTAGTTATTGTTTATGAAATTAGTTGATCAACCACAGCTTTTAAAAAGTGGCACAGTGAAATGAAATACAGAGTGAATTTACAACAAATATTGCTCCCCACCCCCTTCCCACTCCTCTGTTTCAACTCCCACACATACGCAGTTCTCTCATTCGTAGATACGCTTCATTCATTAAAAAAAAGGCAGTACCATGTGTCATGATAATGAATATGTATGAGATGTACCGGAAGTCACGTGGTATGAGAGAGAGATAAGAGCACAAGCAGGAGAACAAAGGAAATGGGAGAATAAAGACTCTGAGAAGTTTACATGATAAAACTTGTGTTCGATATTTTATTAACTTCACATTTCGGGCCACAAATGTGACACCATGTCCCTGAAGTAGTCCGTCAAGATTGTTTGTCCGCCTGTCAAAGGGTGAAGGGAGAGTCGGTAACTGCTGATACTTTTAAAACAAATTGGGTTGAATAACGCCAGTGGGCATCTGAATGGGAAAAATAGATGACACTGCCAAGAACTGCACAGTATACACCAGTTTCATTTGTTTAATATTACCATTAATATTTTTATTTGTAGTTATTCACTACTTTATAGATATTCTCAACAAAGTCAATTGAAGGATCATAATCAAGTTGATACTTAAAACACAGGTCAGGAAGAGAGAAAAAAAACTAATGCAGAAAATAATTTCAGGTGATAACTGTTATGACCCAGCTGCAGAGTTCATCAAAGTGACAGGATTATTGACATGATACCAGTCATAGGTGAAAAGGGAATACAGGATAGGGCTCAACAGACAGCCTTGGGCACAATCATTCTCAAGGTGAGAATTGAAAAGAGGAGATTGTCTAACTTTACAGATTTGGGGCTATTAGTCAGAAAGTCCAAGGTCTAATTGCAAAGGAATGAGATGATACCAAGCTGTCTAAGTTTGGCGATGAGCTTGGAAAAAAAATCACAGAAACTAAAGTCAATGAACAGCATTCTGACATAAGAGTTAGAGCTGTCCAAGTGGGTCAAGGCAGAATTAAGCCATGGAAGTGGCATTCTCAGTCAA